>NW_027468848.1:34433256-34495756 GCF_046254945.1 Alosa pseudoharengus
GAAGTACAGTTTAAAAAACGGTATTTTTACGGTAAAAACAAATGACCACATTGAGTGAACACAAGTTGTTTTAAAATAAACCTTAGAAAATCAAATAAAATCCCCTTCAACTTGATTGAAACCCATTGGCACACAGTGCAGGTGACTTGGGTTAGTGTGCTTGCTCGCGGCTCTGCCCTCTCCTTGTCAGATCCCATTCTCCTGATCATGGATCAGCTAGCAAATGAATGAATTGAGGAGAGTTTGCTTGGTGTCGTGTATCGATCCACTCATTTCAGCGGCTGGCGTGGAACATTGTCCAGTTTGCTAAACGAGCGGCGTGGGAATACACAGGGAACTGCCAGCGTGGCCACGACTCTCCAAAGTGGTTTGTTAGAGAAATTATAAGCTTACAGCGCGAGGTTGGGGGCGGCCATAGAGGTGAAACACTTTATAAAGTAGATGTACCGAAAAGCGGTACAAAATATGACCGCTGCCCAGTCCAGCACATTTTTTCCACAAAAATAAATCACGCTGAAAGGCCTATATGATTCTAACTGTCTCACTAAATTGCATTATCCATACTCAATTCTCACTGGTATCTGCTAGACAACAAGTACCAAAACATGATTAGTTCATAGATTTCACATGTAAAATTAATTTTATACAACCCCACCCCCATCTTGCCTGTTCATAATTCTGAGAAATTCTTGAATTGTGTGCATGTGTGCGTGCACACGTTTATGTTTATGTGTGTGTGTGTGTGTGTGTGTGTGTGTGTTGTGCAGGCGCGTAGCAAGCGTGGGGGATGTGGGTGTTATAACGTACACACTTTTGCTGGAACACGATTCTATCCCCCACACTTTTTGTCAGATTAAAATGAAAGTAAAATATGGAAATAAACGCTCCCGTAAAGAGTTGGAACCGTATCTACCGCAAACACAGAGACACAAATGACAGTTTTTGTCACAATGTAGAAATGCAAGGAGACAAAGTGAAAGTGGCGGTGCGCGCACCAAGGCACTTGTTTCTGCAGAAAAACTTTTGGCTACTGTTCTCAGAGCATTATGCTTTCTCTGTCTATGATCTGCAGCTTTTCTCAAACTATGGGCCTGCTCAACAATTAACCTACTGGTCCACGTAGCCGCGAAATTAAGTTATGCCCGGTGCTTCACACGTCTGATCATTTGCAGCAAGATTGAATGTATGGAACCGCGGAATGAAAAAATAAATAAACTAGGCTAAAAGTTTCCCGAATCAGAAATAGGCCTACTTTTTAATTTGGTGTCATCAAGACATAGCCCAGTCAGCACACATACGTCTCCAAGACACTTGGAAAATATCTGAACAGCTTAATTACATCGTGTTCCATTTAGAACGTCTTATTTGATCTGATCAAACGTTGGCGGCATTTCACTGTCAATGTGTGTCGTAGTGCTACATCATACTGGAGATCTTACGATTGCTTTCCATTTAAAACATCTTATTTTGATCTTACAAACGGCGGCGTCAAGACACATTTGAGTTCTACATCTGAGAACTAAGATTTCCAGCATGTAGAACTCAAATAGAACGCTTATGAGCGCTCATGCAATGTGTGCGTCCCTGCAGCAAGTGAAACTTGAGGTAAGGTGGACTAGAAGCAACAATAGTTTAAACTACGTAGCCTAGCTTCCTGTAACCATCAATGAAAAAAGCATAAAAACTGCAAATCATAATCTTTAAATTTACATTAATTAAGCTGGCTATATGCAACACTATTTATTTATATTCCCTTTGCATATATTAGGGTAGACTTCAAACGTTTTTGAATTTGAGCTTAGAGTTCTGTCATTATTCTGTGTCCGTGATACCTCGAAATTAGGCTGCTGTCTGTTAAGCAATTTATTGTAGCCTGCTAACCCATAATTTCTGAAATGATTTCTAGATTTATAACATGAGATATGTCTCCATGTAGGGTAGTGTCAAATAGTGAAGTAGCAGGTAGATCATGTAGGCCTACATGTCACATGAGCCACACATATGAGGGGCGCTGCTTCTTCTGTCCCCCCCAAACTGCATTAAAATGGTGTGTTTAGCAATCAGAATTTCAAAAAAATTTCGGGGGAGAAACTCCCGGACACCAATATAGTCCGCACCCTTCTCAGAAAATACTTACAATGTCCCTCTAGGGAGTTATTTATAATTTGACCAGGTTGTTTCATTTTCCTATCCCACAACCCCCACACTTTTAAAAAGCTTGATACGCCTCTGGTGTTGTGTGTGTACGTGCTTGTGTGTTTGTCTGCGTATGTGTTTGTGCATGTGCATGCATGCGTACATATTATGTCTACTATGTGAGTATGTGTCATACGTATGATTACTGTGAATGTATGTGTGTGCGTGTGTATCTGTTTATGCACATGTGTGCACATGGAATGGGTTAACATGACCCCTGGAGGCAAACATACAGAAAAAATTGGTCATCCTAGGCCCTACGGTTCTCAAGATATTCACAGAAAACTGTGTCTGCCCTACCCTCCTTTCGGGAAAAACGATGGTTCCATGCTATCCATGTGGGGTTACATGCCCACCAAGTTTCGTGTACCCCGGTCCCAGGAATCCTTGTTGGTGTACGGTCACTAAATGTACACATAAATAATTTTATTGTAAGGCCCCCCATGAACGAAAGTTCACAAAACTTGGCATGCATTTGGAAGGTGTCATAATGATCCTACACTTTCAATTTCGTGCAGTTTTGACCATGTCAGCCAGAGATATTGTGATGAAAACACCTAATTTTTTGCTTTTTAATTTTTAACTAGGTGGCTCTATACATGAAATAAGTGGTAATGGGATGGGTTGACATGCCCCCTTAAGACCAACATACAAAAAAAAGGTGGACCTCCTAGGCCCTACGGTTCTCGAGATATTCACAGAAAACTGTCTCCGGCCACCTACAGGCCAGTTGGTGTATAGTAACATAAATTAATTTATTGTGTGGCCCCCCATGAACGGAATTCCACGAAACTTGGCGTGCATTCAGAGGGTGTCATAATGATCCTACACCTCCAATTTCGTGCAGTTTTGACTATGTTAGGTCACAGATACCTGCGATTACAACACCTCATTTTTACTTTTTTGTGTTTAACTAGGTGGCGCTATACATGAAATGAGTGGTTATGGAATGGGTTGACATGGCCCCTTGAGATCAACATACAAAAAAAAAAAAGGTCCTCCTAAACCCTACAGTTCTCGAGATATTCACAGAAAACTGTGTCTGCCCTACCCTCCTTTCGGGGGGTCCAGTCCAGCGGGGGGGCTACAGATCAAAACAAAAAATGATGGTTCCATGCTATCCATGTGGGGTTACATGCCCACCAATTTCGTGTACCCCGGTCTTTCAGTGTCCCGGCCGGGAATCCTTGACGGAAATTTGGACATGCGAAAAAGAAAAAAAAAAAAAAATCTGACTAAACCTATATGACCGCCGCTTCGCTGCGCGGCGGTCATAATTACAAACTCGCTCCTTTCAATCTCTCCCTTCCGCGTACTGCGCTAGCCTACACCTTCTGCGTCGCTACTGCTACATGTTTCGTCTCCCCCCCCCAACCCCCACACACACACACACACACACACACACACACACACACACACACACACACAACATGCACCGCGCGTACACTCTGTCCCCACATCCCACATCTCCCAGCTGATGTTGGTAGCAGAAGTAGCAGCTGGCGAAGCGGGTAAATAGCCCCCTAATGCCCTGGCTCTCATTACCCCTGCAATTATGTCATAAAGACAAGCTTTCATGAGACACACAGCGCCGTGGTAGCTCATAGCCCTTTATGGCCTTTCACTGAGTTGACAGAAAAGCAACATACTGCATGCTATAAAAACATTTGCATGTTGTACCATAAACACTCTCTGAGCCAGCTGAACACACAGACACAGTACGTCTTGGTTCTTCTTGTTTTGGTTGTGTGTCCTTCTCATGACCTGAAGTAAAGCCACCTTATATTGTGTGTATGTGACTGATAATAAGACTATTAAAATTCACTCTGGGATTTGTTTTTTCATCCGGGAATGGTGTTCCCCATGCATTTCTTAGCTCTGCTGGGATATACTGATACCACAGATTTTGACAGCGGGATTTATGAAGTCCTAGCGGTACTGGGGGAGAGGGTTAATGAAAAATGAGCCATGCGTTCCAATCAATAGCATACTGTATAATCCACACATGGAGGAGCAATAATAGAGTGTTCACGGAGAGAAACAAAACAGCAGGCCAACTCCCAGCTGAGAAGGCGCTTGATTCTGTTTCCTAGAGACGTGGGCTCATTAGGAATGCACTGCATCATTCAGAGAGCTACATCTCTCTCTCTCTCTCTCTCTCTCTCTCTCTCTCTCTCTCTCTCGTCTTGGTGTGTGTGTGTGTGTGTGTGTGTGTGTGCGTGCACATGTGTGTGTCTGTGTGTGTGTGCATGCATGTGTGTACATGTGCATGTGTGTGCATGTGTGTAAGAGAGAGTGTGTGTGAGTATGAGTGTAAAAGAGACACACACAGAGAGACAGATACAGAGAGAGAAAGAGAGAGAGCCACTTTGTGTATGTGTGTGTGTGTGTGTGTTTGTGTGTGTGATTGTGTGTGTGTGTGTATGTGTGTGTGTTTGTGTGTGTGATTGCATGTGTGTGTGTTTGTGTGTGTGATTGCGTGTGTGTGTGTGTCTAGGAGGGGGTTGAGTGGGTTGGTGGGCAGAGTGGTGGACTGGGTAAGTCAGTGTGTGGGTGTGATGATTGTGGCGGGCGTAAGGGCAGTACGGGCTATGAATGGCGGTGGTGGTGCCGCTGACGTCGGTTGTTGACATTGTCGCTCCCGACCACAATGTGTCATTCAGCACTGCCAACGTCCATCTCACGGAGGTGGTGACGCAGTGTCAGGATGTGCAAAGGGGAATGGAGGGCAGACGAGGACACACACACACACACACACACACACACACACACACACACACTTGATTGTTTTGTTCTTATCTTCCCTCGAAGAATGAAAGTGAAAAAAGTGAAGGTGAAAGGTGGAAAAAGAGAATGTGACAGAGAGCAGTATGAAGAGAGAGTGACACTAAAGCAGGCGCATCGAGTCATCCACTCTGAGAGAACTCGCTGGATGCTGAGTCACAGAGGAAATAGGGCAGAAGGCTTGTTATGAGTGTGTGTGTGTGTGTGTGTGTGTGTGTGTGTGTGTGTGAGAGAGAGAGATTGTGTATGGTTGTGTATGTATGTGGAGAGTTGTATGTTCTGTTCATCAAATGATTTGTGGCGTTTTTTCTGTTGCATAACTCCTGTAAATGGATGCTATTTTGATTAAGGGTGTGTGTGTGTGTGTGTGTGTGTGTGTGTGTGTGTGTGTGTGTGTGTGTGTGTGTGTGTGTGTGTGTGTGCGTGTGTGTGTGTGCGTGCGTGAGTGTGAATAGAGACATGGTGAAACCCTCATGCACAGACTCTTGTTCTCCCACTCATCCCTCTCCATCAGACTCTGTCCTCCCTCTCCAGACTGTGAGTGAAGGTCAAGATGGACACACACACACACACACAAACACCCCACACACACACAATGCACAAAGGCCCATCTCAGTCTTTACAAAGACTTTGTTATACAGACCTTAGTTCTGAACACTAGTGTTGTACATATGCACCCCCCCCCCCCCCCAACACACACACAAAGACAGGCAACAGCTATAAAAATGTTTAAAAAAAATAAAAAATGCCTTTCTCCACCCGAGAGCTTGTCTCTTTCGCCTCCTTGTCCATTCGTCAGGCTTATTGATTTGCAGGGCCAGAAAGGGCAAACAGAAACATTTGATTGGAATATTAAACAGCTCGCCCTGTCGAGCCACTGAGTCTGAAAATGCCTTTTTTTCCTTTTTCCTCCTTTTTGTCTTTCTTCAGCCCCAGATTTGCATGGTGAGGAGTGCTCGTCCATAATTTAAAGGAGGCCCGGTGCCTTTATCCTGTGATGCCCTCCCCTGACTAACTGACTGACTGACTGAGCACAAGCCATGTGCAGCATCAGAAGAGGTGTCTATTCTATTAATACACATGTACTTACTGCACACATCTCTCTCTCTCTCTCTTGCTCGCTTGCGCACACACACACACACACACACACACACACACACACACACACACACACACACACAAACAAAACTCCTCTCTTTCCTATTTTCCAACAACACTTAGCATTAGATAGAGATACTATGAATCTGCATTTTGGCAAGTAGTCCGTGTTTGGAAGCAAGGCAAGGAACCTAACAATAACCACTGACCTAAAAAAACAAATAGGTGCTGGTCACTGACTGAGCTTTCTCTCTTCTGCAGAAGGCAGATACCAATCAATCAATCTAGCCCAAAATGCATACATTTTTAAAGAAAAACAGCATAATTTCCCTATACATACAGTATATGCATCACTAACATGGGGAAATGATTCACACCAATGGTGAAATGGTGTAGCTTAATTTGTTTGCTTGACATACACTACAGCAAGATATTTTTGATGCATCTGCAAAACATCCATAATCATGGAGATTCCCCGAATTTCAAAGATGATGGCCCATTATGGAATATATCCACTGCAGTGAAGCACAAATACATGAAATACATCCTTCGGAAGACATCTAAAAAACATCTTGCACGAAGTGAGACATTAATGACAACATCTATCTTCCGGTTGGCTGGAACTGTACCCCTGCTCCTGCTCAGAGAGCTTGAGTTTGCATGCACAAACTCATTTTTCTTCCATCTCTGCTGTGCAATAATAGTCCTTTTCCCAGGAAAAAAAAAAATCAACTTAGGGCCTATTTAATTCACGCTTTTCCCCTCACAGGAAGAGAGACTAATGAATGGGAGCTTTAATTTGGTAAAAAAGGAGCCAACAGAGGCTGAGAATATCTCTTTACATTCCAAATTACATTTTAGCAAGCCGTGGAAACATGTCCCAATGCACTGCTGGGAGGGAAGCCGAGTTGCTATGGCTGCTATGAGCTCCGTGGCAGACAGCAGATCTTGCCAATGGCTCTTACTTACTAGCAATAAGTCCACCGACTGGCATTTATAAAGTATATTTTTGGGGGCTTTTTATGCCTTCAATGTGATAGGACAGTAGAGAATACATTTACACGTGACCTGAGGAAGGCCGACAGGCCGAAACGTTGTCACTTTAGTCACATTAAAGACTTATATGTGTACCTCGGGAGTGTGCGGCACTTCTCTCCTTTTGCAATTGTTTTACTGGTTGCCAGCACCTCCTTTTCTGGTGTGCGTTTTGCACCTTCACTCATCAGGACAGTAGAGAATGACAGGAAGTGAGTGGGAGAGAGAGTCGGGGTGGGATCGGGAAAGGACCACGGGGCGGGAATCGAACCCGGGTCGCCGGCGTACGGTGCAGGTGCCCCAGCCAGTTGCGCCACGGCTGGGGCCCACTGACTGGCATTTACTGGTATTCTTTACCCATGGTTGGCTTTCTTCAGCCTAAAGCCTAGTTCAGTTCAGTTTCTCGCTCTGTTTTGATCTTCTAGAAGTCTTATGTAACGTAAAACCTTGGTGCAGTGGTATATCTATCTCCCTGTAGAAATATCACTGTTCGCTTTTTAAAAAAAAAAAATTATTCACAATTTAGCACATACAACACACACACATCGAAACACGACAACACACAAAACAGCAGGGACAACACATCTAGACACATCCACAGGACAGAAAAGAAAAGAAAAAATAAAATAAAAAAAAGACAATAACAATCAGAACAATAATAATAATAATCCTACGTTATCACAGTCTGTGGGTTATCCATTATTCAATCTAAGTTAGTCATTTTATAGTATGTATATACAAGGATACAAGGATACAAGGAAGTTTATTGTCACATGCATATAGTTACTGGAAGTAAGAAATGCAGTGAAATTATGTCTGGTGTCAGCCTGTTTGTGCATTAATGGGGGGGGGGGGGGGGGTAAAAAGTGCAGTAGAAGAGGGGTTTAGTAGATTAAGTGGCAAGGGCTGCATAAAAAAGGTGGGGGAGGATTGGGATTGGGTGGGGGGCACCAACAAGGAGCACCCAAGAGCAACAGGGGCAAGGAAAAACTCCCTTACCAAGGAAGAAACCTTGGGCAGATCCACGGCTCAAGGGGCTAACCCAACTGCCAGGGGTCTTGGTGTGTGTGTTGGGGGGATGACAGGGGAGATGGGATAGTGTGCTGTGTATGTGGGGAGAGGGCAGTGTGCAATATGTATGTTGGGGGGGGGGGGGCAGTGTGCTGTAAGTATGTTGGGGATGTGTGTTGGAGAAGCTTCCTGATTAAATAATGTGCTGTGTATGTAGGGGAGGGGGGGGGGGGGGCAGTGTACTGCAAGTATGGTGAAGGGACTTATATTGCAAGCAGAGTACTGTATGTATGATGTATGTGAGTGATGACAGTGAAGATGTGAGTGTGGGTGGGAGGGGAGTGGAGCAGTGACTGTGTGTGTGTGTGTGTGTGTGTGTAGTGTGTAGTGTGTGTGTGGGTAGGTGGGGGCAGTGTGCTGTAAGTATGTAGAGGATGTGTGTTGGAGAAGATCCTGAAGACAATGTGCTGTGTATGTAGGGAGGGGGGGGGGGGCAGTGTGCAGCAAGTATGTAGAGGAGGCTTACTGTAGCAAGCAGTGTGCTATATGTATGTGAGGTGATGACAGTGATGATGTAAGTGTGTGTGTTTTTTGTGTGTGTGTTGGGGATAGGGGTGGGTTGGGGTGGGGGCAGAAAGGCTAGGCAATCAAGGACATGGGTAGATGGAGGTGAAATCAAAAATAATAAATAAAAAGTTCTATGGAGATGTGCAAAAGTTGGAGAAAGTCAGATATGTGTGTGTGTGTGTGTGTTTTGACGTGTGATGAAATAAGAAAATAAATAAAAGGTTAGTAGCATAGGGTGAGGGATGTAAAAGTGCTAAAAGTCTTGTAGGTGTGTGTGTGTGGGGGGGGGGGGGGGGGGGTCATGAGTGCTGAGGAGTGAATGAGTGTAAAGTCAGTATAGTGTGAGTTCAGAGTTGGGAAATGTTTGAGAGTGCTGAGGAGTGAATGTGTGCAAAGTCAGTATAGTGTGAGTTCAGAGTTCGGATGGATAAAAACTTCTCCTGAGTCTCTCAGTTCTGGCTTTGTGACTACATAGGCGTCTTCTTGATTTCAGTGGTAGGAATAATCCATTGTTAGGATGAGAAGAGTCCTTCAGAATCTTTTGGGCTCTTAGGAGTACTCTTCTGGAATAGATATCTTGTAGAGCAGGGAGTTGAGTTCTTATAGTACGTTCAGCTGAGCGCACTACTCTCTGCAGAGTACTACAATCTCTAACTGTGGAGTTCCCATACCAGGTGATGATGCTACCAGTTAGAACACTCTCAACCGCTGAAGTGTAGAAGGCCTTCATGATGGATGTAGAAACTTTGAATTTCCTTAGCTGACGAAGGAAGTAGAGTCGTTGTCTGGATATATAATTCAATATTAAGGACCAAGTGGATAAGTAATCTTGCAGTCTTGAATGTCGTTTACTTGTGATTTCTTCGATGGGCAACAAGTCTATTATTTGTTCCAGCCATTGACCCAAGGTGGGTCCTGACTGGGAAATCCATGTACTATACATTTTTTAGCAAAATAGGAAAGCATTATAAACACACATTTTCTTGTGTAGGGAAACTTATTTTCCACATCGTAATTCAATAAATATAACATAGGGCACAGCTCAAAAGTACAGTTACACATATCCTGAATTGCTTTATAAATCTTCTCCCAAAAGGAGTGAACAGCTTTACAATGCCAATATAAATGCATAAATGTTCCAAATTCAGTTTCACATTTTCTACACATAGAATTAGTGGCATCAAACTTATTAAGCTTCACTGGAGTTATATAGTATTTATACAAGAATTTATCATTATTATAATTATTATTATAACTTATTATAATTATTATTATAACTGTTCGCTTTTTAAAACATGTTTACAGAACATATATGGCAATCCATGCCTGCTTGATAACCCCAGTGAAATGCCCTTGAGGGCTGTTCTGCTGGTGATGTGTTTTGTCCACAATAGTTGCTTTGTTGATAATTTCGGTTTTTCTTTTTTTTTTGATGGTACATAGGCTTGGTTGTTGACTGGCTGCTGTGGGAAATCTCCTACCTACAGGAACTTAATATTTCTCCTGTGCATATCTGAAATTACATTGTCCTGGACTCCCTTTAAATCAATATCAGACAGTTTGAACTACACTGTTAGACTTAACTGTAATTTCCCAGTATCCTTACCGCAAAATGGCCAGTAAAATACCATAACATTACATTACAGTATCACTACTGTATTTTGCATTGCATTATGGGCATTTTGATGACGTTTCATATAATTTATGGTAACTTACTTGGGAAAAGGTAGTTTGTGGTAGCGCTACTGTTAAACACTTTCACAGTAGATAAAAACAACAGTAGTGCTACCGTAACTTTAAATGTGTGTCCAGCAGCTGTTAAACATATCTGTAATTCTCCCAGTTACTTACACAGTAAAATCAGCAATGTAAAATTTGGAGTGTAAAATTCCATATGCACTTAGAGAGTTTCTTTTAATCATGCAAGTGTAAAATAACCCTAAGAGTAAGAGTTGATTATCAAAGTACCAGCCACTTTGCTCTGAAGAAATTATGTTGGTAACTACGCCTCCAAAGACAGCCAACAGCTCCGCGCGACTCTGCTGATTTCAAAATTTCCTTTTGGATTTTCAGTTCACTTCACCATGGAGGTGGTTGCACGGGATATACGGTGAGTTTGATGAAAATATTTTGTGTAGGCTAAATGCTGTTTGGAAAATTGACAACAAGGCATGATTTATTTTTTAAAATGACATAGGTTAGATTACGTTGTTAATCATTTAGTTCTAAGGTTTTGTTGCTTTTGTTCGCGCTTAAAGCTAGCACTTACTTGGCTAGTTCATGGTAACGTTAACGTTGTCATAGTTCTACCAGAGCCCGTCTACGGAGAGCCTTGCCACTCCGTATTAAAGGAACCATATGTAAGATTGTGGCCAAAACTGATACTGCAATCACTTTCAAATTACTGTAGAGAGGTGTATCCCCTCCCCCTCGCCCCTGACTCGAGGTTGCCAACCCGGATGCCGAAACACTACTGACCTGTGATTAGTAGATAGGTGACAGGTGGCGCATCAGGCCAAAACACAACATGACATGAAAAAACACATCAACATCAGTTGAGGGCTGCAACTTCACTTTTTAAATGCCAATATCCTGGCCGGACTACTGTTGTCAGTGATATAAGTATTTAAAATAAACATGATTTCTTAATGTCTAGTGACATATCAGGGCCATTTTATGATTAATTGAAATACATTTCTTACATACGGTTCCTTTAAGTCCCATTGTACCGAATTTGGATGCAGTTCCACCAGATTCCACTGGGGGCGATCGCCATGAGTGCAGAATGAATGGGAGTCAATAGAGCTAGACGGCTAAAATTGTCTCTTTCACCTGACTGTCCTTGACAAATCTCAGATTTGATTGTAGTTTGTATAACTTCAACATGGGTTATAGGTCAAAAGTTGAATGAACGAGTACTTATTGATTTCTTACAGGTTGGGTCGTTGTTGCACATAACACGCTAGCATTGTGCTAATGAATGACGTCACTGACACATTTGAAAGGCTTTTAAGAACAATTAAGTGACTTTAAAAAATATAATACTCAACCAAGCGTATTTTCTTTGCCTCCCCTTTCGAATACAATACTCAAATTACTTGAAAAAAAATTATATCCCGAGAAAAGTGGATTTCGAGGGGTACAGCTCTATAGACCTCCATGCATTCTGCACTTGTGGACGAGCGCCCTCATGTGGAACCACAGAAGGAACTGCAACCATTTCAGAAACCGGACGTTTTCCGAGAGTGGCAGTTCTCCCCTTATTAGACATTCTCTGGTTCTACCTATTTTAAGCGCGAATGTTAGCTACCTTATAGCTAACTCTTTAGTGTGGTGGACCTTATTTGAAAGCAAACTGGCTACCGAAATAATAAGAGATGTTATTGCTTGTAGAAAATTGAAGTAATGTGGGTAATTACAATTAGCGTTATTAGTTATGTAACGTTAATAGGGTTTGGGAATAATTTTCAATTGGTAGCAGCTAAACTAACGTTAACGTTAGCTTCAAGTACCTAACAGCAGCTGCATGTCCTTCTATTGTAACTAGCATGCTAACGTTAGCGCTTATTTTTTGTTGGCTGTCTTCATGTTAAGTTTAAGTTTTGACTATACTAACGTTTGTAATTGTACAACGCTGCAAAACTGAATTACACATGGCATGTTAACTCAATCTACGCGCGGGGGGAGGGGGGGGGGCATTTTTCATGATTGCAAGATTATGTGACTTAACGTCAACGTGATCGGCATAGGCTTAAAATACATTGCCTAATTGTGTATCGTTTGATTTGCTCTACAGGACTAACCCAATATGCTGATAAAAGTCCGATACAGGATGAACAAAAGTTTGTGCGTGTCACTGAGCCGAAGTTCAGAATTTTTCTGAATGATGGTAGGCTATGTGTTGAATTATCCTTTATGCGCTATACTTAATGTTGTGTGCAGGCATGGTTGCCTTCTTATTAGCTAGGATGCAATTCATGAACTTCTGGCACTTCTGGATAAGTTTTTGATTTTTGGCAGGGTGTTAGGTATAGGCCTAAGGTTTTCAAAAATCCATGGATACATGTTGGGGTGGCCCCCCTAGTGGCAGTTATCCATAAAATCCAAAATGGCCCCCGCCGAAAAGAGAAAAGGTTATATCTCAGCCTTCTTTAGTCTTAAAATTGTTGTATAATGTATTTTCCTCTACTTTGTTTGATACAAGGAATCCAATTTCGATATGCTTCTATTTCCATGTCCAAGTCCATTTCCATGTAGTATCATAGTCATATTTAGCTCATAAACTGTCAATATCTCTGAAAAAATCACATTGAAATACTCAGGTCCCTAGACCCATATTTTTACCTCCAAGGTACAGTATGCTTTTTTTTGTTGATTGGACAGGTCACTATCACCACTATAGTGTCAAAAATCACGTTGTGACCAAAAGGACCATTGTTCAGGCCTTAAATAAACACAACTTCCGAACTATGCCACAGTGAAAAGTTATATTAGGCTTTTCACCATGTTAAGGATCAATATTACATTTTAGTAGCCTAGAAATCTAGACACAACCTACAGGGACCAGCATATCCTTAAAAAGTGTTAAAAAGTCTTAAATACAACTTTCGTTTTTTTAGGCCTAAAAAAGTCTTAAATTGTCTGGAATGTCTTGAATTTTTGAAAGGGAGGTATTACATTTGCGTATGGGACCGCCGAGCGAGTGAAATGTCTCCATCCGGTTTCGTGTATTGTTTTATCCGCAATTACATTTTGGGGGAAGCATTTGTTCTGTGCAGGTGTCATCTGCATTCTGTAGATCAAGAAGTAGAAGGCTACTGGAGGAAGTGTAGTGGTTGCAAAGTGAAGATGTTTTTAACGTGTGTATCACTAAAGGTGTGAAAACGGCAAGAAAAAATATGCCTGTCTCTTATCCAAATTTCAGAGGTGGACAAACTGAGTTTATTTGCATTTAGCCTCCACTATATCCCCGAACCTAAGGGATTGACATTTTCATTAAAGCCGTTATTTTAGAGTGCATTACACCTGGTCGGCAAGATTGGGCTTGAGGAAGCTTTGGTGTTGAAGATGTTGATTGGAAGTTGTTTATTATTTTTGCCCCTGCAGTGGGGGAAAATAATTGGCTTATTGGTTGATATGGGGGGGTGTGATTGTGATAGTAATAAGCAGAGAGTGGCATTGACTATTTCTTTTAATCTCCTGTTGCTATGTCACTTTTCAAGTGCAGGCCTTTCAGCAGAAATCAGATTTCACCCGCTCAATGTGAGGCACTCAGCAGCAGCTCAACCTAAGCAGAGTGTAGGCCTAATAGTAATTCTGTGATCACGGTAAGGTGGACTGCGGTAGTGGGTTTTTAAAAAAGGCATTCAGAACATGTTTGATTCATGTCAACAGCCACAAGCGTACATGGAAGCTCTTGATCGTGCATGCCAATAACGTCTATAAGAACAATATATTTATGGAATAAAACTAGACAGGTACCTCAGATTAGCATTACTGTTTATTGTTAATCTGCAATTATCTGCAGCCAGCGGAGGGCATTTATAGCCTACAATGCACCTGGACAATATTGTGCGTCTGCCCTCCACCTTCATCAAACATGTTCTGAATGCCTTTTTTAAAAACCCACTACTGCATGGCGCAGTCCACCTTATTGTGATCACAGAACTGATAGTGTACCCACCTCTTATTTTACCACTACACCCCCTGCTTAGGTTGAGCTGCCGCTGTGCCCCTAATTGAGCGGGCGAAATATCATTTCTCCAGACAGGCCTGGACTTGAAAAGTGACATAGCAACAGGAGATAGAGAAAATGGTCAATGTCATTCTCTGCTTATTGTTGTCACAGTCACACACACCCATATCAACCAATAAGCCAATTGTTTTTTCCCCACGAAACAACTTCCAGTCAACATCTTCAACACCAAAGCATCCTCAAGCCCAAGCTTGCCGACCAAAGGCGTAATGCACTCTAAAATAACTGCTTTAATGAAAATGATGTCAATCCCTTAGCAACATAGCGTTTCATAAACCATGGAAGTGGAGACTGCTGGTCAAATTATGCCCGGTGCTTCTTTCACTTGTCTGATAATTTCCTGCGCAATTTATAAAAAGAAAGTTTTCGCAATCAGGAGGAAATACACGTAAAGTTCATCTGTTTGCATCTCTCCAGCGTGTGTTGCTGGCCTAGCCTACCCAACAGGGAAGTGAATAGGCTTGCTTGTCAGCCTTTCCCAGTACTTTACAAACCACATAGCAGTTTTTTCAGCAGAAATAATATTCTAATAAAAATAATATGCGAGGAGGACCTCTTAATTAATAGGGGATTTCACTTTTCCCATACATTTTTTTAAAACAAGTCAATGGTTTTACAATGTTTCAGTCAAGCTTTGGTTGGTTTAGATACAACAGAATGTATGCAAAATGTAAAGTAGCTGGTAACTTCTGTAGACATCCAAAATGGGATGGGTGTTAAAGTTAGTAAAAAAAACATTGCATAAAACAGTGTTGTCATATTCATCTTTTTTGGCGTGGTATAGTCTTATTTTTTCCATTTAGATGTCTTGAAAAGGTCTTAAAAGTCTTTAAATTTGCACTTGAAAAATGTGCAGACACTCTGAACCTAGCGGCAGCAAATTACATTTGCTGCCAGGGCTAGTCTAGTAACTCTCCGTTGGCTTGTGAGCTCGAAAAATTAAACTTCTATCAGGCCAATTAAATCGTGTATAGAGTAGAGGTGGATTTTGTCATTCGTTCTCATGACACAGTTTGCGTCGTTCAGTTCGCCAAGATGATTCGTTCTGAATCGTTCGTTCGTTCGTTCGTTTAGTCGCATTTCCGGTAGCCTACAATGTAGTTCAGCTGTGAATCATGGAATGCAGGTTCTCAGCTCCTCCTTTGTGAAAACGGTCAACACAACACTGTAATTGTAGCGGCAAATATATAGCTGCAACTTCATGATTATGTGTACTTTTAGACAAAACAGCAGTAGCTAATGTGTTCATTCACCTTGACATTAAATTGACATATTGAAGGTAAATAGAGTAGACTACGGCTAGATCAGCTAATTTCTTTTTTAAAAATGTGTGCATTCATAAAGGAACAAAGACCCAGTAGGCTATGCCGACAAACATGTTTAAAGCCTTGGCAGAAAGATTATATTGATGAAAAGGTTTCAAGTCCCCATTTTGCCTAGGCTACAGAGCCATAATCACTCTGCTTCTAGCCAAGAATGAGTGACTGACTTAACAAGAATGTTAATTAAGTATGAATTGTTTTTTTTTTGTGTTATTTGACTAAAATATAATATTTATCCTTAACATGGTGAAAAGCCTAATATACTGTAACTTTTCACTGTGGCATAGTTCTGAATTTGTGTTTAAGGCCTCAACAATGGTCCCTTTGGTCACAACATGTGATTTTTGACACTATAGTGATAGTGACCTGTCCAATCAACAAAGAAAAGCATACCCTGGAGGTAAAATATGGGTCTAGGGGCCTGAGTAATATTTCAATGTGACTTTTTCAGACATTAACAGTTTATGAGCTAAATATGACTATGATACTAGATTTAACATGGAAATGGACTTAAAATAAGAAGAACATCAAACATCCAACATCCAATCAAAATTGTATCAAACAAAGTAGAGAAAATACATTATACAACAATTTAAGACTAAAGAAAGCTGAGATATAACCTTTTCTCTTTTCGGCGGGGGCCATTTTGGTTTTTATGGAAAACTGTTTTATTGGGGCCACCCCAACTTGTATCCATGGATTTTTGAAAACCTTAGGCCTATACCTAACACCCTGCCAAAAATCAAAAACTTATCCAGAAGTGCCCAATGTTCATGATTTTTCACATATTCCTTCCCAGCTATATGTAACGTTAGCCTGTTGCTTTGCTTCGCCTTTGATGACATGTAAATACAAACTTGATACTGGCATGTGAACCTTGACGGTGTGTTCCGAGTAACGTTAATTGATTAATTTCTTAAACGTAGACGTTGTATCGTTCTTCAATGTATGCGAACGTTATACTCAATAATGGCTAATTTCAGTCCACACACGTATCATGTGATGGACTGAATTAGACGACAATGGACGAAATCAACACAGTAAATTAAGTAAACGGTGTCATGTATACAGCCATGTGTTTATATTATGCTTCTGACATATTGCTACTATCTCTAAAATGGGGGTGATATTCCATTTTCAGTGTGGGATCCGATTTGATATAACTCAGAGCTTGTTTATTTCTGATGCATCATACTGAAGGTGTAGTTCATTCTACATTAAGCTTTATTTAAACAACTATGTATAAAGGTAAATGGTCCAACTCAAGATAAAATGTTCAGTGAAATAATAATGCTGCCATTGTGATACAATGTATGTTGTCATCTCCTGTAGGACAGCTGTATGCCCTAAATTAATTTTTACAAAGATAATGCTTTGAATCTTGCTTCATTTGTATGTCCAAATTTTTTGTGAATGCTCCTTGTAGGCTAGATGGAAAACTAAATGGACAAGTTTAACATTTTACCCAGTCGTAATTAGGACTTAAGGTTGCAGACTGACATGTAGAATTAAATGATTGCGCTGATGCATATTACTTGTGAGTGATTTGTGTATGTGTGTCTTATTCCAATAATGATTCTTGCATTTCCTTTGGTCTCAGCTTTCCTGAAGTTTGGAATTAATGATGCTCCTTGCCATAAGGCAAAATTGCTCGACCAAACTGGCACAGAATTAGATGAAGATGTGTTTGAGGAGGTACTGAAGCAGCCAGATATTGGTGTCCTCTTACTGAAGTTGGATGATGATGGACAAGGTAAATGTGGCTTTGTTTAGTGTAATATTATTTAACTGTACTGATTAAATTAAGTGCACGCTAAAGACCAAATTACTATACTTTTGTCCTAGAATTGGAAAGCGAAGCACCATCCAACAGCAGTTTCAACGTATCATCTGACTCTATTGTCATAGAAAGTCCACCACGCCCTAGACAACATGCTGGAGAGGATGCCAAAGCTGTAAGTCTCTGTCACAAAAGGTTACTGTTGATACAGCTAATCTGAAAAGTGAAATGTATTATGTAAAAGATTTATCATTTGAATTGTAGTCAATTGTTAGTTCCTCCACTAATAGTAGTGTAGCGTTAACTTCATACATGAGCTTTACATTAAAACATTTTCCACAGTTGGTCCAAAGCATACTGGAGAAAAAGCCAGGGGGAGACATTATCTCCAAAGAATACCGGAAAACAAAATATTTGACAGACAGCACAAGGAGGAAAATGATAACGATTCTTGTTGCAGACATGACTGAGAGGCATGGGTAAATTTCACAAGCAAACATGATAACCTACAGTATTAGAAGAAAGAGGATTCAGATTAATGTTACCATTGTACACAAGTGGAGAAGGGTATCTGTCTTGGAAAATAAAGAATATCCAGAGAAACTGCTCACAGAAAAGGGGTCGATCAAGCCAGTCATTTTCTGGAGGGCCAACCGCTGAAAGAAGAGCATCCAACATTTCTGATGACCTTTCTGAAGAAGAGTGTAAAGACGCCATCTCTTTCATGAAGCATTGCTCTGATGAGACTACAATCAAGCAGAAGATGCAAGCTACTTTTCAGTACCGGCGTCGTTTGATCGAAGACCCAAACAAATGTGGAGATGTTCTGTTGGAGTTCCCACGTTTCAAAGACATGAAAGGACTTTTAAGTTGTTGAAGCTGAACAATGTTTATCTATAATTAACTAAAAACTATTTCATACAAGTAAACAGTACTGTTCTGCAGGCAATAGCACAAAATGTAAAGTGTTCATTATGTCAAATATTGTGCTCAAGGAAAAAATTTGTGTTTGTTGTGTTGCAAGATTGAACAAGACTTTACTCGGCTGTTTGGCGGGGTGGTATCTGCCAAGTTTTTGGAGAAGTGGCCAACTGCGTTCAAGCACAAGACCATAGCCCAGAGCAAGGGCTTGCATCTGTCACGAGATCTTCAGGAGCTGATTGATGCAGCAGAGAGTGTGGGGAATGATGATGAAGAAAATGACGCGGGTCAGATACTTTAAAACAATTGAAAGATTTTGTCTCAGTTGGAATTGTTGATAAAGTTTGACTAAGCTGTTAATCACATTCATGTGCCTCTTTTTCATATAGCATGGGATCATGAACTTGCAGGGATACTTCTCTTACTCCACCTCATTCCACCGGTTGCACAAGGCCGCAAAAGACCCGGGAAGATGTCTGCATCCATGGCAGAGAATCATGTTGTCATGTTCTTAAAGGTTGGTGGATGATTCTTGTCGCCATCAGTTATGCATGTGTGCCACCTTTTAGATTAGGCCCATGTTAAAGTATTGCCTTCTGTTGCGTTGTTTCTTTCTTGCATTCAAACAATGAAATTTAACAAAATCGGTGTTGGTCAAAATATTTTCTCCACTTGCCTACCAGTACATAGTGCTTGTATCGAGATGTTCTCAAAGTAATGACGGCTCATATTTTTTCTAATTTAAGCTAAACGCAAGTAAATGCTGTTTACCCACTTTTCAAATTTCAGAAATAGAGTTTCAGAGTTTATGCACAAAATGCAACTTTTAACATTCTGCAATCACACTACATTATCAAGATTTACACTTTTATCCAGATTTACAGATTTATGTAGGCTACACTCAACACTCTTGAACCATATTATTGATATTGTCATACAAACATTGGATAATAACCTCTACCGTCAATGGAACATGGTCTGAATGTCTTTTTCATCATCTGATATGACACTTTAAGCCCTGCATTAAAGTGAAACAATTCATTCACAGACTGGAAACAGTGTACAAGAACATCTGGATGCCATAGGAGAGCAAGCAGCCATACCTCCTTGCAGCTGGACCCAAGAAGAACACCATCCATGCATACTACATTGTTCTCGACAAGTACGCCATCCCATGCATGTCAGCCAGTGCAGTTGGCACTTCAACTGTTCAAGTCATTTTGTGTTCGGTACGTCCTACAACAAAGTACTTCACAATATGTACACCTTTATCCAAACAACAATCTACGAAATAGACGTCGGCCAGGTAAAGGAAACACCTAGGGTAGCAGAACTAAGAGCAAGGTTACTCAATTGAGGAACAATACATAGTAATGATTTCGGTATAAATGCTATTCAATGTTGGTGTTTACTTCGCAATCTGCCACTCATGTTTGGTGACATTATCCCAGAGGGAAATAAACATTGGTCTCTTCTTTCATTGTTGATACAGATAGTGAATATTGTATTTTCCCCTGTGTTAACTGAAGGCCTAACAGTCTACCTGAAATATTTGATAGGTGAGCATCATAGAGTATTCAAGCTTTTGTTCCCAGAATCTTTTAAAATTATTGCACTGTTGCATTACATTGTTGCACATTTGAAGACTGAAGCTAGTTACATTCAGTCACATTCTTGTATTGTGCATGTACTGTAAAGTATTCAATAAAAAAATATTTTTAATTAAAAATAAAAATCTCTTTTTCTATACAGTAAGGATATTGTACTGGACATTGCGGTAAGGACATAATACTGTTGAAGGAACTTACAGTTAGGCTACTGTAAAGGGATAGGTAGGTAACTCACTGGCAACACTGTTGCCAGTGAGTTACTGTAAAATTAAGTCTCAGTAGGGGCATACTGTACACTAAAATTGCGGTAAGGGTATCTTACTGTACACTAAAATTGCGGTAAGGGTTTCTTACTGGAACTACAGTAAGGCTACTGTAGAAGTAAAAATACAATAAAAAGTAACAGTGTAGACTCCAGACTAAGTGTAGTTCCTGAAGTTTTAAAGAAGCTCTCATCTTTATCAGACTAACCAAACACAGATAAATGGCCCCTGGGCTACGATAAAATATTCAGTAAGGTGTCATTAGATAGTTAAAACTGCCAGTAAGATATAGGCAGCATGAGCAGATTTTACTATCAACAGTGGAAACTAAAAAAACCTCTATTAAGCAGCTGCTAGGAAGGAACATCAACAAAGGGCATGGCTGTCAGCTGCAATCTACAACAGGACATATACTGTACAGCCCTAGCAGAATAGGACTAGAATCCCTCCTGGCTAACAACAACTGTCTTTTAGGAGCAGCTTTCAGTGAGAACAGCTCAGGCTAATAGCAGGGTTCACCATCAGCCACTTCAGCTAACAGTAGCTCTCGCTAAAGCCCGAAAGCTCACCTTCATCATTAAGACTCTCCTGCTGCAATTGAGCCATGGATAAAGAAGCTGTGATCAATAGTGCTGGATTGATTCCCTGTGTCGCATCCTGCTATTTGTCTCCTGAGTAAACAGCAGCACCCGCCTTGCTCACTTCCTGCCGTCTCAATGTGATTTCCCCTGAGAATCGCTCATCACCATACCTTCATCAGGTGTGTTGCTACACTAGACCTGTACGCCCCAGGCCCCCCATATATTAACACCCAACTCATCTGAAATTGTTCACTTTGCATAAGGACAACTGTGTTCTCCCCTAACAACATTTACCCTGGCTGCCATGGTAGATACATGAAAAATAAACAGACTGTTGTTTATTGCGAGATCAGTGATTAATACATTTCAAATTGCCTGGTAACAAATAATTGAGTATGTTAGATTACTTCACTGGAAGGTAAATCATAAAAGAATCCCAACAATCCAAACAGTATTCTAATTCTAGTGTTCTTATCCATAGAAAGTAAACAGTGAAACACTTTAACACATTCATAATGTGTTATCTATAGTTAGTGACACGTGCATTATGTTTCCCACATAACTTCCATTCAACCAGATCAATCCATCCAGAGTCAGATCTCCAATCTGGAACGTCCAGTTTTACCACACAGATGATTTGCTCTGCCGAGCTGCAAGCCTGCTCAAAACATGCCCCAGCTAGCTGTCCTGTCCTTGTGCTGCTGCCACTGACCTACATATGGTCAAGCACACTTGATCACCAGTTTTTGGGTTCTAAAACTGTTTTGAGTTCACCAAGGAGCATCAAGGGAGAGAACAGGGCCCTTGTGTATATATGTGATGGGATCTGGGAAAACCTATCACATGGTGAAATCTTCACCAACTTAAAATTCTGATACCATCGTGGCTAGGATGGCATCCAGAATGTTGCTAGGGGATGGTATCCAGGATGTTGATAGGATGGTATCAGAATCTTAAGTTGATGCCATTTCACCAGAGAGGGTTTAAACGAAGAAGCAATCAAGGATTTTTGATTTCACCATGTGATGGGTTTCCCAGATCCCATATCACATATCTCAAAGCAGACTCCGAGAGGGCGGTTCTGTTGATTTTAGTCAATGTCAGTATCCGATTGAATCAAAGACAAAAATCTGGACCATTCTGTTTCTTCATTTTCACATTAGTGGAATAAAGTGGCAAAAGACAGAAGCATGGAGAAAGTCAAAGCAAAAAAGCGAATGTGAGTGCACTGTTTTGCTCATCAATGTTAAGACTAAATGTTCTTAATTACGACTGAGCGTTTGTTGTTGTTTTGGTTTTTGTAAAAACAGCAACTCTCAACTTCACAAACAAACTTTGATCTCTGTGCTCGTGGAGCTGTCAGTTGTGATCAATACATACCAACCTGCAGGCCGGCCCTGCGAGCCTCTCTGCAGAAAATCCCCCACACCAAATTATGGAGATGTTATCACTTCAGTTACTGTAGCAGCAGTCCTCAGAGACCTTACTGAAAACAACAGTGCACACACGCACGCACGCACGCACGCACACATACACACAAACAAAGCACAAACACTCTCACACACACACACACACACACACACACACACGCACACACACTTCCATCTATTCCCTCTTCCCCGAAAGGCTTTCTGAAGCATAATTACAAACAGCAAAGCTGAAGGCACTAATCAGCTTCTTAACTCAAACACAAGCTTAACAGTAGGTCAGGGACCGGTAATGTTAGCCAAGCAGGCAGCCAACCCATCGGAGAGTTCTGACCTCTGACTCAGAACTCCCCACTGGACCGGACACATCCTGTCGGACCTCATTCACAATGACTTAAACGTAAACACACCGGATACTAAACGCTGCCCTTGAGTAAACAGTCTCTCTGACAACACACAACTCATTTACGTGACTACGAATGGCAACAGGAGTTGTCCTGTACATCTCCCCACAGTGCACTACAACCCGTGCCATTATAGAAGACGACAGGGGAGTGCAGCTACACGCACGTGAGATGGGATATTACTAATTAATGCTGTAAGCGCGGATGTGAATCTCGTCCTCTCCTGGAGCCAAGTGCTGTTGTTTATAGTTGTTCATATCGTCAAATACTGGCTAAGTGCTGCCGTTGAGAATTGTGGATTAGATCTAGCATTGAGCAACACCATTAAGTCGAACATTTTACTGCAGTGTGGTACACACACACACACATACACACACACACACACACACACACACACACACACACACACAGAACTGATTCAAAATCCTTCAGAGGACATGAAACAACTTGTGAGTTCAAAGCCATTACGCTAAAGCATCCATCTTTCAATTAGCCTGAGTCTAAGCCAGTGTCTTGTGCCTGAGAGAGGATGGGTGGGGTGGTGATGGGGGGGGGGGGGGTTGAGCGAGGTCGACCGGTCCATCTGATAGCGAGCGATCTCTGACTGGGGGCAGTGGAGTGGGGCGCAGTGCCGGGCCCTCATTTAGCAGCACAATGGGCGCGGATGACAGGGCAGTGCCACCTGAGACCCTGGCCCCGGCCAGCCCGCCTCATCTTTCAGGGCAGCCTTATTTAAGGAGCTCGCCTGCCTGCAGTGGGGCCTCCCATACACACCGGCCAGCCACAGAGCCTCCCCACCTGCCCACAGCTCTTCCTCAATGGTGCGTTTGTGTCTGGTGTCCTCTGACACCGTCCATCTTGACACAGTGGACAGCCACACACACACACACACACATACACACACACACATACTGTCGAAAGGCTTGGTTTCAGCAGAGCCAGGTTTTCTGCAGTGTAGAACAAAATACTCTGAGAGCTATAAAATGAACTGGTCTGTGATTTGTGACTCACACTAGTGAACTGCGGTGACTTTATGGGGACAGACGCTGACGCCTTTATACATTTTAGACTGCACTATAGTGAATAATGCACCACCCATTATCCAATGTCTTTGATCAGGGGACTTGGAGTGGTTACAAACAACTCTCGACAAGCTGCCCTGGGGCGGCCCAGCTGAGTCCACATCCTATGCTGACAGCTACAGGTCTAGTCACAGGTGTCCCAGTACTAAAGCAGAATGGCCAAGATGGACAACAGACAGTAATCACCTACGTGTGTCTGATAAAATATGTGTGTAAGTGTGTATCTCTCTCTCTCTCTCTCTGATTAGTGCCTTCAGCTTTGCTGTTTGTAATTATGCTTCAGAAAGCCTTTCGGGGAAGAGGGAATAGATGGAAGTGTGTGTGTGTGTGTGTGTGTGTGCTATATCTTTACTTTTCCTCTCAGTGGTGGCTGTATCTAGTAGTGGCTGAATAAGTCTCTCTCTCTCTCTCTCTCTCTCTCTCTCTCTCTCTCTCTCTCTCTCTCTCTCACCTTGCTCTTTTGGGTCTGGACAGCCCCTACAGCGCTGCCTCTCTAATACAATGCCGGCAATCAATTATTAAGTCACCCTGTACTCCTCTATCCTTAAATAATTAAGCGGGCTGATTATGAGAAAGCATTACTGCTGAAGCGCCTAGTGGGAGCTGGGACAGAGATGGGGCTAGTGTGAGAAGCACAAGGACCTGAGCGAGAAAGAGAGAGAGAGAGAGAGAGAGAGAGAGAGAGAGAGTGAGAATGAGAAAGAGACAGACAGAGGGAGAGAAAGAGGTGGCCACACCTGCACCTGTGGTCAGAGCTCGCTGATACCGGTCTGTTTCACACACACACACACACACACACACACTGCCCAGGTGTGTGTACTGTAGATTGGGTTGTATCTGGTGAATGACTATGTCTGGTATTTGCATCTTTGTGGTTGTTGTTGATTCATTGTTTGCTCTGCTTACAATGACAATAAAGTCTTTCTATCTACCTATCTATCTATCTATCTATCTATCTATCTATCTATCTATCTATCTATCTATCTATCTATCTAGTGTGAAGGTGCCTAATATTTGCCTATGGGTGTAAGCATGCATGAACAGTATGTGTGTGTGCAAATATGAATGAGTATACATATGTGAGTGTGTGTATATGGTGTATTTGTGTGTATGTGACTGTGTGTGTGTGTGTGTGTGTGTGAGAGAGAGAGAGCAAGAGAGAGAGGGGGAGAGAGAGAGAGAGGAAGTGAGTGTGAAAGGGGGTACGAGAGAAAAAGTGAGTGAGTGAGTGAGAGTGATAGTGGGAGTGACAGTTAGATTTACAAACTAAAGAGTTTGTGTATGTTTATATATATGTTTAAGAGTTTGTGTATGTTTATATATATGTTTATATATATATATATATATACATATGTATTCACAGATTTTGTTTTATGACTGTCGTTTAGTTTTGATGAGTTCTAGATACTGTATGCTTTGGCAACACTTTCTTCACAAATTGTCATGCCAATGAAGCGTTTTGAATTTAAATTTGAATTTTAGTGAGAGAGAGAGAGAGAAAGTGAGAGATGGAAAGAGAGGAGAGAGAGAGAGAAAGAGGGAGAGAGAGGGAGTGAGTGAGTGAAAGCGGGGGTGATGAGAGAGAAAGTGAGTAAGTGAGAGAGAGAGAGTGTGATAGAGAGAGAGTGAGTGGGAGAGAGAGAGAGAGAGAGAGAGACAGAGAGAGCAAAAGGGTAGGGACACGAGAGGAACCATGACACAAATCAAAGCGCCGTCTCGCCATCGCACTCACTGAAGCTGACAGCTGGCTACCACGCATGGCTGTGGAGTGGACACGCACTTTCAGACGTGTGTGCAAAAGTGCAGCCATCCACCACGTCACTCCTCCTCTCCTCCCCGGCATCATCACCACACCGTTCAAAGGACACATGCATATTTCCAAAGCCCACGAGACACTAATGCAGAAATGAGTCACACACACACACACACACACTCTCACACACACACACACACACACACACACACACACACACACACACACACACACACACACACACACACACACACACACATTGCGGAGACAAGTGACTTCATAACAATACACCCAGGGACGCTTCTGCATTAGGTCAGCATAGCAGATACCATGGAACTGTTGTATAATAATCACTCTCTCAGTGCCCTGTGTGAGCATGCTGTGGAGATATTTCAGAGTTAGGATTAATATTCCAGTGAGAGGAGAGAGGGAGAGTGGTCACCCGACTTGGCCTCACATCCAGGCCTCAGGGGTAATCACGATGCAATCTGACCGCTTCATGAAAGAGACAGGCTCATTGGTATGGCAGTCAACATGAACTATAGTGAACTACAGTCTCTTCATATAAGTTGTTTTTGAGTGTTTATGTTACTTTTATACTTATTTATATATACTTACTTATATATGTACTTACACTCGCACTTAATTTAAGAGCGGAAAGCTTTTTAAATCGTATACTTTTGGAAGCACTCCATGTACAGAGTATATCACCATGCAGCTGAGTCAGGGTTGCTGTGTGCTTTACCGTTTGATTCCATCTTTATTTTTGTGGATGGCTAGAGCAGACTCTTGCGCTCAGTGACTTGTTTACAAAGTGCAGAGTCACCTTCATTAGTGGCAGTCACAGTCCCTAACAGTGTGTTCAAACTAGGCTCTCTGTGGCAGGAGGGCCTTGGTGCTCGGGGACCTGTATGTCAGAGCAATTTAGGAAAGGAGCGAGGAGGTCTAGACGAAAACATCTCGCTCCTCTGGATGTGTCGAGGCAGGGACCAATCTTGACCATGGCAGCACTGCTCTGGGAATGCTTACTCCACCCCCCCCCCCCACCACCAGCACACAAAAAACCATCCAGCCATCTTTAGTTGGAGGGCTGTAAATAGGCCACTGATGTAAGACGGTGTAACCGTAATCCAGAGTCACAAACAGGCGGATGGGTCGGGAGCACATCTCAGCTGAATAGGGCCTAGCAGAGCACTGACAGCATAGGGGACAGAATACAATTAACTGAGTTCAAATATGGTGCCAGTGGACTATGAAGACAGGGGTAGGCTTGTCTGGTTCACCCTGGTGTGGGTTCTACTTCCATATGAGGAAGACAATGCGCATATGGCCTCACAGAAGAAGAAGACGGCACTGCAAGCTGTGCAGGCCTGTCACAAGTCTGCGTGCACAGACTGGGTGTGGCTGCTGAATGTGCAAAATCCTGCATTGCCATTTGCAAGCCTCTGCGTCGTAGCTGCTGCTTAGTATTTATGCATTCACTTGTTTCCCCTGCCACCAACCCAGCCCCACCTGACTGGAGATGGGCTTTGATTTGATGGGCTTTGATGGCGGGTGGGGTGGGGTGGGGGGGGGGGGGGTAGAGAGTCTTCCTCTTTTCCTCAACAGGAAATAAAAATACAATTTAAATTCTACCTTTTTACATTTTACAGAGGACACACCTGTCTTAGTCATGTCTAATTGATAACTTCATAGGCCTAAACCAATAAGGAATCTATAAACTGTCACCATGGAGTCTACAAGCCCCACACTTCCTCACCACAGTCTGAAGCATACCCTAAAACCACACTACACTACCACCAAGAGCAAAACTAAAAATCTCAAACGACATATCATATTGACAGCGGTGTTGTGCCAGTAAACTTTAGGGAATGGATACCATTCAAAATCTAATGTTGCTACTCACTAGTTGTTTCTCACAGGCAAAATATTTGAGTCTCACCAAGTGGAAACAATTTGATAGTTAATGTGGTAAATTTCCACGAATATCAGTGGCAAAGCATCGCACACATGCTGGCCTAATCCATCTAACACAAGAATCACTGTAGTACAGTGTAGAACAAAAAAATAAGCCCCACTGCCAGATGTTAATTAGCCCACAAACAGATTGCAATTTGGCAAAAGAGATTGGGGAGGCACGACGAGTACGAGCAAACACCAGCCAGCTCCACAGCCAAGATCTGCAGGGATTGGAATAAGTGAAGTGTGCCACACAGTCCGGTCACCCTGGCACTCCGGATTGGCCGAGTCGTGTCACCACGACGGAAACATTCCGTCTCCGCCCGTGTAACAACGCCAAAGAATCCACGGTGCGCACGGAATAAGACTCTGGAGGTCATTTTGTTTGTGTCAAGAGAGGCATAAATCTGAATATCATTTTCATGTTCAAACAATAAGCAGCGCCCATGTGGAGTGAAGCAAATGTGGGAGGCGATGAGCTGGAATGAGACAACCTGATGGAGGGAGGCAGAAGAGTGGGATGAGGGCAGAGAGACACTGAACATATGACAAGGGGGTCTGTGGCCAGAAAAGGCCTGAGAGAGGACGGTGTGTGTGTGTGAGAGAGTGAGAGGGAGTGAGAGAGGGAGAGAGAGAGAGAGGAGGAGGGAGGGAGAGAGAGAGAGGGAAAGAGAAGGAGGGAGGGAGAGAGAGAGGGGGGGGGGCAGACTATGTGTGTTACATGGTTGATGCTCTTGGCTTTGAGCAAGTGAAAGTCAAATTGAAAACTTTTTCCACATCCTAAAAACCTAAAACCCATGGGGGATAAAGAGGTAAAAAAAGAGCCGTGTGAGGCCATCCGCACCTCTGTTTCCGTCAGCCTCCTCCTTATTAATGACCAGGCAGGTAGTCCAGGTGCTTAGCGTGACAGGTGTGTGCAGGAGGGAAAAAAAGAAACAAAAAAACATTTCCACCGTGGACAAAATGGCCGACCCCATGACGTGTCATTTCCTGTTAGTGCCATAGATAGCAGATAGTGTATTCCAGGTGACAGGTGTGTCATGAATAACACAGTAGTCTGTGTTAAGAAAGGCCTTACCTGTTTATCTTTCCTACCTCTGTGGCGAGGAGGGAGGGGAGGGGAGGGGAGGTCAACATGCCGCTCTAATGCATTCTCTACACTGGCCTTTATCTGATTAACCTACAGGGATTGTGGACATGTCCACACAAAATAACATGCAGGGTCCTTCATGCGTAATAGGCATAGACACTGATAAGACCAATGAATGATAAACTTATAAGTGGCAGAACAACACAGAGGGCATTGCTGTGAAGTTGTGTCAGCATGTTTGAGGTCTGTTTATTACACATGTTGAAATGTACAAATAGCCAATATAAATAATTAAAGCAAACTGGTATAGAAGTGATTGACAGTGTTAAACAGAGGGGAACAAGGAGGACATGTACCCTAAAACACTAAAGCCTAACACCACACACACACACACACGCCACCACCCACCCTGTCCAGTCTACTGCAGCACCTTCTCTGGGACACTGGGAAGGAAAGGGCTGTGCAATCACGACAGGTAAAGCCTAAAACCCCACTCAGCCACTCAGCACCCCCTCACCACCCCCCACCCCAAACACACACACACCACCACCACCTCCCTACCCTGACTAGTGCAGCACCTTAACTGGGACACTGAGGGGGGGAGGTAAAGCCAGCCAGGACAGACAGTCTGGGCTGTGTGGTGGACATGCCACTGACAGCTGCGGTCTCAGAAAGGACACGCCATCTAGTTTGTGTCACAGCTGGAAGTCTGGTGCTAATCCCCCAGTTATGTGAGCTGTGGTTATATATATAAAAAATACAAACTAAAAAAAAAATGAAAAAGAAAAACTCTCATTCTCTATCATCTCCTTGCTTATTCTCCCTCCTCCCTTATCCTTCTCTGTCCCTCCATCCTCCCTCCCTTTCTTATCCACCTTTTTTTCCACCTCGCTGTTTCGCTTCAGAGGGATTTTCTCCCTCACACACTCACACCGCTGCTCATCACTCGCTCGGCTTGTGCAAAGGCAGCCCGGGCTTTCTCTCTAATCACATCCCTTCGTTTCGCACTCTTCCACCCAGACGGTGCCATAATCCCTCCATCACTGCAGCCTCAGGAACCCCCCATCCCCACCCGCCAGGCACCGTCTCGAGGGCACCCCCTGCTAAAGATTTGACCTTGGCTCATTCTCTCCGTCCGATCAATTGGAGTGGGCCGCCTCTCTCTGAAGCAGCGCTCAGATTCTGCCTGGAGAGTCCTCCACCCTGGGGAAGGACACTGTCTAAGTAGCCAGACGGGGGGCAATGCAGTGGTTTGATGGGGGGAGAACAAATTGATGTGTCTATGATTTGCTTTGAGATGTTTACTGTATGTCAATGTGAATGCATGCATGAATAGGAAATGGGAAAAGCTTGTTTCATTTTGCCTCTTAAAATAAGATCGTACAGCCTCTCAGCTGGGATTATTATCACTGCATGGGCAGGACAGAGTCTATTTTGTGGGCTAAAAGAAAAGGTTGGAATTGAGTTGATGTGAAATTGCAAAATGGCCCTCCACAATTTGAGCGAATCACATAGTTTGCTGGAGGGAGGATCACTCTATAAAGACAAAATCCTGTTTAAAAAAAGGGGCTGCCTTTACCATGATTCATACATTCACTTATGCAGTAACTAGCAACCCAAACACAAATCCACTTGTTATATACTTTACACTGCACTATAACAAATATTCATCTAAAACATGAACTCAAACCAGATGGAACCAGTGGAATCAACATATTTTGAGAATTTCATCATTCCATTCATGACTCCTAGAGCACATGGATATAATGGCTATCGCTGGTGCTTTGCCATCTCCTCTTGACGTTTCTCTGATCATGTCAGAAAGCAGCTCATTGCCAGTGACAGTGCAGGATGGGAAGTGGCCTTCTTCTCTTGATGTCCTGGCCCAAGCCTCCTGAATAGGACTGCCTAATTAGTGAAATGGGATAGCACTGATCATGTTGAGCCAGCGAGCACAATCAAGTATTGCTGTGCCAGGCATTTTTCAAGTCTACAAGCCGCCGCAGGTGATTGATAAAGGACAGGCGCTTTTCTGTGTGAATGATTCTCTCTCTCTCTCTCTCTCTCTCTCTCTCTGTGTGTGCGTGTGTGAGTGTGTGGATGCTTCAACTTTCACATGTGCCAGTCGGTCTGAAACAGTGCAAGCTGGCCATCACGCTAAAAGTTTTGTCAAAGCAACACTATGCGACAATTTCACACGTTCTGAAAAAATGCATTTAGGAACCTTTGGTATCATCTTCAAATTCCTCTTGAATGTATATATGTTCATGTGATTGTCCGATAGAGACACCTGTGGCCCATGAGCCATTCAGGCCACACACAAGCCTGTCTGGTTATGTAGTCCAAGACGGAGCATCTTGGACTGTAAGAAGAGCTTTGACAGCATGACAACATACGGTTAAGAACAAAATTATTCATACCCCTGGCAAATATTGATTTATTGTTGATTTTATCTTGACCAATATTTCTTCTGACTGAAAATGACACTGTCACATCTCAAAAGGCTGCACAATAATGTTTTTGTTTTATAAAAAATGGCATGTCCAAAATTATTCATACCCTTTTTAAAAAATCCCTGTAAACATCTTTATTTGCCATCACAGCTCCAAATGGTTCATATAATACCTACCAAGCCTCTTCATGTCTCCACAATGATTACAGACTATAGAGGTTACACTAAGGACTACCTACACTAAGGACTCCTACTGCACTGTTGTGCCTTGAATGTTACCCCTCATTTAAGTCGCCTTGGACAAAAGCGTCAGCTAAATGAATACATGTCAGTTTATCAGTATCAACTCTACAGTTGGTGTTACGAGGCCTTGAAGGTAGTTAGCTTGTGAGCTTCCAACCCAAACTTCTTGCGGCTGATTTAAGTTTGGGCCCCTCTGCGAGCTTTATTATGGGTTTGACACGCACTGATTAATATGCACCTGAGTTCAATCCCAAGCGCCTTAAGCCCCACATCTTGAGCTTTAATCAGCCAAATTCATCCAGCAATGCCAGAGCTCCGCTGATTAAACAACTTTTTCATAATGACAGATTAGCAAAGAAAAAGCGCTGCCAGGTAGATGGAATATGGACATCCTGGGGAGGGCTTGGCATGCATTCCAATGGGGATATTTTACAAATGCTTTTAGCACAGCCTCCCATATGCCTATGCTTTGTTATTGATGTAGTTAAGGTATTGGTAGTATAAAAAGGCAGACAGGGTTGTCAGCATGTTGTAATTGTGCTGTCCCTTATGAAAAATATTCTTTAAATTTGAGTGTCAAAAGAAGTTCATATGCAGTATTTGCCTGTCACAAACTTTTGTCCCATAATTGTTATTTTTTGTAAGGGGTGGGATCAATAATGTTTACAATACACAAAGGACATTCTTTCTTCTAAACATGGAACAACCTTGGTTTTAGCACTGGCTGGAGATCAAATTGTAAGATCAGGGAAGGCGTAATGTTTGCTGATTTTGCTGAACTTTCACATTTGGCACTAAAATCTATCCTCTGGCAAAATGTCAACTGTTAATGTGGACAAAGGTCATCAAGGAGCAACACTACTTTCTTTCTTCTTCTTGCTTTTTAGCCACACCAACGACAATCTGATTGGAACAGTACTGCATGCTAGTCAAAGCTTACACAGTACAGTGGCATTACTGTAGCACGTTCAAACTATAAAATGTGCTTCAATAGGCTAAACACACAGAATATCAGCTACAGTATATAGCTACATATATGGATATGGATGGTTTGAAAGTACAACAGAAACCATTCACAAAGGTTTGAATACTCTCACTAGAGTGATGCTGTCTACTGTATAGACACAACAGAGTATAGAACATCTTTACAAACGTTCTCTCAGAAAATAAGAATACTCTCATCCTTTCTATATCTGTCTCTCTCTCCCTCCATCTATCCATCTTTCAACCAATTAAAATTATTTTCACAAGGACGTTATAAGAATGAAAAGAAAACACAGCTCGGTAGAGGGCATAGTGTGTGTATGTGTGGAGGCCGAAGTTTTAAGTGCTCTGATCACTCTTTCTCTTTCTCATCTCATAAAAATGAATGCCAGAACAAGGTCTTCAGCTTCATTTGTGGTAGCCTTCTGTACTCGTATGGGACTCAATGCACCTTAGTCTAGAAGGTTAAAAGTCTGTTTTATTTTTAATAGGTGGGTGAGACCCCTGAGGATGACTGAGGCACTGGCAGCACTAAAGAGATTCATCTGATCCCATCTGCTCTCTGACAAAACCTCTAGGAGAGGCTTCTTCTGTTTGATTAGCAAACAAGAGTTGCTTACTTACCAGCTGCGACATCCTAGACACAAGTATCCACACACACACACACACACACACACACACAGAATACACCTGAACGCTGAACACATATATGAAGACCGAAATCTTATGCCACTGTCCAATCTGGGACTTGCATGTTAAAGTTCAGTTTTGGAGGTGAGTTTCAATTCTGGCTAGATTAATATTTCATGTTTATCAAAGTTGTAAATATTTCATGATATGCTTTATACATGAGGACAAAATTAGCTGATTAATTTCCAGCATCAACTTGCATACTTATTACTGCTGAGGGAGCCAAGAAGAAGGAGGGAGACAGATAGAAATGAGTGAGAGAGAGAGGGAGAGAGAGAGAGTAGATGTGAAAAAGTGCAAATCATTGAGAGTAGATGTGAAAAAGTGCAAATCATTGAGAGTAGATGTGAAAAAGCAAATAATTGCGAGTGGGCCCAGACAGAAACCAAAACAGATTGACAGCGATAGAGGGAATTTAGCAACTCCAATCATTGGTGCTATTTTTTGCTTTCAAGCATGAAAACATACAGGGCAATGCTACGTACATCCCAATTAGTAAGACTTACTAAGAGCATTCTCTAGCGAAGAATACTATCCTGGTCTCAGATTCCCATCACTTTAGAGACCAAAACTGTCTCAAAAACTATCGCTGGCCACAAAGACAAGGAAAAATCACAAAAGAAACAGATGGAGAATTTAGAGATTAATAATTGAAAGAGACAGGGGGAGAGAATCGGCCAGTAAACGCAGGCAGGCAGGCAGGGCTGGGTGCGCGTGAGAGGGAGAGTGAACGACACGCCGAGCCGAAAAACATCAAAGGACTGAGAGGACGGGAGGGAGGGAGGGAGGGAGGAGGAGAGGAGCGTGAAAGAGAAGAGAACATGATGCACAAAAATGGAATATAAGAAAATGGAAAAAAAGAAGAATAGAATAGAATAGATAGAGGGGAAGGGGGGTGGAGGGATATGGGGAGTGCGGGTGTACAGCGCCAGGATAAAAGATGAGAGAGCAGGATGGAGAGACTGTGAGAGGATAAAAAAGAAGAAAGAGAAGAGAGAGCTGAGCTCACATTAGCTGAAGTAGTGCCGAGAGACCAGTCTGGCAGACACTGTACTACTTTGTTATAAAATGACTGGCTCACACATACAATACTTTTTCGAATGCCGTTATCATAGTTAACTTTAACGAAACAAAATAGCATTGATGTGGAACAGTGATATAACTTTTTTAAGCAATCCATTTCATCTGTGTCATGATATACAGAATCAATAGTCCCCTGTCAGCCAATCAGAAAATAGTATTTCTCCGGCGGATAAGTATAATTGGTTACTTTTCAAGTATCAAGTATCAAGTGGCCTTTCTATCCTCCTGGTATAGTATCCCATGATGAACTGTCATTGTCTTTCGTTATTCTCTGGCTTCATGGCTGTGTGTGTGTGTGTGTGTGTGTGTGTGTGTGTGTGTGTGTGTGTGTGTGTGTGTGTGTGTGTGTGTGTGTGTGTGTGTGCCTTTTTTTCTGGCCACAGATCTGTTGCAGCAAACAGGTGGCTCACACAGCAGGCCCGGGGAAAGAGCCATCACAGCAGGGATGTTCTGAAACAAAACCAGAAGGAAACACCCACCCTAGTTCACACACACATACACACACACACACACACATAACTGACCATCCAAAAACTGACCATGACTCCCAAACACACACACACACAAGTCACATGTACAGTCTTTGACAGGCCCGCACACACAGATGCCGCCCCCCCCTCCCCCACCCCCGATTCACAACCTCATTCTGGCCTGATTATGAATAGACGCAGTGGCCGATCCGATAAAACCATGACTCAGCTAAAAACACAACCTATTGCACAATATAACCACAACCACATACATGCATACAGTACACATAGGCCATTAATTACAACACAATTAGACATACAAATGTGTATTATGCTTACGACTATGAAATATTTAAATCTATGCAAGATAGGATATCTCACATATAATTAGTGGATTCAGCCAGGAAGTTTAGAGGAGACATATCACTAATGGGAAAATGAATGGGGCTCTGGGGAATTCGTAACACTAAACATCCCAGAGTTTTTTTAGCCCGATTTTGGGGGAGATATTTATACCGAACAATTTGAAGGATTCGCCTGACATACTTTTGATGTAAATATGACCCTTCTTATCTGGAGTTACTTGTGTCTCCCCATTCATTTGAATAGGAGCCTTATCTTGTTTGTTCAAAATAGCTGCCCCAAGGTGTTACCAAGATGGCCGCCGAGTGGCAAGGCTTGCCTGAAAGGACTTTGATTCAGCATTATATTTAGGCATCAGCAGATTAAGAGAAAACAAACAAAAAAAAAGGTTTCGCTTCTATTTTTGAGCGAGTCGAGTGAGGACAAAACCTGGTGAGGTGGGCTGTACCCCCTTGCCCCCCTCTTAAGGGAGTGGGTTTCTGCACTAGATCCCGTGGGACTGATTAAGATGCTAGTTAGGCCTCTCTGCCCAGCCCATCTCTTTTAGCCTTTAGAATTGTGGTGCAAGCATTAGCCGCTGGCTTTACGGCAGTCGCTTTACCAAAGTAATTAGCATCGCGGAGGGACCAGGCCTCCTTTGCAGCACTCAATTATGGCCAGGCTTCTGTGGTGACTGGTGTGTCAGGTCAAGGGGCCAGTCATGACTCTGCAGACTCCTCAGAGGTCCTTTGATCTCATCCCATCTCTTTGTTCCCGTCTGTCACCTGCCTGCCTCCCCCCCCCCCCCCCGACATCTCTTGATCTTGCCTTGGTTCACGGCTTTCACCTGCCCTTTCTGTTCGTTCCACGGCAGCTCTGCAATGTCATTTCTCTCACATTATCTTCCTTTTTCTTCTTCTTTATAGCTCTCTCTCTTCTCAGATCAAATCCCCGCTCCTCCCTCTCTCTCTATGTCACACATGTACACACACACTGAACATATACACACGTACACACACACACACACTGACACACACACACACACACACAAACACAAACACACACGGACACACACACACACACATAGGTACACGCACACACATACACTCTTTTTCTCTACAGTATACCACCAGGCTCAACTTTTGTTTTCCCTCGTGATCCCCTCCAGCTTTCCACCTTTTAAGAGTCCCTTTGTTCAGTTCTTCAGCATCTCTTGCTGACTTTGTTTCCCTGCACTGTGGTTATTCTTCTTTACCAACTCCCTCTTTCTCTTTCAGCACCTGCGGCATACCGCCTGCCTCCTCTCTTCTTTCTCTCTCCCTCTCTCTTTCTTCCTTTTATCAGCTCGATTCCTGTTCTGTCTCCTCCCATTACTCCCTCTTCCTCCAGCTCTCTGCTCCTGTGCTTGTTATGCTGCCGTGTAATGTAATTATCCAGCCCAATGTCTTTTCTCGCTCAGCTCCGAGAGATTCTGGAAGTTTCCATTTGCCCCCCCCCCCCCCCCCCCCAACACACACACCAGCACCACTCCCATGGCCACACCACACACACCACAATCTTTCTGCCAGACGGATGGACCACTGCGGTTCTTCGTTCAGTGCGTTCCTGGACTGGAGTGGACTCATCTCTCGCCCTCTCTCTCTCACACTCATGTATATTTCATGTGCTCTTTCTCCAGTGCTGTTTCCAGGAGTCAGGAGAAAGCTTTCAATAATTCACCGGGCTGACTGAGTCTCTGTGCAGCAGCACTGATGCCACGCGGCAGGCCAGGCTGGGCCTGAGGCTCTGAGTTCCGCTCTTCCCTGACCAGACCATACCCGTCCAGCACGCGGGGTGAGTGTTGTGGGCAAGCAGACAACAGTCAACAACACTGTCCAGCATGCCATATGCACCAGTGCCCCCAACCAACAGTGTCACTGGCTATTCACTACTATCGCAAATTTGAAATGTCATCAAATTAATTGCCCTCAAACACCCACACACATTATGTTTCATACACAAAAATTTTTTCCAATTTGTTATAACTGTCTTATTATCAAAATACACTGGGGAACTTGTTTTGACCAACATTAACGATGTCCAGTCGCAAACAGTGGCCTTTTTATTGCAGCCTGTCATGTGTCCCGAACCGCTTATTACATTTGATTTGAAGACACAACACATAAAGAACGCCATTCAAGTCTCTGCCCTTTACAGCTTGTCTTGGTCATTCATCAACCTAGAAAAGCCAGCAGCCAGCCTCTTAGACCACCACAATGGTCAAGACCCCGCTCTCTTAAGGCCATTCTACACTAGACACATAACAGATTATTTACTCAGGCCTAACGTGTAATGCTGTTGTGGCTGTTTACATTTTTAACATGCATCGCTTTGATGTGCAGTCTTGAAAATATGGTCTAACATTCACCTCATACCTTTCTCAAATCCTCAAAGGACCAATATACAGCCTTTAACGTTTAGTGGCCATAATTTCATTGTGGTTTGAATACAAACAAGTTTAAAGAGGTTTTAAATAGATAGTCATTTCTTTAAGGCAGAGTACTGAAATGGAGTCATTATGGAACAAGTAAAAATACACTTAGCCAGCAATGTGATTCCATTTAACCATCAGGCTAACAATCAGGCCAGCATGAAAACGAAAGAAGAAAAAGCACAGTTTCCAGTGTGAAGGCTCTGGAGGTGCTACTTCAAATGCTGTGATTTATTTATTTTATTGGTACGTCTGTTATGGGAGTTGCTGGGGGTTCACTGACAAAAACTGCTTACCCTGATCAAGTGCTGGCTGCAGTGCAGTTTATCTGATATCTTCGTTAGTGCTTTCAGCTCTATTTTGAGAGAGAGAGACAGAGAGAGAGAGAGAGAGAGAGAGAGAGAGAGAGAGAGAGGCTACTCTGTAGCTTTATGTAGGAACTAATGTGTTGGTGATTTAGGTGAACTATGAGGGATTTTATATTTAAGATTTTATGCAAAATTTTACACCAGTGTGCCTTGCAAATCTGGACAGCAATTTAACCTACAATCCATTTACAAATTAAGGGTGAACGTTTTGGAATAAATGCATTTATTTTATTCACTATATGCATTCATTTTATATTATTTTTCATTTTTATTCCCAAAATAGTAAATGTATGCAATATATTCTATCAGCGGTCTAAAAGCCCAGAGGGAACTGGACTCTCATTCAAAATGTCCAAACAAACAACAGACACTGGAGAAACTCCACGGCAGAAACTGGACGTGTTTCTCTGAGGTTATTTGAGGCCTGTAAAGAGTGCAGAGTAAAGGCTGGGTGTGATCAAGAAAGCACTTCTCATTCTTTTAATTGATGCAGCAGCAGATCCAATGCCCCTCCAGTGACATCGGCTGGTACGTGCTCACACACACACACACACACACACACACACACACACACACGCACACACACACCTGGATGGGCCCCAGTCAAAGGGTTAAGCAAAGCATAAAACCCCAAATGAGCCACTAATCTGCAATAATGTTTTCAGTTTCACAAAACATACCATCACAATACTTGAGTATATCTTTATTTCCTTACAACCTTATTAATTCATTCAGCTGCTGGCTCCTGTCTCTGCAGCCAGCCATTCTGCCTTTGTGTCCCTGCTGTCCTTGATTTCTTTTTATGTCTATCTTTATCTGTCTATCTGTCAATTTTTCACAGTCCCCCTCTCTCTCCCTCTCTCACTCTCTCTCTCTGTGTGTCTCCATCTGAGTAAGTCAGTGAGCGACTGGTGGAACTAGGTCAGCCGGTGCTGCTCTTAGCAGTAAGGTAATCGCAGAGAGCTCCACCGAGTGCCAGGGATGCAGCGCAACGTTGCTGCCTTCTCTTTCATCGCTCGCTTCTCCCGCTCTCTCTCTCCCAGGACTTTACACAGAGGGAGGAAGAAGGCGAGAGGAAGAAAAAGAGACGAAATAGAGAGAAAGAGAGAGAAAGAGAGAGAGAGAGAGAGAGAGAAAGAGAGAGACATGAAAGGAGAAATACATCTGATGATGACAAAACATCTCCAACCTCGTGGTTTGGACATGAGACGGCACAGTGGGGTAAGACAAAAGGATCTTCCTCGACATGACAGAAGCTACAAGACAAGAGAGTGAAAACAAAAGGCCCTCCTCTCCTCGAATCTGTGTCAACGCTCGGTCAAACAGGGCTACGGTCTAACGCAGTGCTGCTGCTGCCGCCAATGTTACTGCTACTGCTGTTCCCACAGACATCTACAGCAACTCTACTCCATTTGAAAAGCAACCCAGTCAAACAAGATAACACATCGAATGTGAGCGGGACTCAATTTATTTATTTTTTATTGCTGAGATGACTGTTGCATTTAAAAGCCCGTACTCTGTGCCACTTGTCTGTCGTTGCCATCCCAACGGTTGCATTTCCTGGCACTGTTGGCAGGTAAAAACTGTGCCACCACTGGCTGGGTACATAACGCGTTTCCACTCCCCTCCTCTCCCCGCACGTCTTCTGCCACAGCAGCAGCAGCACATCAAACAGCAGATTACACCAGATTAATCATTAACTCATGGCAGTTGAGCATCACAAGAAACAAGGATCACTGACTGCTGCCTTTCCTGCTTTCTCCACCTGTGTTTTTGACCCGGTTTCCAAGGGGCGGTTAAAACTCTCAAAAAGAGAGCGTTTCTTCCCACGCATGTGGTTGCATGAATAAATTGCGAGATGAATATGAGGTGCTTCACTAAGCATAAGCACAACACTACCTGTAGGACTTCTGTGCTTAGAATTCTGAACGTGCATCAGTCATGCAAATAAATACAATGCAAGGGAAGTCAACAGACTAAGACGAAACTGAACCACAAAAACAAACAGGTGAAGGACGCACAGGATATAGTAGACACACAAACAACGGCAAATTCTACTGGTGTTTCAAGGCTGCATAAAAGAACTATAAAGTTCTCTCTCACATTCTCACTGCTGGCAACTGCTGACTAACCAATTCCCAGATCCATCAATCTGCAAGACTACAGGTATTGGCTAGCTTGAAGTAGGCCCCATGATAAACCTACACAGTGACGTGGATGTTGCTATTATTACAGTGGCAATCCTGCCCCCTGGGAGCCTGACGTCTGTATTGAGTGGGATCTATAAATGTTACTGTTGCTAAAAATAGACCATGAAAAATGGGTCCTGCCATATATACCTACAGTAATACCATCCAAGGGAAATACAAGCCACAGGTTAAAACTTACCTTCAAAGCAGAGTCTAGATCTGCTGCCTAACGCTCATTTGTGCAGACTCTCTAAACGTGCAGTCCACCAGCCTAGTTTGCAAAATTGTGTTTTAGCAGTTGGAAAAAGCTGTAATCCAAAACAATATTTGTCAGTTTCAGAGAACTGCTTCGACTAATGGCCTTCTGGCTGTCCATTCTGTATGCGCACTCAGAAAAAGAAGCTTGGGTGTTTACACAATCTTGACTAGCTGTATATTGACTAACTGAAACAAACAACAAGGTTTGTGACTGAGCCATGCACATTTCCTGCTCATCAACACATTGCCACAGAAGCCCCGAAAGGATGGGTGTTTTTTTACTTGGTTTTTGAGCCAAAATATTAACAACCTTTCATCAGAATCACAGAGGTCACCTTTAATGAAGCCCCATATCAATAATAGATGTCCAGAAGACATCCTATGTGATAACCTTTTATTATAATTTGATAGCCTGGATTTATCCTATAGCCTAATTATAATTGTAAATGTGCACTGCAGGTACATGTATTTCAAATTCAAAGGGAATAGATCCCAATAACTGGGGAACTAAGATAAAGATAAATGCCATTAACTGAGAGTTAAAATCCCTGACATCTCTCAAAATCATCTTTTTAAAATAATAAAATAGAGGAATACATTTTATTTCAGCAATCCCCAACCAAATTATGCCAAGCATTGTTGAAACAGAGGTAAGCCTACAACTGGTGAACTGGTTCACCTTAACTTATGTGTGCAAAATGAATACTCTGTTAGAAACAAGGCTGCCATCCTGGCTAAGCCCTTATTTGTGACAGCACTGTGAAATGCAGCCCCTTCCCTTTCCGCTCCCTTCCCGTGCTTCGTCTCTGGGATGAGAATGAGTCAGGGATCCCAGTCGGGGATTCTAATCCAAAAGCCCCTCTGGAAGCTTGACTGACAGGAGACAACAGAGCACCCCCGTCACTGCCTTCTCAATGAGTCTCCTTGCAGCTTACTGATACTCATGCAAAACAACTCCGGTATGACCTTATCATTATTATCATGGCGAGTAAGTTTGTGTATATACAATTATAGTAAAGATAATAGTAAACGTTAATTGTTTGGGGGGGGGGGGGGCTTCAATGTGATGTAGTCTGACATCAATGTGCCATTCATTCTGCATGAAGGAAGGGGTATGCAACCTGTTTTCCACCATCACGTGTAAGCGCAAAACAAGTGATGCTGGTCTAAAGCACTTAATACCAACTGAATACAGTTTGATTTTAATTAACCATACAACAAATTATTAGAATAGAAAGATATGGCAAGAAAAAAACGAATTATTTTCATTTCACAGTTCTCTCAGAAATAGATGTAGCGTATAGCCGTTGGGCAACAGTCGAACTAAGACACCGCGACGCCCGTCGGCTCTATCGCTACCATTCACCTGGGGAATAGCTATAATGTCAAGGCCCTTAACCGAAAGTCGTTAACCTTATTCTAAATAACATCTTAGAACTGTAGTGTAATGAGAGAGACGTATTTCAACTTACCGGTCCCCTTCGCTTTAAAGACACATTCTTCCATAACAGAAGATGAAGCTGGTGAAGGAATCCCATTGCGGCAACTTAACCAATCGCTCCGGGGTTGATTCAAAGCAGGGTATCAGGCATCACAGTGATGTTTTGTTTTGACAATGCCGTAACGCTACGAACCATGTTTGGCCTTCAGCAGTGAAATAATTACATTGTGAACCCGAGGGCTTCCGTGAGAAAAATCGCCTCATGTGACTACCTAGCGTCCTGCTGTGTTGTCTACGAAGTGGACTGCTCTAAGGATGCCTCGGCTGACTACTGTTGATGATATCGTGTGTGTGCGACAAGCCAAGCTGTCATCGCACGGCAACACCGTTATCCAAAAGATACAGCTGTGCGCTCTGCCTTGGAATTAGCTGGATGGAAACCCACCGGATAGATTTCACAGTGCCGTGCAGTGTTGTGGGCGGAGACAGCGCTGCCACTTCTGACTAGCATGTTACCACTGTTCTGCCAGTGGGTTTAATAGTAATCAATTCCATAACGGCGTTACATTATCACAAAATACCCGATTCCAAAGCTATTGCAAGTACCAAATGCATTTCTTAGTCCTTAACAAACAACGTGGTGCCATGCTTCTAGGATAGACGATACTCACAACGCTACGTAACAGATATAGAACCTCACTAAAGGGCCCTGTTTTAAAAAGAAAGTAGCCTACTTTACTGTGGTTTTGCTATATGAAGTCACTGTATCCCCTCTGTAAGTCTGTAATTGAAAGAAAAAACAGATAGGCTATAGATAAAGAAAGTGGATGTATAGTTTGCTGAGAGATGTTTTGCTTTAGGATGTAGGCTAAGGTCTTATACTCAACTGTAAGTCTGTGATGAATGGCAGGAAATTAGGACTGCAGTATGCATTGAAGAAATGAAGTGTTCAGACACACAATATTGTTGACCTGTAACATGTCATTTCCCACCCTGACTTTTTTATATAGTTGGTTATGTGATTCATCTTCTTGTAAGCTGAGGCAGTCTAATGGATTGCACGGGCCAGATGTTGTGGGGTTATTTGTGGAGATTTTTAGAACTTTAAGCGACACTAAGCTGGCAGGATTGTGATGTACCATCACTGTTACTGCAATGTTGAACTTGTGAATATATGAACCCAGGCCCAGTTTTTCAACTCATATAAGGGCAGTGTCAGGTCTAGCTAATATGACACTATAGCATCACTTCAGTGTTCTGCTGTAGAGCTACCTCTGAACTGGAACATCTCAGGAATTCCTAAAACCTTGTTGGGGTCCCTACACACTTATTAGGCCTACATGTTAAGGTGGAGAATGTATCATAATCACCTTCTTATAAGTGTGCTTTCTCAACCGTCTTTTGTAGGCTAATCATGCATTAAAAATCCATAGAAACACCTTAATTGTATTACGAGCGAATAATAATGTGATTCAGAGTTGAGTGAAAGTCTGAAGGTGTTGAATAACTGCAGAAGATACCTGACATACCTGACAGACATGTGTGACAGCGAACAGTCAATATTGCATTGTGTTTTGTTAGAGGATTACTCCCCACGCCATGTGAATGAACACGTGGGGAGAATATGTACATTTGCCCTTCAGAAATAAATAGGGGCATTGTATTGCCACTGCAGTCTGAGCAGTGTTTAAGACAAAATTACTTTACAATGAAATGTAATACTGAACCTATACTCACAATGTAAACACTGTAAAATGATGAATTGCAATTGTCTACTACCCTCTTGTGGCCAACGCAGAGAGCTACATTTTGTAGCATTAGTGGCAACCTGTAGCAACAAGAATCCCCCCAATGGTGGTTTCTAGTGGTTACAAAGAGAAAGACCATGGTGCCCCAATAGGAACTTGCAGGAGGTCCTTGTCCACCAGGGTGTGTTTCCCAAAAGCATAGTTGCTAACCTGTTGGTTGGCAATGGGAAATTGCATTACAACCAACAAAGTTGCTAACATAGTTAGCAAATATGCTTTTGGGAAACGCGCCCCAGGATGTCTGAAGGCCTGTTTGGGTCTAGATGCTTAGTGGTCACCAGCTTCGCTTTGGTCAAAGTGAGTTCTGTGACTCAAAATACCACATAATAAGGAGAGAGATCTCTGTAAGGGAGGCTTGGGCCTGGAGATCCGCTGGACATTTACATTTAGCTTTTACGCTTTTATCCAAAGAGACTTATGTCAATTATTTAACAAGGGCCACTGTCCTCCGAGCAACTCGGAGCTAATACTACGAGTTGTCCAAAGGGGGTCATCCCTATGTTCCCTGGGTCCTATGTTCCCCGCTTGGGGTTAGGGTTAGGGTTAGGCTCCTATGTTCCCCAGTCCCATACAAAGCGGGGAACATAGGACCCGGGGAACATAGGTACGCTCCCGTCCAAAGGTTTCTTACGAATAGTAAGATAACCGAAAAACAAGAATTAAACGCAAAATGAGTCATCTGACAAGAATTTGTCTCGTACAAATCAAAGGACGCCACACAATGGGAAGATGTGTGCTGTCAGTAAGCACCCTGCAGTCCAGGCCCTTGCTGGTGATCCTTAGAATAGTGTTCCCCAGTGTCCTAGCTGAATTCCCATCCTGGTTCATTCCAGGTTGGCTGATTGATTCCCTCACTCTCCACTCAAACTGGTGTGTGGTGAAAAATGGCTGCTATGCACCTAGGTGGGTAATTCTTGACAGTGGTTGAGGTGATTGGTAGTGGTTGAGAGGAGGTTCCGCCTCTTCATTGCAAAGGGCTTCAGGTGCCTAGATAAAGCACTATATGTGTAATGTGATGTGATTGTTGTTGAGAGAGCTGGGCATGGAGACCTCTAGGCAGTGGAGCTCAGACTCTGCAAATGAGTGTTATCCGAACAGCATATTCCTTAGGCTAATTTAAATGCGATAAGACCTGCTAAGAGTGCGGCCGAAGTCCTGTTCGCCCTATAAACAGATTATGTGCCATCAAAATTACTTTGGAAACATTATTTTAAGGGGGGAGGCACTCTGTAGGAGGCCTTTAAATTTAGGAGTTTAAATAAAAGTCAGATTTTATTTACTTTTTAGACTCCTGAATTTCCTAGTTCCTAAGTTCCTAGTTGTGCACCCCTTCAGGCTTGCCTTCACTGTTACACAGAATTAGGCCTATATAAAGATAAACTGCTGTATGAGTGAATTCTGTTTTGGGCATGGTCATTATTGAGAAACAACATGTACTGCAATATGTATTTTATCATGGCCTCTGTATTGTGAGGATGCCATCACCCAGCCCTCCAGTATAATGGCCAAATATTCAAAAAGAAGAAGATGAAGAAGAAGAAGAAGAAGGCTTATTATAATTATAGCGCTTTTCTAGACACTCAAAGATGCTTTACCATTTTTACATAGGTACAACCAAACAGACTAGGTACAACCTTCAAACCCTTAGCTGGAATACAAGGTAGGCTATGTAATATTTATGGTGTTCAATTTTGACACCCCCCCCCCCCCTCTCTCACCTTAGTCCATTTGTCATTCACAACTAGGCTACAGCTTTGCATTTCCAAGAGACACATTAGTCTTGTCTCTAGTGTCGTCAGTCTGTTTGTCTTTTCTACACCGTCTCTCTTTCTTTCCCTCATTAGGGTCAATGATCTCGCTGATCATGCCACATTCAAAGATGAGCTCCAGACTATGGAGGATTTCATTGGAGATGACCAAGGAAACACAACGGAGATGAGCAAGGACAAATACAAGTAGATACACACAGGAACATACACCCTAAAGGAGAGAGGGGGGGGGGGGTATTCCCTGCATTATTATGTCAAAGCAATAAAGTACTTCACAGATTTCTACTGTCTTTTGCCAACACAGGGTGAAGTATGGGGATATTCTGTGTAACGTCTGATAGGTTTTGGTATTTGGTAATAGAAGGTGTATAACATCACCTTCACTATTGGCTAAAATCATCTGCATCTGACAATCTTCGGCTGGTGCAAGTGCTGCCAATAGCACACTTGAGCTGTGGGATCTGGATAGCAAGCAGCAGGTTCTGCCACATGAAAGTGCATGGGTGGGGCAGTGACAGTTCCACTATTACATGCAGCACCACAAGTACAGGCGGTGGCCAATGTATTCAGGGTGTGTGGGTGTGTGTGTGGGGGGGGTGATGGTGGGGCGTGGCGGGGGTGGAGGATGGGTAGGCAGATGCATCTCATGGAACATAAGTCTTGTGACCCACACCCCTGGTCTAGAGCTCCAGCACCGTTTCTGGGAACCTAAGTGATTCATCTCGAAAGCTTAGCATGGCCGTGCTATACACGTATGTGCTGGTACTCTGCATAACCGCACCATATGTTTAACTGACCAGCATGAAAAAGGCAAGGCTGTCAAAGCAGTTTGCAATAGGTGTGAGCTTGAGAGCTAAGATGCTAACTAGAAGGTGTCACCAAATGAATGCTAGATAGTTCAAAGACATTTCTGTGTACCCACATGATAAATAGGCTATGTACTGTAAGCACCTAATAAGTGAGATCATTTTCTGCCCATATACTGACTTTCATTTCAGTAGAAGGCAACTTTTGCATTTGAAGAAGTAGTCCACTCTTGAAACCACAGCAGATAAAAAAGGCATGCATTTTACATGTAATTAAAAGTATTCTGTGTTGACCCTGGACGCTGTTCAGTTACCCTCTTGGACATTTTGTTTGCAAAAGTCATAGTTTCTGCCCTCTCTCTCCTCGGTATTGCCAACATGAGTGGTGTTGAAATGTCTTGATGTTTCCTGTCAGTTTTCAACTTCCTCTTGTTAAAAAATAAATGCACACCTTGTATTTACTCCTGATGCAATGAATAGTTTGCATTAAGAGGTTATTTTAACAATTCTAGTGGAAACATATTTGCAGAATCTGAACAACTAACCATGAAAAAGAGGAAGTTGAAAAAAAGATCAAAGAGAAGACATTGGTTTTGGTTCATCAGCACAAAAAACAGTAGAATGTATTCCAATGATGAAAGGTTACAAATACTATAAGCCTTCATGGATTAATTTTATATTCACAATACCCCAGTGGATCTTATTTCAGTTCATAAATGATTCAAAAAGCACTGACGTCAAAGTCTGAAGTGAAGTGATTGTTACTATATACATTATATGACAAAAACAGTCATTGTGACTATGCATTATATGACGAAGATAAATGTGGCCTATAATGTTGTTTATGTACAACTGTACAATGTACAATTTATGTCAAACTGAATACGAAATGAAATCAATACATTTAAGAAATGCTAGATTGGGAGTGGATATAAAACTACAGTTTTTTTTTTTTTTTTTTTTTTTGGGGGGGGGGGGGGGGGGGTTGGTGGACAAGACAATTTTATGTCCTGTAACCATCGGTCTTACATGAGGAAATATAAATGGATATGAGACCCATCAAAAGTTTTCTAAATCACAATATCTGCTTAACTTGCTTAATGTCACCATATGCTTTCAAGACCAGCAAATGTGCAATACTTGCTTGAGTTTGCCTCAGTTTTTTTCAGTTTTCAAAATGACAGTGCCAACTTCACTACGGATATTACGCTGCCTCACACCAGTGTTTCATGGGCAGGGCAAAAGACATTCACTGGCTTAGCTTTTTAATTTTCTTGTAAGTAGTCTCTTGTAAATAGTAATCTCTCTCTCTCTCTTTCTCTCTCTCTGTCTCTTTCTAGTATGTCTGTTATGTTTACAGTTTTACATACATTTTCTATTTATGTAATTATCTTTAAGGCTGCAAAAATATGACGAAGAAAGAAGAAAGATGACGAGATGGTTAAATGTTTTCATATGTATAATATAATTCTTGGATGTGCAAGTATAATACTATTCTTGAATGCGCAGGTATAATATTATACTAGAATCAGAATGATAGTGTGTTCATGTTTGGCAGTGTGTGTGTGTGTGTGTGTGTGTGTGTGTGTGTGTGTGTGTGTGTGTGTGTGTGTGTGTGTGTGTCACACAACAGACAGACCTTTTCAAGGAAACCGGGAGTCCAGCTTTCCTCTGCAGATGGGTGAGTTTTGAAAGAGATACATTTAGACAACCCCAGCAAGAATGTGTAGGATTAATGTCAGTCAGATAACTTAGCTATCTCCACTTACGATTTTTAGAAGGTAATAACTGTGTTTTATCTGAAATGTACAGATACTATCTAAAATGATTATCACAGGGTAATTATACTTGTTAGTGAGATTTCAGAGCCTGTAAAGTAAAGACTTCAAAATGTTTGTATGGCATCTCAGAGAACTTTCTCTTTCTATGGTAATAAATCTTGGAGGAAATTTTACAATATATTGTATAACACACAATCCCTGAAGTGGTTGCAATAGTAGTCAGTATGGTTAATTTGGCTCTAATTTTTATGTCGGAATGAACCAAATTTAAATCTATGTGGGTCAGAAGGCAGTTATTTGGCTATTTATTGGCAAGTTATATTAAACATTTGATGCAAATTTGTCAAACTTATTTCTGCTTAGATTTCTGCAAGATGAACAAACTTGTGGCGGGAAACTGGCATGTCACAGGATTTTTTTTTTTTTTTTAACAGATTGTGGTTTTGGGCGATGGCTGTCTTTTCTCACAATGAAACCGAGAAAAGCTTACAGGCTGTGGTTGGCATTTGCCCTCATCTTCCTTAGCATATATATACGGCTACAGCCAATTTCTGTGAAGCTTAAGCTGACAGGAAACAGCCATGGTTGGCATGGGAACATATCTATCCTGCTGTGGCATTGGCCCTTCAACATCTCCTACCCGTTGGAGGGCAACGTCTGCCTCAACAAGTACGGAATCCCTCGGTGCCTACTCACAGCCAACCGCTCGCAATTCAGCCAGGCAGATGTTGTAGTTTTTCATCATCACGAGCTGAAATACGCCCGTCAGAAACTTCCACTGCACCTGCGCCGCCCGTGGGGCCAGAAGTGGGTGTGGTTGTCGCTAGAACCTCCGGCAGTGAACCAAAACGTTAGTGGGTACAATCATCTGTTCAATTGGACCATGACCTATCGACGGGATGCGGATATCTTCTTGCCCTATGGTTCGATGATTCAAAAAAGGACAAACGAAACCTTCCACATCCCAGAGAAGAGCTCGTGTCTTGCCTGTTGGGTGGTCAGCAACTACAAGAATGAACACAATAGATCCAAGGTGTACCATCAACTGCATAAGCACATTCCCATTGCACGCTATGGCAAGGCAAACAGAAGGCCTTTGGGTAAAGAGCATCTGCTGCCTATCATTGGCCGCTGTCATTTTTACCTGGCCTTTGAGAACTCCAACGCCAAAGACTACATCACAGAGAAGCTGTGGAGGAACGCCTTCCAGGCAGGAACAGTCCCCGTGGTTTTGGGACCACCTCGGTCTAACTACGAGGAGTTTGTGCCCCCTGATTCTTTCATCCATGTTGATGACTTCAAAAGAATTAGCGAGCTGGCATCCAAACTCAAGAAGCTGGCTAGCAACAGGACCCAGTATGAATTGTACTTCAAGTGGCATAAAGATCATGCAGTCCACATCTTCTCAGACTGGAGAGAAAGGCTCTGTCAAATCTGTAAAAAGTACAATGAGCTCCCCTCACTCAATGTCCACCATGACTTACAAGGTTGGGCAATGAGATGATTTGAATTAAATCAATGACTTATTTGCACACACCACTGTGGAGTGGCAAACAAGGGTTTCACATGGAATACATAGAGATAGATTGATCACATAAAGATATAGGTTTCATTTGTCAATTTGACTTAATAAATGTCTAGAATACTATTGAAAATCTATACATTACTGTACACTACGTTTTCATGTGTAATCATTAAATCATTAATGCTGCCAGGAAATGCTGGGCAAAGCAGTATTGAAATGTGGAACTTTAAGTAGAAAATATAGAAAACAAGAATCATTATTTAGGGAAATGTATTACTCAATTAACAACTAATGAAACCCTTATTTACATTGTCACCAAACCTTGTTTGTGTACAGAATAGTTTGTTACAGGTAAACCTCTGTAACATCATGGGCTCTATCTTGGCGATCAGAAACGGATAGTCAGAGGCGAAGCATTAAAAGCGTGGCCAGTCCATTTCACTAATTTAATGGCGCGATTATGTGATCAAACGTTGGGCACTTGGCGCAAAAAGGTTGTTCTTATGTTTCTTAATCAGTCATGGGTGTGTTTTGGACGTAACATCCTTTAAACCAATGAGAATGACATCTGTCATTCCCTTTAACAGCAAGCAGCGCAACTTCAAACAGCGCATCAGTATTTTGATAGTCAGCGGCACATTTGAAGGAATCTGCTTGCAAGCGACACCGGAACAGGTATTCCACTAAACTATGCGTTACTAAAACCTGTTTGTGACTAACAGAGTATAGCCTACACGCATCTGTACTCGTCTATTACTTGAACTCATACTGTAGGCAAAGTGAAACTAACTTCACCGTGGTCTCATAGTCAACGACAAAAGTTCTATAGTCATTATTTTCACTTCACTGACAAGGTTACTGCATCGAAAACAGCCTGAAAAAAGCAACACTTACCCCAATAATGTTCGAATGACTGAATAAAAGACCTAAGGATATTTATCCTGCAGAGAAGTTGCTGCTTACATCTCCTGACAGTGTAGTGTATCTTCAGCTGTGCTTGATATGCCCCTTTCGCAATAGACCAGGTTTTTCTTGGTCAGCAACGTCTTTGTTATTAAACATCGCCAAGGTAGGCTACATGTGATCTCGTGAAGTGCTGTCCCAATCCCATTTATACTTATCTGAGCCCATGCATGTGGCCTCACACACACACACACACACACACTCACTTAGCACCTGAAATCAATTAAGTCTGTGAGTCCTTAGTCCTCAGGGCTCACTTTGGGATTCAGCCGCAGTATAGCTCTCACCTATTTGAGTTCGTAGGCAACGACATTTACTTTCACTACTAACTGACAAGGGGTTACAGTGCTTACGGAAAGAATTTACAGCGCTTCACTTTTTCCCCATTTTGTTATGTTTCAGTCTCATCTTAAAATAGATTCAATGAGATTTTTTTTTAATCCATTTTAAGATGAGTCTGAAACATAACAAAATGTGGAAAAAGTGAAGAGCTGTGAATACTTTCCATATGCACTGTACACGTGAAAACATAGCCTGAAAAAACAGCATCACTTACTCCCAATGATATTCAAATGACTGAATAAAAAAGGACATTCATCCAACCACACTAAAACGGTCTTTGCATTGTGTTTCCATCATTGTTATCATTTTAGTGTTATGATCATGTTATCATTTTAGTGGTGTCAAAATTTGAGATCATGCGTGTTCCACTTTTGGAGGCCATTCTGTTCTTTGGTGTGTGTCTCTCTCTCTCCTAATAATAATGATAATAATAATAATATGTTTTATTTGTATAACACCTTTCATACACATAATGCAGCTCAAAGTGCTTTACATTTTGAGCATGTAACAATAATAGAGAAGAGTCAGTCATTATCATGAACATGTAACACAATAATAGAGAGGAATCTGTCACTCATCTTCACTGCTGTGGCTGTTCATGATCCAATCAGCAACATATCAGAAATACTGTACTTAGCAGTATATATATAGGCTTTGCTAACAAATGCTTATGCTTACAAATGGTAATGCCCAGTTGATGTGGACTCTTAGCGGTTTGCCTTATGGTCTTAGTACTGTTATGTGTTGTGATTATACTGCATGACTTTATATTCAAACGTTTAAAAAACACAACGACCAGAAGACTGCCTTAACCCTTAAAAAAGACCTCTATAAGAGAGCCTTTAGTTAACTCATCTTATCTTTTAGACTACATTTTCGGATTATTCTACATCGGACTGCTGCCATTAGAGCTGCAGCCAGTCAAAAGCAGATGGGCTCCCCCTATTTGCCTTATTCACCTGGCGGCCAGAACGAGTCTAAAGGGTACATTTGCCATTACACTTCAGTCCAGCAGATGGTGGTGGTAATGCACTCCGTTTGCAAACTGCAAAAAATACTCATAGATATTAGAAAGCTAGATACTGCATTGGGCTTGATCTCTTTTTAGGAGGCATACGTAAACGTGGTCGCCATATTGCTGGGGGCAACACGTTTACTTTGGGCAACACTAAGCTGGCAATCAGATACACCTGTTTGATTTCCAGTCAGAGTCACATGCTTCTCCATTGACCTCCAGTTATTGATTGCCCCCACCAAGATGACGATCCTATTTACGTACGTTTGGGAGCCCAATGCGTATCTAGGTTTCTAATATCTATGGGTTCACTGACCTGTTCTTCTTCAGTGAGTTTGTTTTAGCAGTTTGCAAACGGAGTGCATTACCACCACCATCTGCTGGAATGAGGTGCAATGGCAAGTGTACCCTTTAGTCTCGTTTTGGCCGCCTGGTGAATAAGTAAGTCAGGTTCTGCTCAAGGTTTCTTCCTGAAATACAGTTGCCATATGGCCTGCTTGTAGGGGGTTAAAGACATTCACTGAACTTGATCAAAAAATTAGCATTAGAATGTATAAGTTTCCTTTGTGGTTGATAAGATATTAAAAGCTCAGAGATATAGGTGTTATGCCATTCAGAGCTTTGTACGTAGTTAACATAACCTTAAAGTCAATTCTATCCTCTCTCTCTCTCAGAATCTCGAATCTTTTGAGGCTGTGTGGTGCTGCAGACAGGCACTGTGTTCCGTTGTGGAATAATTTTTATATGTCGCTCATTGAGTGTTTAGTATACCTTACATATATGTAATGAAATCTGGTTACCATCCTCTGACTCTGACCCCTGTGTCATCTGAAACCCCTCTGTAAGAATGTTTTGACTTAGAAGTGCTAAGATAACCCCTGTGTCATCGAACTGATGGTGATCCTCAGGATGAGGGGTTGTAAACATCTCTATTAAAAAAAACAGATGGTTAGATGATCACTGGTGGGTGACAACTTGGGATTTTCCGTGGGTGTGTGTTAAGGGTATAAGAGTTGGCTTCACCCAAAGATGTGTGGGCTTGTCACTTTGACATTTCATGTGGGTAACATGCTCCCGGCTTCGTGAATAAAGCTGCAGTCTCACACCAGTCTTGGAGTAATTTTGACCACACCGTCATTGATGACAATTTGCGCTTTAGTCACCATCTGTAGTCCTTTTAATTTTTTTTACATACATTTTTATCCTATACAAGAGTTTAATTGAATGAATCAATAAATAATGAGTTAAAATCTCTCTCTTATGAAGCTTATGATTTACTGGTTAATAAATTGTTCATTCATCCACTGATACACTCTTAAAAATAATGTGTTTTCCCCATCTAGACACAGAGATGTGTTAAAAAAAATACACATTGTGTAACAAATTAAAAAAGGAAACAACACAAACTGTGGTGTCCCTGAGTGTCCACATTTGTTTTAAGAGTGTAAAGTACTTGGTAATATTGGAGGTCAATTCATTAATTTTATGGAGTCAGATTAATCGTAGCTTCTCTCATTATTTACTCTAATTTTCGGCCCTATAATGTTCAAGATACGCTTACAGTAACCTTCGCAGCCAAAGCGATTCTCTTCCTGAGATGCGTCTTTCAGAACTAGACTCTGACAGATTGCTTTGATGTGGCCATATCATGTCCTGTCACAACAAACCACAGAACTTTGGGTGGAGACAGAAACTTTTCAGTGGTATGCCAAAAACATTCTATTCCCTTCCTATGATACTGAGATGGCAAGGTACGATTTTATTTATTTTTATTTGATCTGACTTCACAACATTTTGGAAATGTACATCTTACATTTTACAAGTTGTCAAAAACTGACCATTGTGTCAATCCTTAGTCAGGCTGATGATCAACCTTTAGTACCCTTTGCTTGGGCAACCGTGGCCTACTGGTTAGCACTTCGGACCTGTAACTGGAGGGTTGCCTGTTCGAACCCCGACCAGTAGGCACGGCTGAAGTGCCCTTGAGCAAGGCACCTAACCCCTCACTGCTCCCCAAGCGCCGCTGTTGATGCAGGCAGCTCACTGCGCCGGGATTAGTGTGTGCTTCACCTCACTGTGTGCTGAGTGTGTTTCACTAATTCACGGATTGGGATAAATGCAGAGACCAAATTTCCCTCACGGGATCAAAAGAGTATACTTATACAGGCCTACAAGAAGACTGGCATGCAGACTCAGAGAGGGAACACAGACAACTCCAGTAACAAATCTCTCTTTTAGTGGTGATGCCTTTATATAGTGCATGACTGATTCTGATAAGACTAATTCCTGTACTCTAGATATCTGAGCGCTCCATCTACAAGAACAGGAAACATGCAATATATGCAACTTCCCCCTAAATACATTAGGGGAGTTCGACTTGCGGCAGATCTGTGCAGATCTAACTTGATGTGATGCATGCTGGGTTGAACACAATGCATACTGGGATGGACGCAATGCATACTGGTTAGAAATTCTGTCCGACTTCTGTCAGCCGGGGAGGGACTTACCACCGTGACACCATGTCACATGGCCTTAAAATATCGCGGGAGTCTGATCTTGCAGTTGCCTTCCACGAGCTGCACGAGCTGAAACACGCCCTCATGACGTCAGTTCAAAGACGTGATAGGGCCATAGACCTCTGAAGTTCGCCTACAAAAAAGCTGCCATCTTTGACATCCGGTATCTGGCGATTTTTCCTATGGGAAAATAACATGGGGATTTTGAATAATCGCACCTGTTAAAGTCTCGTGGGGATGAAAAAGTCTGAAATGCAGACGTTTTCCTGAACACACTTTTGTCCTCTGCCTTCGAGTGGATACTGTTATCTCCGGTAAGTGAAGGCGGCACACTTAGATTTTTGCTACTCCAGAGCTAACTTGCAATGCAATTTGCCATAGGTAGTTAGCTTCAATTAACAACCGGATCTCCTTATATGGGCAAAGATGGCCGTTTTGGATCTTTTTTGTAGGCGAACTTCAGAGGTCTATTTGGGAGGAATGTCCTCATGACGATTATGACTAGAGGCTCATGCTGCTTCCTTATGTTGGAATATGCGAAAATAAACAGAATTCGAAGGGATACCTTCTTATACGTGATTTCTGCAACAATGGTAGGCTAGCCTACTGAAAACGTTTGGATATTCTGTTATTTTCTGCTGTTGGCTAAATAGATAGACACACATATAGGGAAAACACTTGATATTGAATTTATGTGCTACAATGCAGGCCTGTTAACTGTATGACAACAGTGGTTTATTTAAACTACATCATAAGAATTTATTTCGTCAGTCATCATGCTCATTTTAATGAGTAAGAATGAAAGTTCTGCTGTGTTTATTGCAAACAACATTCCGCGATATCTCCCGCGATGTCTCCCGCGAGTCACGTCAGGCAGACTGTAGCCTTTCTGTCCGGGATGAGCTGCCCTCTGTTGTAGCTCCTCCCGGCTAGGCTCTGAAGATCACGTTTACGTAGTAAGCCAGACCAAGTCAGACTCAGCCGAAGTCAAACAAGCCTATTTATGATGTATGACATCCACAACCTAACTTCCTGCATTACTCTTACACCATGACCAGTTTTAGTTACTGAGGCCTATGGACTATGGTTTCTGTGCCACACTTTAAATCAGAGGCTATCTTCAGCCAAGTACCCCCTAACCTAACTTTCAGCCAAGTACCCCTTAACCAGCGCACAAGAATTACCGCTACGCTTCAACCACGACTCCGTTTGAGTTTTGACAGTGATTGACAGGTGATGGCGGGTGGCATGTGACCATGGAGGTGACCGGTTGGGTCGAACGATCGTGGTATGGGGGGGACTCTGGGTTTTTAGGATAATGAAATTGAATAGATTCTACTGGATTCTACTTTTTAAATATATGTTTATTTTAAAATCTCACATACCCCCAGGGGTACACTACCCCCATTTGAGAACCACTGCTCTAGTGCAGTGATTCTTAACCATAGGGTCGCCAGCGCCATGTCTATGAGTGAACCCTTTCTCCCTTTTTCGGTGAGCTTTTTTTTGGCAGTTTGCAAACGGAGTGCATTACCACCACCATCTGCTGGACTGAGGTGTAATGGCAAGTGTACCCTTTAGCCTCGTTCTGGCCGCCGGGTAAATAAGGCGAATTCTGCACTTAGTTTTAACTCATCTCAATCTCACTTTGATCGGAGCAAACTATTTGAAACCACTACATTTAACCAATAATGTTTGCCAGAAACTTAGTTTGCATGTGAAAATATGACCTTGCCGAAAATTTGCGGCAATTGTTCGCCAGAAACCTGAAATTTCTGTTAGCGTGATGTCATCTTGACCATGCCATGTCTAGGATAACAGTAATTATAAACATTGACCCCAGTGGTCTCTGAAACTAGCATGAAAAATGTCACAACGCCCATAACATGGAAATTTCACGTTTGCCATATAAAATCAACACATTGATGATTACCGAAATCCCACTTCACAGACCTCACTTCAATGAAACAAATGAAGATAATATAAATATTTATTCATATTTTTCCATCAAATAATATCCAATCTTTACATGCACATGAAATAATCCATCGGTGTCATAGTGAATTGAACTGCACATTTAGTTTAGTTGAGAGAAGTTCTTCTGATCAGAAATACAATCGGGGCTTGGGACAGCAAACCATTGTAAATACTCCAAACTGAGCAGGCAGAATATCTGGGTGCCACTTGGACAACACCCTGGAATCTCCCTTCCAAAACAGAGAGGTGAAGTGTGACTCGTGTCACCCTGTTTCCATTCTTGACAGTGGAGGGCTAGCAAAACTGGGGCAGTACAAACACCAACAGTCAGTCAGTTTGTTACCTCACAGGGAGATTCTGACTGTACTGAGTACTCAACTACAGTGCCACAAGATACCATTCATTCCAGCTAAAGGTTCTTGTCTAACATTGAGAACTCTTTTGGGGGGGTCCTTGTACATTATTGTTAAATACTTCCTGCTTGGTTTTTAATCATTACTTGGAAAGGCTTGACATCTGATCAATCAAAATACACTAAACTCTTATGGGCACCTTTTTGCTTTTTTGCTGATGACATACAGGGCAATGTTCAGGGCCACATGGCTGATTAATTGTATTGACTAATGCTGAACACATTTCCCACAATAAATGATTCATTTCATTGTTAATACTAGATGAAATTTACGTCACTCTGTTGGTTTTTGGTGCCAGTCACGCAAGGCGGTTTCCATCTGATTCATATCTGAATTGCTCTGCCGCTCTAGCGAAAGCCAGTGAAAGAGATGGTTGGTAAAGGCATCAGTGTTCTTCTTTGTTTTGTCTACATTAAAAACAACCATATACCCAGGGGCCAATGTTTTAAAATAAAGCATTCATCTGGTAGTATACAACAGTCATGGCATTGAATTGCCCTATGCCACTGTGGCTCAAGAAAAATAACAGAAATACCGGAACATTCTACTTTCTGTGCCGGTGATGGATATAAATACGCTGCCAATCTGAATCAAGAATGCATACTACAGTAATTTTATGCAAGTTAAAAAAACAAAACCATATTAATACCATATTAACTGCCCCCGTGTATTAACCTCATAGCTAAAGAAATTTTGCAAAATCAATATATAAACCTCTAATAGTTGGGAAATTACCGTAATGTTCACGTCAGAGTGCACTGAAATAAAAAAATAAAATTAAATTAAAAAAGTAAGCTACTGTCAGCAGACTTCCTGAGAGACAGTGGCAACAGGCTTCATCCTTAGACAGACATCGCAGAAAAAAGAAAAAAAAATGTTTCATTTGGTAACAACAATCAAAGATACAAGGATAGATATGTCTGTGCAAATACATTTATCAATGACGTCTCTTTCTCTGTACAGTTTGGAGGATATTTACAGAACATCACAAATTCTGGAAACAAGCTACCGGTATACTTAGTGTGATATCATAGACAGTTTGTGAAAGTGTGTGTGCGAGACAGTGTTCCATTGTATACCTAGAAAAAGATTCCTGGGAGTACCATTCAAAGCTATGGAATCCTCCAAGAAACATCTCATATATGCAGTTTCATACACAATCAGGTGCAAAACCATAAATGCATATAGACTTCTGCAGTCATAACACAGCTTTTCTCATGTCATGCATAGAGGTACCATACTGACTATACAATGGCTACATAATAATAATTTGCTTTTATATGCACATTTAAGAAAACAAGATTACAACTGATGCTTCCTTACTTTAAAAAAATACCATCACCAAACTACATTTGGTTAAAAGGAAGTGAAACTAACTGCAGATCAGGTTAGTCCCTAAGTCTGCACACTGATCCTATGGGCTTTGACTGTTAGGCACGCTGAACATGTGCCAAACACTGAACATGTGCCAAACACTGAACATGTGCCAAACGCTGAACATGTGCCAAACACTGAACATGTGCCAAACACTGAACATGTGCCAAACACTGAACATGTGCCAAACACTGAACATGTGCCAAACACTGAACATGTGCCAAACACTGAACATGTGCCAAACGCTGAACATGTGCCAAACACTGAACATGTGCCAAACACTGAACATGTGCCAAACGCTGAACATGTGCCAAACACTGAACATGTGCCAAACGTCTCTCTTCTTGCTGTTTGATATTGGCTGGTTTGATATGTTTTCAGTGTCAAGTAGTTAACAGTAGCCCAGAGAGCAGCTCATTACTGGAGAGGTTCTGGCCCTCGGCTGCGGTGCTGATTTAGGCCAGAACCAGGCCAGAACTGGACCAGAACTGGACCAGAGCCAGCCACTGGCTGGGGAAGGAAACTGGGATGAGGGTGTTTGTCTTGTACCGTTACTCTTCAGACAGAAAGGCAATAAAGACTGGGCTGAAGAATGACCTGAAGTCTGACCGTGAGCCGGAGGTTTCCCTCCTCTGACTGAATGCACTTGTCATTGTTCAAGTTTATAGGCTGAGGGAGAGCGAGAGGAGGCTTGCAATAGCCTGGGCACAGGAAAAACAATAGAAATAATTGACAGCAGCTGAAGTCAAGAGTAAGTAAAATATGCCGTAGAATGAGTATACATTAGGGGTTTCACGAGTACTGATTTTTACTAGTTGACAAGTTTTTCATAATAGTTGTCGACTAGTCGACTAGTGATTATGTACCAATACAGTGCAGTTGTTTACATTACTGCTGGTGCTAGGTGCTAGCTGTTAGCAGCGGATGCTTCATCTCCAGGTGTTTAGATAGCAGATGTGTTCTTACTGTACGTTAATACAGCGGTCACAACTTACATGTCACTGTGGAACAGATCTCATTTTCAGTGAAAGTACCTCCATAAATAGTAATATCAAGCCCATTTAGCCTTTAGCCATTTGTCCACAACTTGACTGCTGCCTACAGCACCGACTATTAATTTTAACAGTCGACTAGTTGACTAGTTGATGAAACCCCTAGTATACACGAGTATGTGTCCCACGTTACTTCATTTTACCCATTGTAAGGACGTGAGACCATGAGTCTGTGATGGTTACTGAGAGTCCTCGCTGTAGACTAAATGGTTGCTCCATATGCCGGTGCTGATATGGGGACTATGACGTGGGGATCACAGAGCCAGCTAGCAGCGTCCACTGAGGTGCTTTTTAAGCACACTGGGCCAGAGAGACAAAGATGTCCACAAAAACACAGGTGAGTTTGTTCATCGCACGCACGCATGTGCGTATACATGTGTGTATCTGTGTGTGTGTGTGTGTGTGTGTGTGTGAGCGAGAGATAGCAATGCAGTCATTGTACAGGCGTCACGTCGTTGAAATGTAACATTCCTAATTTAATAACACGCTATTAGGAAGGAGAGAAAAGACGACATATCAAAATAAAAACACAAGAAGGTAAAAAAAGGGATGTTTTGGAATATAAAGAAGCCTGGGACGCAACACGGAGGCAGTCAACAAAATGCTTGCTGTGTGCTCTCACGCTGCTGTGCTCACGTTCCTGACGTACATTCTCTTCCTGCGCTTTCTGCATCCATCCATCCTCCTCCTCCTCCTCTTCCTCTCATGAGTCCACTCCTCTCATGTACCGCCTCTAAGTTCTGTCCATCCTCTTCCTCTTCTTCTCCGAGCGCAATGGGTAGCATAGCTGATGGAGCTTCGTGAGATGGAGATTTCACAGAGACAAGGGCAATAAGAGACAGAGCATGTGTGTGTGCGTGTGTGTATTTATGTTTGACTGTGTATGTGTGTGAGTGTGTGTGTGTGTGTGTGTGTGTGTGTGTGTGTGTGTGTGTGTGTGTGTGTGTGCAAAACATTAAACAATGTGTAAAACTGTGACCATGACGACTGGGAACACACAATTGTCCGTGTTCACTGATGGCCTCTCTGAAGGTTGAGGTGCAGGTGCAGGGTGGAGTCGTCAAACAGCGGATTCTTCACCTCCATCTCCCCCGTCTGTAAAGAGAGCAGAACACCGTCCACATCAGCGGAGCACCTCCACCTCCTCCTCCTCCTCCACCTACAGTGGCAGCTATGGCTCCAGCAGCCTTCAGCGTTAATGGCTCACTGGCCAGAGAGTGCAGCACTCACACCATTTATCTGTCCAGAGATGTCAAAGTAAAAGCCCTGCCATGTATGGACTCTATGCAGGACTCCATTTTGGATTTGTTTCCTACTGGGCAATCAACTTCCTGTTTACACTGTACAATGACTAAAGAAAAATAAAGCCAAAATTGCCAAAGTGTTAATGTAAACAGGAAGTTGATATGCCATACAGGTGAATCCAAAATGGAGTCGTGCATAGAGCCTATCGGTTCCACCTGTGTGCTTAAAACAGGTGATTCAACTAATTAGCTGATCAACATAACTTAAGAATTGTGCTAATAAGAATCAGCTGATTAAGTGAATGGTTGGAACAAAAATGTGGCAGGACTTTTACTTTACACTCAATATCTGTATCTCTGTTTGTTGAGGTGAGACAGGGGGGCTGTAAACAAGCCAGGAACACCACTACACTAAAACACTAGTGTCCTCTTCTGTAAGTGGTTTTGGATATATATATATATATATATATATATATATATATATGTACAGCACAATATACAGCACAACACATATACACACAGACACATTGAAACTCACTGGGGCCAGTCCTGGGCACTCGTACACGGTGAAATCGCCATCTTCATTCTCTTCATCTGAAGTGGCCCCAGACTCTGGCATCTTTGCCTCGTCTCTGTGTCTATGCACAACAAAACACAGGACAGCAAATGAGGAGAGACACACACTTGCAAATGAGGAGACACACACACACACACACACACACACACACACACACACACACACACACACACACACACACACACACACACACACACACACACACACACACACACACCCTGAGCGCCGCTGTAGCAGGCAGCTCACTGCTCCGGGTCAGTGTGTGCTTCACCTCACTGTGTGTTCTGTGTGTTCACTAATTCACGGATGGGATAAATGCAGAGACCAAATTCCTTGTATAGGCTATGCAAGTATACTTGGCCGAGAAACATGATTTACATTTCACACACATACACACACGCACACACAGAAACAGAAATACAGGTAGACACACCTGAATAATGTTATGTTGATAAATAAGAATCAATAGACATAATATAATGAGACTATATTTAATTAGCATTTTAGTTTGAAGTTTTAATACATAAACATTGCTCAGTGCTCCAGGAGGTCTGAAGGAGATTGTCGGGATCAGGCATTATGAGAGATACACTGAGCACCAAGCGGCACTCCATTTCCTTAGCACTGAATACGCTCTCTGTGCACTCACTTGAGAGTTTCTGTCTACATGCATGACTGTGTGTGTGTGTGTGTGTGTGAGAGAGTATGCATCTGTGAGAGAGTGTGTGTGTGTGTGTGTGTGTGTGTGAGAGAGAGAGTGTGTGTGTGTGTGTGTGTGTACAGTATGCATGTGTGCGTGCGTATATGTGTGTGTGTGTGTGTGTGTGTGCGTCTCTGTGCACTCACTTGAGGGAGAGCATCTGCTGTTTCTGGTGCTGGTAGTGGTACATCTGGGCACTGTGAGCCAGCTTTTTGTCCCCTGACTGAAAGACAGAGAGACACAGAGGCACAGAGAGGTGACCATGCGGGTCAAGCACGTCTGAATTCAAACATAACTGGCCATCGATGTTTAGTGCTTGTGGGGGGACCGACATACCGATGTGCTGTCGTGAGAGTGGGGCGCCATCACGCCGAAAGCTGGATAGTCCACCTTTTGAGCAAGACGCATTCCCCTCCGTAACCTACAGGAGGAGACAGAGAGTATGTTTTTCACTGCCATTGCTCAACAATACCATTACAAATGCATTTGGGGTTTAACGTTGACAGAAAAACTAAACATGACTTAAAGTGTTTAGTGACGTAAGTAAGTGACTTAATGAATTCCAATACACCAATAAAAAAAAAGGCCTATGTCTCTAAAGGCCCTTAACCTCTGCTAAATTAAATAGCAGTTGCAATAGCACACTGACATCTCCCTTTGCACACACACACACACACACACACACACACACACACACACACACACACACACACACACACACACATACCTGACCCAGAGAGCTGCGGCCACAACCAGAACCACTGCTGCCACCATGAGACACACGCCAGTCATGACTACACATAGGAGGGACATAAGAAAAAGCAGAATTAGCACAAGATATGCACTTATGCATGCGACCACTGAGACAGTTTGTGTGTATGAGTGTGTTTATGTTTGTGAGAGAGAGTTTAAAACTGTGTGTGACAGTTATTTACATAATAGTTGTTGAAAAGAAAAGAAAAAACAATGTTCAGACCAACAGAATGCGTACTTATGAACGTGTGGTCATT
>NW_027468848.1:34500756-34600756 GCF_046254945.1 Alosa pseudoharengus
GTATAAACTGCCCATCGGAGAATGCAGGTATAGACGAGATCAGCTCCCCTAAGGGGTGCAGGATGTGTCCCCACTGTGAGCAAGGAGCAGCAGTACACTGACACGCAAGTGAAGCCAATACACTTCCTGCTCGGGAGTCCAGTCGGGAGCCGAGGCCTCCATACCTCGTGGGAGATGCTTGTGTAACGAGTGCGTATTGTGCATGTGTGTGTGCATGTCTAAGAATAACCTCATCATATATATTTCATGGTGGTTGAATTTTCATCTAAAAATCACAAAAGGAAAAGAAAATGGTAAAGACTGAGAAACAGGCAGATATGCAGGGTGAGAGAGAGAGAGAGATAGAGAGCGAGAAAGAGAGAGGAGAGAGAGAAGAGAGAGAGAGATAGAGAGAGAGATAGAGAGAGAGAGAGGACAGAGAGAGAGAAAAGAGAGAGGGAGAGAGAGGGGGGAATAGGGACAAAGAGAGAGAACAAAAGAGAAGGGGGGGGTACTTACTGAGGTGCTGGTGTGGCTTCTGTTGCCTCCTCACCACACATCTGCCCTTCTTCTCTACCAGCGGGGCCAGACAGGGCCCACAGCGCGAGAAGCCCGGCTGGCAGAAGTGCCGTCCCTCGCGGGCACAGTCCAGACTGCGGGGACATGGTCCTTCTGCAGAGACACAAGGGGGAGGGGAGGGGGCACAGACAGAGCTGTCAGACTGACTTCTGCCTATATTGACCTCTACGGCGACAGGAATGGGCGAAACAGACAGGACTTTAAACCGAGCTGACGCGGGACTTTAACTGCACCCCTGAGGATGTGAAGACAGTGTCCGAGATGCCGCAGGAACGCCAAAGGCACATCAGACTCATACTCTTTACACGCACCAGCAACTCTGTCTGACAAAATATCAGCTTGCTGTCTGATTTGTGAAGGGATCTGCTCATTGAGTACACCATTGGGATTTAGAAAGGGAAAGTATTGTTGAATTAGTTATTAGATCTGGTAGAGCGCCCAAGCTTAGCTGGGATAGACCCACACATCAAAGTGCTCAATCAAAGTGTAAATAAATGGTTGTTTTCTTAGAGACCTCTACTGAGATCCACAGGATAAATAAAACCCTGTGATTGAGTATTTTTTATAAATATAAATACATATCTTTTTAGTCTATTAGTCACAGAAGCTTTACATCTGACATGAGATCCGACGCTGCTCAAAATCAACAACAACATGACAGGGGAATGAGTCACTGCTTGCGCATTGAAGAGGGAAAACGGCAGAAAGAGGAAGCCGCGGGCTGGATTAGCCTATTTGACACGGACCGCCATGGCACACAACTCCAGCCCAACAGAGAAGAGACAGAGACACATGAGAGAGAAGAAAAGACAGACGATAAGATGCGTACACCGTGAGCTCATTCCCTGGGTCTGAGTGGCCATGTGCGTACGTACAAGCACTGCCCCTGGGGTCAGGCCCTCCGCTGGAGCCCATTAGGAGAAAAGGCCAATGGAGACAGCAGACGAATGGCATCCCAGCATCCCAGAAACAGAGAGCAGAGAAGCTATGCGTCTGGAAAGGGATCAGCACTCTTCTTCAGAGACTTTTTTCACCCCTCACACTCTGGTTCTCACTCTCTTTCACACGTACTGTACACACACATCTGACTCCCACCCCCCACCCCGACATGATACACACACACTTGTTTCTCATTCACACTTTCAGCTGCGTTTCTTTCTGCGTCTTTCTTTCTCACTCTGTTCATTTTTAATTGCCATTCTTTATTTACCCCTGGTCTGTTTCTACAAGAGTAGCCTGTAGCACGGTCCGTTCACTGCAGAGAGGTTCCACAGCATGACTACTGCTCTGCAGGGCTAAGTGAATAAGAGTCAGGGAGGGTTGCTATATTTATAGGCTCATTCTCTCAGATGAAGCCATGAAGGGTTTCAGTTTCCCTCTCTCCCCCTGTGACGCTGGACAATGATCCGACATGAACAGCGAGAGCCCAGGGGTCTCTGTCTGGTCACTCGTCCGCAGCTCAGCAGGTACTGTAATAATAATATAATAATAATAATAATAAGCTTTATTTGTATAGCACCTTTCATACACAGAATGCAGCTCAAAGTGCTTTACATTTGAAGCATGTAACAAAATAATAGTCAGTCAGTCATTATCAATCACATTTCTTCATTGCTGGGGCCGTTTATGATCCACTCAGCAACATATCAAAAATATAGAAAATGACATGTCATAAGACTGGCAGCCTTAACCCTCTTACCCCCCACAAGCACGCCATATGGCAACTGTGGCAAGGAAAAACTCCCATATTCCAGGAAGAAACCTTGAGCAGAACCTGACTTAATAGGGGGAGCCCATCTGCTTCTGGCTGGCTGCGCCCTCCAATAGCAGCAGATGTAGAATAATCTGAAAAAGTAGTCTACAGGATAAGACGAGTTAACTAAAAGCTTTCCTGTACAGGTATGTTTTCAGATCTTTTTTAAAAATATTTACTGAACTCGCCTGCTTGATGTACAGAGGCAGGGAGTTCCATAGTTTGGGGGCATAATGGATAAAAGCAGCTTCTCCACTTTGTTTGTGGAGCACTTTGGGTACGATTAAAAGATTAGAATTGGATGATCTAAGTTTCCTTTGTGGTTGATAAGATATTAAAAGCTCAGAGATATATGAAGGTGCTGTGCCATTCAGAGCTTTGTAAGTAATTAACATAACCTTAAAATCAATTCTATAGGAAATAGGGAGCCAGTGCAGTTCAGCCAACACAGGGGTGATGTGTTCTCTCTTCTTAGTCTTAGTTAAAAGTCTAGCCGCAGAGTTCTGTATGAGTGCCAATTTCTTTAGATGTTTTTTGGGAAGACCAGTGAAAAGTGCATTGCAGTAGTCTAACCTGCTAGTGATAAAGGCGTGAATTAGTTTTTCTGCATCTTGTTGAGTTAAAAAGGGCCGCACTTTGGCAATGTTTCTCAAGTGGAAATAGGCTGTTTGAGTAACTTTACTGATATGGGGCTTAAAACTTAACTCTGCATCTAAGATGACACCGAGGCTTGTTACTTTTGGTTTGACCTGGTGTGCCAAGTTCCCCAGATTACTAAGAACAATATCTCGCTTTAGTTTTGGTCCCACCAAAAGTACCTCTGTTTTGTCATCATTTAGTTTCAGAAAATTTTTGCTCATCCACTGATTAATGGAGGTTAGGCATGCAGTGAGGGAGCAAAGGCCATCTGGGTTAGTTGGCTCCACAGAAATATACAATTGGGTATCATCTGCGTAGCTATGGAAGTTTACATTATGCTGACTTATGACATTTCCCAATGGAAGCATATATAGGGAAAATAGCAGGGGACCAAGGCAGCTCCCCTGGGCCACACCAAAAGGCAAGTCATGTTTTTCAGATACATGATCTCCTAGACTGATATAAAAATCTCTGCCAGTAATGTAGGTTTGAAACCAGTTTAGAGCATTATCAGAGAGACCCACCCACTTCGCAAGGCGGTGAATTAGGATGCTATGATCAATGGTGTCAAATGCCGCACTCAAATCCAGAAGAATAAGGATTGAGACTTTGTTTGAGTCAGTAGCCAGTCTAAGATCATTGACTATTTTTACTAGAGCCGTTTCTGTGCTGTGATTTGATCTAAAACCTGATTGGAATTTTTCAAGGATACTGTTTTCGTTGAGGAAGGTATTTAACTGATTACAAACAACTTTTTCAAGTACTTTGCTCAGGAACGGTAGATTTGATATAGGCCTGTAGTTGCTCAGATTGGTATGGTCAAGATTTGACTTTTTAAGTAAAGGTTTCACAACAGCGGTTTTAAAAGCAGTTGGAAATATACCTGTTTCTAATGAGGTATTTATTACCTTGAGAATAAAGGGAGCTAAGCTATCATATAGTTTTTTGAGGAATCTAGTAGGGATTGGATCTAAAACACATGTTGAGGAGCCGGTTTGAGTTATAATTTTACCAAGCTCAGATTGAGTAATAGTGCTAAAGGACCTTAATTTTGGGGGGCTGTTTTTGGGTGTACTATCAAACATATTACTTGTATTACCAATAGCCTCCCTTATAGAAATTACTTTGTTTTCGAAGAAGTCTGCAAATTCTTCGCATCTTAGAGAGGATGCCTGACTGAGTGTATCAAAAGGTGTTTGATGCAATAGCCTATCAATGGTAGAGAACAACACCCTAGAGTTTCCACTGTTTTCAGCAATTACCTTAGAGAAGTGGTTCCTTCTCTCATTCCGAATAGCTCTATTATAATTTGCTATTTTTTCTTTTAGAATGGCACGGTGAACCTGTAACTTAGTTTTTCTCCATGTTCTCTGTAGGTGTGCACACATGCAGGACGTGAGCGTGTCTGAGTGTGTGATCTCACTGTGTGTGTGTGTGTGTGTGTGCGTGTGTGTGTCTGTTGTGTGCTATCAACACGAACAACAGACTGCAGCTTTAATGACGGCACAAAACAAGCTGCACAGCCCCCCCCCCCCCCCCCTGCAACATATAGCATTGTATGTGCTGTCACTGACTGCTGCAGGCAGAGCTCCTGCTAGTCTGCAAACAGAGCAGGAGAGATGGAACAGCTGGAGCCGCTATTGCTGCTGCAGTATCAGTGTCCAGTGACCGTCCATACACAAGACAATCCCACTGCATTACAGGACTACCATAAAATAAACTAACAACATCCCTTAAATATCATAATAATTACAACTCAGGAATATTGTAAAGGTGATTCATTTCATGCAATCATATTAAAGTGCAGGTGTTTTTCAAATGATTGGACACTTCACTAACACAGTCACTGCATGGTCTAAAATTGTGAATGGAAGTATATTGTCAAAGAATTGTAAGTAATTAGCATTACCTACAGCATAAGGCCAATCCACCTGTCCTGCCACTCCTACAGTCTCAAGCAGGTAACTGGACCTGGCCTGACCGATTCAGATGTGCTGTGACTGAGAGATGAGCACTCTCTGGAGCCTAGCGGGGAGGTGAGGTCTGCAGGGCAGGAGGGAGAGATGGGGCCCACTCCAGCGCTAACGCTAAGGAGCTCGGAGTAGTTGTTTGCACAGCCACGGAATGGGTGCCAAGCCTCTGTAGGCACTCAATGGGCCGGGGGAAACGGGGAGCAATTAACGTTAGTGCGCGGGAATCGATTGCAGCATTAACCCGTTTTTTTCCGCTGCGGGTCCACCGCGCTCCAGAAAAAAAAAAAAAAAAACCTTGGCTGCAGTTTCCATAACAACGGCCATGGCAACGGAGACTGTGTGACATCATCAGGTGTGAGTCACTGTGAATGCTGGAGCAACAGAGTGCAGAGAAAGGAAGGAAGGGGGGGGGGGGCATGTCTCAGGACAACAGTGGCAATGAGAGCAATGAGGGGAACTGTTGAGGGAAAATGAATGGAGATAAAAGGGGTCTTTTGTGAGGTAGAAATAGATGGAAAATGACCTGCAACTGCAAACCCCTGCACCCTGCAGCACAAGCTAAGCAAACACTTCACCTTACAGTTAGGTGGCACACACAAAACAACCTGTTACTGCAGCCTGCCAACATTCAGATGTATTGTGCATAATACATAATACACAAACAGTGTGTTTTCAATGCAACAGCCCTAATTTGATTGAACACAGAAGCACCTTGGACTTCTGTGCCATGGATCAATATGTGCACAATACATGTGTTTAATGCAACATTTCATTGTGCATTACTTTGAGTTTCCATCCTCATCTGCTAGACAGCACATTCTTCTGCTGCTGAGGAACTGAGGGGGCTTTGCTGTATGCTGAGTGATGCATTGCTGCTGAATGCGGTGGAGTAAACACCCTCCTGTCTCTTTCTCCCTTTCTCTCTCCCTTGCTCTCTCTCTCTCTTTCCTTGTAAGTCACACAGGGTGCAGGGGATGGGGGAAACACAGAGAAAGACCGGCTCTTTACGACCTTCAGCCTAACTGTTGAAAGTTGTCTATGAATTGCACCAACACACAGCAATAAATGTCTTCTCCACCAAATGACTTTGAAATGAACAGAACTGTGAAACGGAACCCTGAAACGGAACCCGTCCCATCCCTCTCCTCCTCTCTTGCATTGTTCTCCCGAGAGGTGGACGATGGCTAGCAGATGTCCGTCATGATCTGATTAGCCCAGTGAAACAGTCTCCGCCACCCAGACCCCTCGCTGGAAGCCCTGCAGCAGAGGCGTCTAATTTGCCTGTCATTAGGATTTAAATGCCAAATCATTAGGATGGACTGTTGTCCTCCCTACCAATAAGGGGCTGATTAGAACCTAAAGCTTGGAGGAAGTGATCAGCCTATAAAAGATTAGTTAATGACTCCTACATTCAAGAACAATTGACAACAAACAAAGTGGACACAACAAATCGTGGAGAGATTAGGAAACATTCACGCCCGTCTCTTCCAATTCCAAATGACCAAGCAGATGAGTGTCTTCTGCCAGATGGATCCATGTTGACCGTTGGTGCTGGCGGATTGGAGTTGAAGGGGAATAGATCCGTGATAATCCTTATTTGGAGGACCACAGCCTCTAATTCTCCATGACACACACACACACACACACACACACACACACACACACACACACACACACACACACACACACACACACACACAAACACACACACAAACACACACACAGACAGACACACACACAAGCAGATACTCCCTGGAACCAGGCATAGACTTTGCAGTGCCTCTTTATAGCACCAACAGTTAAACAAACAAACAAACAAACAAATAAATAAATAAACAAACAGACCCTCACAACCAAACACTAGGCTTCAGGATGGCCAAACCATTCAGCACAGGATGGGCATTCCCACTGACAAACACTCATTGAGAACAAAGAAACCTTTTACGTTTCACTTAGCCATATCCCCCAGTAGAGGGACACAGAACATTAAAACACTGACAGAACCCTCTTCATTCATATTGTCCAATCATGTGATATGGCTATTGCTCCATATTCAAGTCAAGTATTTGTGGTCACAGAGAGTGCAACCTGCTTCCAGCGTATATAGTATATAATGTATACTCTTTTGATCCCGTGAGGGAAATTTGGTCTCTGCATTTATCCCAATCTGTGAATTAGTGAAACACACGCAGCACACAGTGTACACACAGTGAGGTGAAGCACACTAACCCGGAGCAGTGAGCTGCCTGCTACAGTGGCACTCGGGAAGCAGTGAGGGGTTAGGTGCCTTGCTCAAGGGCACTTCAGCCGTGGATGTGGGCATGGGAGAGCAGTGCCCACGGCTGCCCCCTATATGTTATATGTATGCTCTTTAGTATACAAGCCAAGCACACAGACCACAAGTACAGTGGATGTGATGAAGTGTACATCATAGCGGTATCAGCACTCTCTTGTCAATCTGCCAATTACTTTTCATTAACTTTAACAATTTCTTATCACAATACCAGTTACCAAAGAGATCAAACAAATTGAGATAACATCCATTTTACCAAACCCCTGCTTGTTCAAAGAAAATAGAATTCATGATATTACGCTCACGTACACCGTTCTCATCTGGTTTCTGATCTCTTTCCTGAAATCATCAAAGTGCCCCGGCGCTCAGGAGAGCCACTTCATGTAGAAATTAGACATAATTCAGAGAATGTGCCCCATAGCATGCACACAGCGCTCTATTAAGCTCTAATGCTTTCACTGCAAATAAACAAATGGCAAATACTGCTGTCAAATTAGCTGGAAACTACCACAAAGGCCCTTTTTAATTTTTATCAAGGTCTCTGGTGAACCTTCTGATAACCACCTGCATACTTTCAGAACTGTAGATGGCAAAAGGGAATGACAAAAGCCATTAGTTGATAAATGGAATTGCTAAATATTTGATACATAATGGAATTGCTAAATATTTGATTAAATGGACAAAAATGGGTGAGGTCTGAGTCATGGTATGGCAGCACAGTCAATAATTGCAAAAAGAGACATTTAGAAAAAGATGGAAGATGATGATATATAATATGTGTTGCAACTGAAATGTCACAATATATTGTTAGCATAACCCCCCCCCCCCCCCATTAAACAAAACAAAAGCAAAAACAAACAAATCAGCTTTAATGACTTTTATACTGCCTCTCTCACCACACACACACACATTCAGAACAAATGTTCTGTTCCCATACGCTGTCCAATAAGGGCTAGTACTTTCTTGCTTCTTTCTGTGGCTACAACACATCACCTTACGAGAATGACTCAGTCCAGTGAGCTCTTCCTGTTGCGGAGAAAAAGTGGAAGTTCTAATAATATATTTCGTTCCATAAATAGCTGGCCGTTTCAGCCGGAGCTGTCATAAAAATACACCGATCAGTGAGAGGAATTTAGCTCCACTCCAGTTGAGGCTTGTCATGTCCAGCGTCCCAGATCGGCAGTGATGGCTTGTCTGGGCCAGGAAGCATCAACAGCATCCAGTTTGTTTCCTGTCTATGTGCCGCAGCTAGAGAGAGCATCTTCAGTCTCGTTGAGAGGTTATATAAATTTGTTAACTTTCATCGAAGAGGAAAATAATGCTAATTAAAGTGGGCTGTGCTGTTCATAAATAATTATCTTTAAGCATTACAGGATGGCAAACATTTAAAGCGCGTATTTGAAATTGAAGTTCTTTAGTTATTACGTCCATTATAAGCACACTGCTGGACAATATGAGAGAACTGGCCGTGTGATTACAATGAGAGTTTACTCATGAATCGAATCAAGTTAATTCAACAGGCACAAGAACACTCTCCTGAGTACAAGTACGGCATCTTGTCTGATAATCTTTTGTCCACAACTTACTGTGCAGCAGTCTTGGACATTTGGTGATAAACAAAGGTGTGTTGCCAGACGTTGGGAGAGAGGCCTTGCGTAACGAGTTTGAGTTCAACTGGGCTTTTACTGCGAGAGTTGGTTTAAGTTGAGTAAATAAATTTCACCTTTACAAACGCATTACCCAGAGACGACATTGGAGTGCTTTATGTCCACGGACACTGAGCCCATTGCCCATCTTCCATTTAAATCAGTCGGGCCTGCTTTTGTCATTGTACTCTCGTCTATGGTTCTCATCATGAGATCCTGCACCTTTGTCCGGCCACTGTCTGCACTCTGCACAAACAAATGTGATAATAGGCACCATGAAAGAGGTCCTTCATAGACCGTCCCAAAAGGACCAAGAGCACGGGCACAGTGATGGATCCGTGCGACTGCATGCAAGAGCACTGTTTGCTGAGAAGCTTCCCGAATCGCACAGCACCGAATGGCTTACGGAAAGACAAATATCCACTATCCAGGAGAGTTTAGTCAAATGAATGAACCATCGGCATTACGGTTCACTGAGAGAAAAGCAGCTTGGAAAACAATCTCCTTTCTGGTTACCTAAGAGAGGACAGGCATGAGAGAGTAGAGGTCGAGTTTGATGGACACACACATCTCCCCAGAGACCTGGATGAGAGAGGAAGCCTGTGGATGTGACCAGCACACTGGCCTGCACCACAAAGGATGCTGCTTATGAACAACTCTTAAAAAGCCTGGCCCCAGCCGTGGCGTGATTGGTTGGGGCACGTGGACCATACGCTGGCGACCCTGTGGTGCTTTCTGGATCCCACCCCGGCTCTCTCTCCCACTCGCTTCCTGTCTTTTCAACTACCCTATTTGATTAAAGGCATAAAAAAGCCCATAAACCAGATGGGAGGGGCAGATTGGAGTGACCTTACAGAGATTGACGGCAACATTGTTTTCCTATCCGTCCTATCCTCCTAATGCTGTCAAACAGAGTGAAGCAGGTTGGTGTGACGTGGATGGACAACAATGCAGGCAAAAGCATAGGGATGCTGGAGACTAGCGTGGTACTGTACAGCCAGGAAGCCCTGCCAGCTGGTTGAGTGATCTCAGTGAGTGGAACATCCCTGCTTGAGGTGACAGGTGCTGTCCTAGGCACACACCGGACAGATGGGCACACGCCGTCGAACTCGGTCAAGGCACGAGATTACGGCTGGAGCCCTGCTGGTTGGGCTTATTGCCTGAAAACACTAGGGTGAAGGCTTTACCCTTCTCTCTCTCTCTCTCTCTCTCTCTGGTGCTGGTGTAGAGATGAGATGTCACGGAAGATCTGGCCAAACACAAATGAAGACACACACACACACACACACACACACAGGAGAGGGGATAGCATGTGCTCCCAATTGTGCACACAGTGTTGTGCACACTACCCTTCAGCATGCAAATTTAGGTCTCTCTCAGGCACTTGGGTGGAGCAGCCAGCCGCCCACACACTGAACATGGACCCTCTCCCCTGCCACTGAGAAAGACTCGAGATTGGGCGTGCGAGAAACACTGCGAAAGTGTGAGCACAAAATGTAAAACTGTGTGTGTGTGTGTGTGTGTGTGTGTATGGGGTGGGGTGGTGGGGGGTTGCAATTGGGCTGACTTGCACTCACACACAATATTTCAGCTCCAACAGCACTGATTTGGCTGTATGCTGATTCGCCCATATTTCTGTGCTGCAGAATAAGACATGCTGATTTGGACTGACCCATCATAACCCACACACACAGCACAGCATTGTCTCATCTGACATGGGAAATAGGTTCGCCTATCTAACACCACACTGTACATATTCTCTGTAATAATATATGTTGCATATAACTTGCAGTACGTACCCCAGACAATGAACTGTGCGCCCCCAGTTTCCCCTATCTGACCCCTTCCTCTTCAATAAGCACAGAGAGTCCCTCTCCGCGCCGCTGATGATGCCGAATCTCCCAGCATGACTGTGACCTGGACCCCTGCCCTTGGCTGTGGAGGGAGTCTGCGGAGCTGGCCTGAGGCCATGCAGCCACAGCCAGAACGTGACCTCACCCAGATGGCTGCACATTCAGCAGTCTTGGCACCACGACGACATCCACATCCTCATGGACGTGGGCCGCCCGGTATGGAGCAGACACCTCCAGTGTCCCACACAACCTTGGAGGAACTCGAGTGTGTTCCAGATATCCCCCTTGGAAGAATTGGGCTTGTTCCAGACATCCACTACACATCACTGGCGCATCAATTCACTTTCCGAGCATGCTGTCTTACGCTAACAAAAGCACTGATCAATTTGTCTTTTATTCGCCAGTTACATAACCCTTTCCTTCCTCCTACTCAGTATTTCTCACACTATTCTCCTGACAGATGACATTGTTTTCTTTTTTCCACCATGCTGTGCACTACACTTTCCAACAACAGCAAGACCAGTACTTGGCACGATTATTATTTGATTTCAAAACCCTTCCATTTTAACCGTTTTGTTCCAAGCAACAACTCTTTTCCTTCTGCCAAGCACAACACATCTTCACCTACTCTTCCAGGACGCACTTCATTTGAGATGACTCAACAATGGCTTACACATGCAGTGCAGTGCGAGGGCGTCTTATTCATTCTGGCCGAGACAAACCCCTGGCCTGATTTTACTTATTTTATTTTATTTACCTTTACAAGCACACTGTCTTTGCATTACCCTGCTAAAGCCTTGGCACCGAATACCGACCGAGTGAGCGCATGTCTAAATAAAAGCACTTCTCTGCCTCCAAACAATGGCCGCCTGGCCCGATTTCAGGAGCAGCTGCTCAACGGTCCATTTAATGACACATAAGCAGGAGCTGTTTGGCAGGGCAGCGCTGTGTAGTGTCACTGCTTTCATTCACTCAAAAAAACCCAGCAGACACTCCAACGTGGCTTTCCTTTCTTCATCTTTATTTAAGACTGGCCACAATGACACACACACACACACAGGGAATGTGAAGGGCACCTCTGTGTGTGTGTGGGCTCAGTCGACAGCGTCCAAATGGATTTATGTCAGTGGAACTATGGGGTTCTAGAGCGAGGTCTGTTGCACCTCCTCATGTCAGATTTCAACCACTTGTCTGGCTCAGAGGAGCAAGGTCTGGGAACGTTTTATTTTTATTTTTTATTTTTCAAACAAAAACAAAAAACCTTGGAAACACTTGGACAAAATGCTGTAAAATTCTAACTAGGACATCTCACAGCACTTCACCTGAACGCGACTTGAGAAGCGGTCATCACATTTCCAACACCCACATTCAGAAACAATTTCAGTTTCAGTTTCTGAAATAGCTGACAGTCACTCACAATGGGGAGTCTTTTCCTGATTACCCAACTGATTTCCTGGTATTCAACAGTAAAATGGAGGAAGTAATAAGATTAATAAGAACAAATAAGACATCTTGAATCTGTTCATGTAACGAAGATGTCGCTGAAAATCTGCTGCTAAAATGGGTACATTGTCATCTTCCTATTACCTAATTACACACGATTTTAGCTAAAAGAAAAGTATGCAACGCAGTGGCACAAAAACAGTCATGAATAACAACCCAAACCTTTCAAAGTCTGTAAAAACAAACCCCATAATGAGCATGTTATCCAAAGCATCAAGATAGCAACTATTTGCAGGCACTAAATGCAGGTTCTTTGGATAACAAAAACAAATGATGATGCTATGATCATGATTGGCTTTAATGGAGTGTGTAAATCTGAAGTGGTGGGCACACTACTGAGTCTGAACAATAACAGAGACAGAGTGAAGACAATGAACCAACCCAGGCCATAACTGCTGCAACATTGCAAATTCTTTGTGGATAAAAGCAGAAGACTAGCACAACTATGATTTCTGCTGACACGGCAGGGTGGCTGTTTTGGTTGGAATGACTGTATCCAGGGGAAGGACGCTCATAAAGGTGAAGAATGTAGATAAACTACATCACTCAAATTCATGAAAGTAGAACAATTCTTGCAAGATTTTTTCCCCTTGTCATCCCAAAAGGTCTAAGATGATGATGGATGATTTAAGGCTCTGCACATCGCTGAAAACCATCGTTCTATTTCCTCCAATTTAAAGACCTGAAGTGAAAGGTTGCTTCAAAGCACAGCAGGAGAGTAGAGAAATGAGTTGGCACATAAGGACACTGGCCTGTCCTGAGATAAACTGTGAGCCTGGTTACCCTAGTCAGCCTTGCCCGGCTCTGTGTGCGCGCACACACACACACACACACACACACACACACACACATACACACAGAGACTCGGACTTCAACGGCGTCGCCCACTGATTACCATCACTGCCCTCACCGCCACACACGTAATCCCTGTTTGCGGCTTTTCCATGGAAAGGAAAATGAAAAGAGCCTTATCTGGGGTGGGTGTTGAGGGGGGGTAAAGGCGGGTGGCTCCAGAACACTGATAAGAAGTGTGATTAGAACGAGTCCAATTTCCGGACCGAGGCAGGGCTCTGTTGAGGCTCTCACTTTGCCCACTCGAGCTGCAGTGAGGAGCATTAGAGGAAATGAGTCCTTATTTTAGAGACACATTTGGCACAGTCTTTATCTGGTCAAAACAAACCCCAGGTGGATCCCGTTACCTGATATCTGATATGATTTACATAACAATGTCATATGATACACTTGGCCTATATTTACAAATTGGAGGGCTGTAGAGTTAGCCTGACGTTGTCATACTCAAATTCTAGTCAGAATATGAGTCTGATACTTCTCTATTGGGACTAGGGATGTAACGGTATGAAAATTTAACCTCCCGGTTACAGTAACCAAAATTATCATGGTTTTCAGTATTATCGCAGTATTTTTAAAAATATGTTCAGAAAGCACTAATGGGCCTACACAAGCTGAAATAGTTTCAAAAAGTGTCCCGTTCACTTTTAAATTGGTCATGTGCTATATGCTTATAGCTTAACTTACCCTACCATGACTTGCAGTTTGCTATTTCTGTTATTTGGATCCAATGAGTGAGACCAAAGTAAATGTTCGAAATAAAACTTTAGGCTACTGTATTCTCCTGATGATATGAGAGGAATGGGTTTAATGTGGACTCGAACATAGAAAGACGCAGAGTGGCTACATGATCCAAGTTTTGCGGTGAAAATGTTCCACCTTTTAAAATCAGGTGTAGCCTAATCTGAATCCCAGTTAAAACCATCAATAAGACAACAGAATCAGTAGGGTACCAGTTTTGTTTCATTGTACCAGGCCTACTGAATGTCAAAAGCAGGCTCAGATAAAGCTGAGGGATTAAACACACGGTTAAACACACGGTTTCCACACCGTGGTAATCAACCACGATAATTATGACATTTGAAATGAAAACGGTAATTGTTATCGTCAACATTTTTATCGCGGTTTACCATTATACCGGTAATCGTTACATCCCTAATTGGGACGTAATTATGGGGCGTGTTTCAACCGATACAAGGGGGGGGGGGGACTTACTCAATTGGATAGACCTAACCAATCAGAGCAACGAAATAGCTTACCGTGAGGTGTAGGAAGAACACACAAACCATCCTTCTTCTCCACAAATACCTTAACATTGTTTTCTGGTCTTTTGTAAAAGTTATTGTGCCGTCAATATCTCCTACAACACTCGTTAGCGAAATCTAAGAGATATGTAGCAGGGTAGGCTAGTAGGAAAAACTGATATTTCCCCTCCGTTTTTAAAAATAATTCCGTTGAACACAGATATGCTACAAACATGTTATAAACAGCTACGAACTCAAAAACTCAAACGAACGAGGGAACAACATGTCACAATGCAACACGCTGTTTTCCCTTGATGAAAGTGAAACCATGAGTTTTCCCACATATCAACTTTGGCCAAATTTTTCAGAAATAATCGTTTTCAGTGATAAAACCTCATTGAAATAATATGCATTTTCCATATGGGGTCTTAAAAGCCATCTGTCTCCTTCTAGCCACAGCGTTTTTGTTGCAAACAAAATCAACCTAAGCGTGCTCAGATGACGTGATAGACGAGGCGCTGTTGCTCACCTGTCCATCATCGTAAAGCCCGATTTGATTGGTCCGAACAGCTCTGGTTCGAGCAGCTCTGGGTCGAGCATAGTTGCTCCACAACGGAGTAATGCCAGACCGAACTTCCCGACCTCAAATGTTGTGGGCGGGGCTAAGTTCGGCTGGCACCCAGGCTACTGTAGAGTACTTAAAAATCCCCAACACACACACACACCAAGCTATCAAGACCCCAAGTCACCCCAACCCTCACCCGTATGCACTCACACAAGGACACAAATCAACACACACACACACACCTCAAACAGTGTGTCAGTCTAACCAGTGTAGCTGTACGCATGACGCACTGATACCCTTGCCATAAAGACATGGAACATGACTTCCTCTCCCCAAAGCACTACAGTGGTTCCAATACCCCGATACACCACCTACTGTACTGTAGTTGAGAAGTGGGGAGCTGGGGCTCACATCAGTCTGACATTCAGCGTGTCCTTTATCTTTAGCCAGAGCCAGACTGCGCTATGCTACGCAGCACTCTGAGCCTGGACAGGGAAAACGTGTCAGGGGGCCTATACTCCACTCTCTTCATGCCTGCTGCCTGTTACCATGACACCAGTGCCAAGATAAGATGTCCATATGCAATATGTTCCCAGGAGATCTTCTTCAAGATGGAAGGGAGTGAGTGTGTGTCTATTGGTGTTTGTGAGAGAGAGCAAGCAAGAGTTGGAAGACAGAACAGAAGAGAGAAAGACAGAGAGAGAGAGAGACAGAGAAAGAGAGAGATGCCAAGTGATAGGGACACAAAGAAGTGACAAATGAGCAAGACTAAAAAAAAGAAGAAAAGTGTCTCCTCACTTAGTAACCGACTTGGTAACCACACCCTTAACCAACACCTCAGAACAAAATCACAAATAGCCAAGGTTACATGAATAAAATATATACTGTATATAGAGAGAACAAAGTTGAGAAAGAGAGAACATGACTGGAATTCTAAGAAATTATGAGGGAATTCATATTATTTAATATGCTGAAGTACTATGTAAAATATATCCATCTTTTAATTGTAATAAAAGAACAGCTCTCACTAAAGCAAACCTTTGCCAAGCTGCTGTGGAGCTGAGAACACATGACCAAATGAGGGAATGAGACAGTGCTCTATCCCTACAGTGGCCACGGAGGGGGCTCACATCTACTGCTGACGGGTCCAAGTGGGTCCCATCTCCCCGCACCTACGTCATAAGCCAAGCGGTCACCCCCACCCCACCCCAGCCAACGTGTCGCACAGACACAGTCACCAGTAGCAGCCCATTCACCTTCATTGCCCCCCACCACCACATCCTACACTTCTCCAGACCAGAGCCCATTCATACCTTACCAGATGTACTGTATATAGTATACCTTACCACATGTACTGTAATACAGTATATATAGTATGTCAGAGACTGTTGTCTGACCTGGTGTGGTCAGAGAACAAGAGAATGCTATGTAAATACCTGAAAATCAGGAGTGCAATGATTTTAATAATGAAACAAAAAAAAAATCAAGATAAGCATTACTGCACAGTTTATAATTCCATAATGACAGGAACAAGCGGGTAGCCTATATGTTTTCAATTATGTGCAATATATTTGTCATATCTAACTACACAGCCTAATTTTATGTTAACCAAACTAAAAACTAGACAGAAGTATTTTTACTCCTGAATATGTAGGCCTATACATTCACATCCCCTCAGGATAACATGCTTTAAGCAATTCAGTGGGAAAAAACATTAACTCGGCGTCACGTGAGTTGAAATAATGTTTAGGTCATTTACTAACATTTAGCCTAGGTGCCAAAGTGATCGATTGGTTTATAATGCATCATCATTTCATTACAGTAATATAACGCAATCGCTAGGTTTTGTCATTTTCATGCTCCAATGAAACACCACAGAAAGTAAACAGAAACATTACACACTTTGTTCTTTTACCGAGATCACAACTGAAGAGTACAATGGAAGTGATAGCTTACTCCACGATGGACACGGATCCCCTTACCTGGCACACAAGCACTAATGGCGAGGGTCGTGATGAAAACAAGCGCGGTGAGATACGAGGCCCACGGTCGGATCTCGACCCTTCTGCTCAGCGATTGCATCCTGTGAGGCGCTCCTTATGGACGATGTGATGGACGAGGGAAGTCGGGGTTTACCATTCTCCCGTTGTCCTTGTCTGAAATACGACGCAGGAAATCACAGCTTCTGGTGCGTCAGGCTCTACAGCAGCAAGGAAAGTGCAGGTGCATTTGGCCTTTTGTTATCTGAAGAGGTAATTCGACACCGCACATTTCCCGAAGTCTCCTTCAGATGGAGACCACTGTATCCTGGGCTGCGACGGCTACGGTGGTGAAGTACCAGATGTACACTCTACTGCTGTGCTTAGCTGTCAGACATACGTAATGCAGTGTCGTCATGACGTTGGTTCAATATTGTGTGTGCGGTCCTTCATGTAAAAATGTATTTATGGCAGACCAAATTTGACAAATTAAACACATGTTCTGCTGGTACACAATAATTAAGAAAATGCTTTATGGAAATAGTTTACAGCGATAGACAAAATCCCATTTCCAAAGTGTCCAAATGGAAGTTCTAGATCTGGTCCTATTATTTTGGATATTTTTTTTTTTTGTAATGGGAGGGAAACTGTTAGTAGTGAGTTTTTTTTATTATACGTTGACCCAAAGATGAAGAGGGTTTATTATATTAAAGAAAGAAGAAAGAAGCAGCGCCCTCGTGTGTTGAAATTGAGTTTCAATTACAAATCTTTCCATTTAACTAAATCGTTAAACAATTTATTTTTTAAGGAATGCACAAAGTTTGACCTCATAAAATAAAAAGGACGCCTAAAAGATGTTACTGGTTATGATTTATTGTGAAGAATTTTCATTGAAACGAGTAAAATAATACTTAAAAGACTCTTCCAAACACACATGTAAAAAAACGAGGAAAATAAAATATGATTCGATGCCAAGTGCAGCATAATAAATAAAAAATAAACTGTGTTTCAAAATGGTCAGGGCCTTGCCATGGACGGTTACATTCCCAAAGTAGTGTTGTGAAAATGACTAGCATGAACCTAGGTAGGCATATAAAGATTCTTATGTTTTTTTTGCACATCAATATTATTTTGATAGTTTGTCATTTCAATTTGAAATAGTGATACCTGTCCTAAATAGCCATTGTCTACTTCTCAGTTCATTAATCTCCACTACAACAATAGCAAAGCACATTGTCATGGGACATACAACATATTGCAGAAAATATTCAAGAGGACTGGAGAGTCAAAAACTTGGTGAAACAGATAAAGAATAGGGAAAACAACAATACTCCATCAATTCATTAGTTAATGAAAAGCCCTCAGAAATATGGTAGGACCAGTAATATCCACTCTACCTATTCAATTTTTTATCTGCGGTAAAAAGCACCATAAGCTCAGAAGCTACTAGGTCATTAAACCCATGATTTCATATTTACAAAACACCATACTGGACTTGGAGTGAAGACATTTATGAAAACACAAATAATATAACAAACAAAGATTATTTTAACATAAATACAGTGTTTTCTGCTTGCATTCGAGCGACATTGGAGTGTTATTCACTCACCAGTTGGCATGCATGGGGTAAGTGAGTGGTTTCTACCATCGTTGTCAGTACAGTTCTTTGAACACTGGACCCATGTTGGAAGCCGGCCGTAGAGCAGGAAGTTTATAACTGATTAGGATCCCGCCCTGATGTTAATAGACACTAATTTCACAACTAAGATGCAGTTAGAGCATGGCAAAGTACACAAGAGAGAAGGACAGCAGTGGTCACAGAGAGCTTTCGCATGAAGAAGAAGCCTAGAGATGTATGGGACTTGTGACTGTAGCCAAGCCAGGCCAATGGAAATGTGTGAAGAAAATGACAACATGTGAACGGAGGAGGCCGAAATCAATAGCAAACAAGATTTCAAATGACCAACTCGAAAAACAATATTAAAAACAATATTGTGCACAATCAAATAAACAAAAATACGTTCCATCACCTTTTGCATGAAGCTGAACGAAGCAACCCTACTCAACTTACTCAACTTACAGTCTCACATCTCATTGGCTACCTCTGGATCTGTGGACCCTCCCTTCCCAGAATCCTCTTCCACAGAGTCACTGTGCTTCTCCTGCACCTGAATAGGCTGTTCCTCCTGTTTCTTTGTTACTTCAGTGGCCGGTGACTGGACACTGCTGTTTTCAGACTGACCAGCACTGGAGTCACCTGCTGACTCAGCAGGAGGTTCTGAAGTGCTCTCTGCCTCCACCTGCTGCTGAGAAGGTGTTACTATTTCCTCTTGCGTCTCGGGTTTGGAGACCGGCTCTACCTCTTTAGCTGGTGGGGCTTCAGGCTCAGATTGGGTTGGGTATGTTTCCGCTGCTTCCGTCTGGGTGGATGGTGCTGCACTCTGCTCGCCATCCTCCTCTAGAACGGCCCTCTCAATCTCCTGGATGGCGCTCTCGACGGCCAGGTCTGGCGGAGGGCTCTCCACCTCTGCAGCCTCTCTGGAGGCCTCCTTCACTGGCGCAAGGCTCTGATCTCCTTGACCGCTGGCAGCTGCGGTGTCCTCCACCTTCAGGTCATTCCCATTGGCCAGACTGGGAGCGCCACTGCTGCTCGTCCCATTGGGCACTTTGGCGGTGATTTCTGGGGTCGTCGATGCCTCGCCTCCACATCTCTGGTCCACTTCTCCCTCGGTTTCCTCGGGGATGTCCTCCACACCGGGTATCTCCAAGCACGACTCGGGCAACCCGCAGTCGTCCACCTGGATCATGGACACCACTTGCTTCATCCTGCGCCTCTTCTGTACCTCCGGGTCATCGTCCACGTCGTTGTTCTCGGCGTCCTGCTCAGCTCCGTCCCCGCCCCCCTGTTCCGTTCCGTACTCGCCGGCCCAGTCGATCTGTGGGTTCTCACTCAGAAGGTGGAGGTTGGGGTCACTGTTGGTCAGTACGATGCTGTCCCTGTACAGGTTATGCCTCCTCTGGACAGCAGCCTCCTTAACAGCTGTAGATAATAAAAACAGAGCCATTTAGACATAATTCCAGAGGAAGTGCTGCTCATACCATCAAACTGCTAAATCTAGTTGTGGCATTCAAACCAAAGTCTAATTATTTCCAAATGCCAATAATAAGCAGTTCATTTAAAATGTAACCATTTTATATAACATACATTAACATGTAACATTCATAAAATGGCATACCAAGAATATATTACATTACTGTTATATATGTCGATCATTATACAATATTATGTCAAGTCATTGGCCTTTATGTGCAGTAATTTGGGAAAACATCCATTCATTTTTCCCCTATGAATAACCATCATTGATTAACACCAAAATTAAGGGGGGGGGGGTTCGTACCCATCATGATATCCTTCATGACTGTGTGTAGCACCACCTCCTCAAAGATGTTCTCCACTAGGATGAAGCGAGAAAAGTCTTCAAAGATCAACTCCTGGAAGTTCGGAAGCTCCTGCAAATAAACACATCGGACAACTCCAGTTCAACGTCAGGGAGAGAAATGGCAGGATATTACATCAGTCAGCAGAGCAAGGCCTTCAATGCAGTGTCTGTGCAGATATGCGTGTGTGTCTGGGTGTTCCTGTAATATTGCCCACTGTGCTTGTTTGAGATGGATAGTATTTCAAACACAGCGGGGTGGTGTGTGTGTGTGTGTGTGTGTGTGTGTGTGTGTGTGTGTGTGTGGCGAGGGGTGAGACTGGGGAAAGCTGTGGGGTGTTGTTGTTGTTGGGTTAGCAGTACAGAGGGGATGGAGGAGAGTGATGCTCACTGGAGAACACGATGGAGAGAGCTGCTTCAACATGTAAGGGATGAAGATCTGCAGGAGGGCCTCTCTGAAGAACCGCTTCCGCACCGTGCTGCTGTCATAGTCAAATTTCTACAGAGAGCACAGGAAAACAACAGATGCACAAAACACAGGACAAACAGAATTACCATCTTCATTTCATAAACATTGTCTATTTTTGAGACTTTTCACACAGTCGTGTCATTGTCCCTGTGTCCATCTTCCTAGCTGCTGTGGGCAAAGTTCTTACCTTGATGACCCGATCCTGAGAGCGCTGGATGGCCTTGTTGAGGTCGTCCCCCTCCTGTCCCTCCAGGCCCTGGTGTAGGAGTTGCTCAAAAGTGTATACCGCATCATCCATTTGCTGCCAAGAGAAACAGGCAGAGGAAGAAAAAATCTTGGATATTAATGGAGATCTCTCAGAGTTGCAGGTCATTTAGATGGGCTATAAAATAGCACTGCAGAATATTTCAGATAAGCAGGGCCTTCCTTCCCTCACGGTGTGATGATAAGGCATATTTGCATGAATAGAGAACATTGTAGGTCTGAATAAGCTAGCCCATGCGTCACCATATCATGGTCACATGGGTGCGCTATTCCTTTCATGTTTTTGTTTTGTTTTGTTTTGCTTGTTTCATGAAGATGGTTTTCATGGTTTCTGGGACGGGTACAGCTCACAAGCCGAGGCTTGTCTTCAGAGCTGCCCTCTCTCTCTCCGCCCTGCAGAGCACACACACTGACTGAGATCCTCCCATCTCCGACGGGCTGTGATCTCAACCCCTCTTGGGCATCAGCACAGAGGCAGAGAGGCAAACAAATCTCACCCTCACAGTGAACCGCTGCCACCGCCACAGGCCTGTGCTGCCGTTGCACAGCGTGCTAAAGGGCGCAGCGAATAGAGGAGAGTTGTTCGTATCCTAGTGGGGTGGCATGGCACGCTGTGCCATCTTTGTCTCTCGCCCGCCCCCTCTGCCCGGTCTCGTTTTTTTTTTTTATGGCCGTGCCGTGAGTCGGCTGCTGGGCTGTCGGCGCTGGACCGGGCTCCACTCTCACAGCCAACTGTGGCTGTTGTGTTATTTCGGTCAACCGAGATCATCCTCCTCGTTTCCCCCTCCTCTCCAACCACAACAGTGCACAGCTCCCGGGGGGGGGGGGGCATGTTTTTGGTTTTACACAAGGCTGCGAAACCAGCGACCGCAACAAGTACATTCACATGGCGCTCCCCACAGCGCATTCAGATGCACAAAGGACCTCAGGAACTCCAATAGAGACATCTCAAGAACAGCCGCACACAAAAAGCCTTGGAAAACAGAGTCCCTGGAGAGGAGTGGCCCAACTACGGGACTACGGGAGGCCCAAGTCAAATAAACAAGCTGCTAAAGTTGCGCAATGCCATGGCAGTTGATGGTATGGTGGTTTCTCGAGCATGAGTATTTTTCACATTCCAGCAGTGAGTTTAGGACTTTCAGCAGTCAAATAGATTGCACAAAGCAAGATGGATAAAGACACACTATATGTGTGTCATACTTTGTTTGAGTTGGAATCGTAAATGTTCTATATTTCCACTTATCCTAGTAAGACTTTCAGATTCTTCACATACTAACTCGACATTTATCTTTAAAATGTGGTAAATAATCATAGAAAAATGTGCATATACAGAGATAAACATTGTAATCTCCGGTCAACATTCTATGGCACCCTTCAGCAAGTGAACCGGTCAACATTCTATTGCACCCTTCAGCAGTTCAGCAATAGAAGTAGACTGCTGGTTAACATGGGCCCTGTGTCTGTGTTAAAAGAGCAGTGACCTTGCTCACTGGAGGGGGGGGGTCATAATGTCTTCAAATTAAAATTTAATTTTAGGGTTAGGGTTTCTCCCACCACAGAAACTGGCCTGTGGGTGCTGGGTATGGCTCGCCCCTGCTCTATAGGTTCGGACTGGCTGGGAGACTGACCTCTCTCATGAGGATTTGCGCTCTCTGGACGAAGACAGAGGGGCTGGTCACGTCGAAGCGCTGCTGCAGGCCCTCCAGGCTCAGTGGCTCCACCTTCTCGTAGCAGCACTGCATCTTCACTGGGTGGAACGCCAGCATGGAGATCTTCTCCATGTGCTGCAGCACACAGAACAAGACATGGGGGCAATTCATTGCTATGTTCTTATGAACTGCTTACAACCATCAACAACATAACAGTCTTATTAACATTAATATAATAAGCAGCCTATATAAAACCATAAGAATATAAAAAAAAAAAAAGATCTATAATTTTTTCTTTCCCTTTTGAAATACTTTTTAAGGGAGACCTTGATCAATTATCTCTAATCTCTACATGCAACCCCACAGTGGCTATTCTGCATCTCATTCTAAGACCCTGGAGCAGTCGGACTCGCCGCCCTCTGGAAACCTCACCTCCCCCAGCTTCTCTTTGCTGCCGTCGTTGACCAGGTTCTTGCTCATGTCCACCAGCTCGCGGAAGAAGACATCGCGCACCTCGAAGAAGCCGCGGCTGGTGGGCTCCATCAGGGCCTCCAGGATGGAACTGATGTACGGCTGGATGCTGACCTTCAGCAGCTTCTCCGCCTTGGGGAGGACCAGGGCTGTGGCAGGAACCAAGACAGACACACACACACAGACGCACACACACACACACGTGTCAAAACACAGACAGCATTCAGCACAAACTTACCACGCACCAACAGAGGGGAAAACTCACTTTTCACTTAAGCATTCACGCAGATCCAAGGTGAGAGATTCCACCTGACTCAGAGTGACTCACTGTACTGATAGAAAGCAAGACAAATGACATCGGCTGGGAGATGAATTGCTAAACTTGACCCTCAGGCCTAGAGACCATAAAAGAAATGTGATTATGGCACAGGGCCGACGTGCCGAGAGATTTATTCACTTGTGACAATGATATGATCATGTGACCTACTTTTTAGTTCAACCATGGACAGGAATGTCTAAACTAAGCCCCAACAGACCTTTACGATTCCCCTCTCCCCACACACACACACACACACACACGCGCACACACGCGCACACACGCGCACAAAATGTAAAGGGTGAGCGGGAAACCTTTACTGGACCTGTGCCAGGCACAGCAACTCCCTTTTTCTAACGTACAGTATTGAAATGTGGGGAGTACAGGATAACATGACTGTCTGGTTTTAAATAAATAACACCTCGAGGGCACATAGTCAAAGCTGTGTGCCATTTTTCACGGATGTTTCGCAACAACCCTTGGCTATGTGCAGGGGAGAGTCCCATTTTTCTATAAACTGCTTCAACCACATGCGCAGTGGACAAGGTCCATGGTCAAGACAAAGGCTCTTGCCACAGAATTTTGCAGGATTACCTCACCTAAGGAAAGGGGTTGACATAAAACCCGACAGAGGTCTAATATAATGCGGTTCTGCTTTTGTTTCTCATGGCAGAGTGGACTTATAAACATTTAAGTGGCTGTGCAGAAATCCTGCGAACCACCAAGGATACTGACTAGATTGAGCAACAAGGAAACATGATCCATCTCAACCACATGTTTTGCTTGTTTGCATGAGGAGCATGTTTGCAAAAAAAAAAAAAAAACATTTTCAATAAACAAATAACTTTGTGGCTGACGTCTGAGTTTGTTTTACCACCATAACTCGTGGCTGACGTCTGAGTTTGTTTTTCCACCATAATTCAGAAAAAGTCCCTTGTGATACCTCAATGTGATACCTCTGACGTTCCAACTATGGAGTCTGGAGATGCTATCGCAGTCGCTAACTGTCATTTTTCAGAAAGGCTATTCTAGGAAAAGGCAATAACAAATCACTGTCTATTGAATATCAAAGATCTAGAGCTGCAGACAGTAAGCCATCTGTTATTGCTGTGGGCAGAAATTAATTGAGTTTGCCATGTCTGGACCAAAGATGGGGCTGTGATGTGTTATAAAGGCAAGGTTATTTGTTTTATTATGACATAAACAATATCTTATGCGTTTTTTGCTTGTATTAAACAACATGACCTACATGACTAAGGTCAATGCTGAATGAATGATAGACTAAGAGAGACTTTGAGGTATCAAAGATCCTGAGACAGGGCACATTATAGCGATGAAAACCGTGAGAGTCTACCTCTGATTTTGCCGGTGACGTGCTCTTTGGAGGTGATGATCTGGTCCATGTCGGTGCGTATCGTGGCCTCCAGAGGAGGGCTGCCTGCCTCGCAGCTCTGCACGATGGCCTCGTACTGAGCCTTGGCCTGGGACTGCACCAGCCGGTACACTGCATCCGAGATCTGAGGTGAACATCAGTGCAACCATCGGTCAGGCACTGCTCCATCAGTGGACGCTCATGGAGTATGTTCGTACAGCACTTATCACCAGAGAACCCAATTATGTTCAAGCTTGAATGTACTGTATAATTAATATTATATTTATGAAGAGGATGTGCTTGTGCACATTCAGCTGATCACATTTAACCATTATATAATTTAGGCTAACTTATTGATTTTTTTTAGATTGTTCGTTGTGTCTTTTAATGTCTGTAAAGTGCTTTGCATTGCATTTGTTTTACTTTCTTTTTACAATCTTGATGGCACACTGGAAATACTCCCCAATACATCAGCAGAAGGATATGAAGGTGGTTAAGTGTGCCACAGTGGCTTCCCTCTTTAAGTGCTGCATCTCTTTGGACTGCATCTCAGCACTGAAGGTGGGTCTTCACCCCACTCTCAAATCAAAAAGCAGCGTCCATCTTCTACAGTAGTCTTGTCGGTTTCTCCTTCAAGAGATCTCCCCTCCTTCACAACTTAGTCAAGGGGCTTTTATCTAACACACTTAACCAATGTGATGCTGCTCCTTGACCGCCTTAATGAGATGCACTAGGCCAGACTAATACTTGACAAGATTAGAAAAAAATAAAACTCAGGTGGTGGGGTCAGCTGGGGCTATTTAGGAGAAGCTATTTGACCCCTCTACATGTGGTAGGTCTACAACCACAACAAACACCCTCTTAATTTACCTCTGGTCTTACTAAAGGGATTTACAGAGTCAGATTAAACTCTTACAGGGTGGCTACACAAGGCACGTCACTAAAGAGTTCCTTTCGCGGAGGGTCTGCTGCAACAATTAGCTTCCAGTACAGTCATTTCCTGTGTACTAGCCACATTGTGTACAAGCCGCAGGACAGTGTTTTATGCAAGTTAAAAGAAACAAAACCATATTAATACCATATTAACTGCCCCCGTGTATTAACCTCATAGCTGAATAAATTGTACAAAATCAATGTATAAGCCGCGGCTAATAGTTGGGAAATTACGGTACAATCAATAGAACTGGGTACACAAGATGCAATGGCAGCAACGTACATTCAAAAAAAAGTCAGACTGGTCACCAAAAACTATTTTTACGCTACGCAAAAGCGAAGCGCTGCAGTTGCGGACCCGGTGCAGCCTGGCTATTAGAGTTGATCGTAAGGATGCTCATGTGCCGCAATCTTACCAGCGTCCAGCTCCTTAGCCGCTCCTGCAGTTTGCCCTTCAGTCGGGGGGAGATGAGGTCTCGTAGCTCAGGCTGCAGCTTCTCCATCACCAGGTTGGCCAGAATCTGTAGTGGACACACAGGAGGGACAATGAGATCACTTGGGGAGCAAAACGATGTTGAGGGAAACGCACTGATGGAGGTTTTGTGACGTGCGGCACACACGGAATGTTTCGGTGTTCGGTTTGTATCCATTTTAAATTATTACATGAAGATCAAGATGGAAGTGTCTTTCCACAATCAACTGTGCTATGCACTGTATGTATTCAATAAAGCATATCAAGTTAAAGGTAACATATTGCACTGGCCCATACTGCTTTGAAATACCACAGTTATTTTTTTATCAGCAAGTGATCTGTGGATAAACAGACAGGGTTGTTTTTTCCTTCACTCAAATCTCGATAGGAGACACGGTGAATTTGGGTGAAACTCATTTCTCCTCTGATGACAGGCAGAGGTGGGGGGGGGGGGGTGGAGTGGCCGGGGTCAGGTGGGGGTGCAACAAGGGCAGCCCGTCTGGCCAGCCAAAGCCTCTGGGAACTCTCCAGTCCTACAGAGCGGGCAGACTGCTCTCCAGATGCCTGCAGGACAGTGGTGACTCACTCCCAGCATGCTCTGCTGTCTGACAGTCAGACAGAAAAGGGGGAAGGGGAGGTCAAATGATGAAATGCCTGGGCCCCAGCTGGTCACACACACACACACACACACACACACACACACACACACACACACACACACACACACACACACACACACACACACACACACACACACACACACACACACACACACACACACACACACACACACACACACACACACACACACACACACACACACACACACACACACACACACACACACACACACACACACACACACACACACACACACACACACACACACACACACACACACACACACACACACACACACACACACCATGAGGGCAGGGAGGGTTAATATCTATCTTCCAGCTAACTGACCTGACCTCAGATTCCAAACATTCACTGGCCATCAGGGCTGCAGCTAAAAGTCTAGTCTGAAAATGGGAAACCTTGAAGATAAATAATTTATATGTACAGCTATCTCTGGAATAAATACCTCTTGACACAGCCATTTAAGGCTTTGAGAGCAGCCAGATGTTGGTTAGTGCCAGCAGACAGTGAGTGTTGCAAACACAAGCACCCTGTCCCTGATGATGGCACCACTTAGAGGGACTGAAAGTGGTATCAGTTAACAGAAAGAATTGAAGGCATTCTGCAATGTCATTACAAGAAAGTGTAAACAAACTCGCTCACACACACACACACACACACAACCACTCTTTAAGTCAACATAAAGGCATGCCATAATAACAGGTCTGACAAAGAGGCATCATTCAGCTGGCATCTCCAGTGATACTAAGCCAGGTCTACCTCACTTGTGCTCCACCCCTCTGCAATCAGCTGGGATAACAATGCAAACATTCAACCACAGCACCAGCAGGGCCTCTGCACTGGCCTGCAAACAACCCTGACTGACATGACATGATGATGTCCTTGATATCAAGACCTCATCTAGGAAAACCAGCTCCACTTGATGGGCCGTATAAACCTGCTGGCTCTCTTAATTCAAACAATCTTTTCAAACTGGGGTCCTTGTCTGTGAAGGAACAAGAGACACTGTTGGATTCCTCTGAATTCAACACTTCATGTTGTCAATGTCAAAGGACTGCCATATGTATCGGTCTCCCATGGGATTTCACCCTCAACACCATTCATACCTCCCCTCCACCCGAGGCCATGGAAAGAAATGCAGGGCACTTCAGGGCAGTCAGTATGTCAACAGTTAACAGTTACCTGATAGCCATCTACAACCTATGATTATAGCCCGGCCATAACCCTTATCTCTGGCCATAACCCTAAACCTGACCAAAAGTGTTATCCTACTTGAAATCCTCATGTTAAGAGATTTGTTTTTCCAAATGACCCTTATGGTGGTATGTGATCGGGTCTTTCATCATTGAATGCATTTACATGTATTTTCAGTACCTCAGTATACTAGTTACGATCGGGATTTTGAAGTATCCCAGCTTTGGGACGTTAGTATTTATCATGTATACAGGGATATTAACATAATCAGGTTTCTCTGTATTTGTGTAAACAGCATATTCCGAATATGCTCATAACCAGGATACTGAAGTGCATGTAAACGCAGTCATTGCTCCAGAGGTCTCGTTTTTGTCTCCCATATTGTTTCTCCCGTTTTGTATTTGCCAAATTTGACAACAGTCTACATTCAAATCATAGCCTACTTCCAGTCACGCGTGAACATATTTTTGACCAGGGGTGCTGAATAACAAAATAATCATGGATGTCCGACGATTTCTCCCCCAGCATATGTTTCGAATTTAGACAGCTAAATACGCCATTTCACCGCCGTGTATGAGTAGGTCTGAGAGTGAGAAGTTTTATAATGCCCTGGGCAGCCACATTCCACTGCAACTATGCGCAGCACTTGCCACTACGACTCATCAATAAAAACTGTGCGCGCACACACCAGTCACATAGAAGCGCACTTGACTTTATCATAAACCTATTTCAGTAGGTTATATAGCCAGAGAATGTCCGTAGACGGGCTCTGATATAGCCTAGTCTAAGGTATAGCCTATTCATTTTCTGACTTCTTTCTCTTTATCGCCATGGCATTTAGAATAAAGAATACCGTTCGTGGCTGCTCCTCACCTGTGGCGGGGTCCCACACATCATGTCCCAGGTGCCGTACTGCCCGTGGGCCTGGCGGTAGAGTCGCACTGCGTCTGTGAAAGCTGGAGTCTGGACTTTACTCTCCTCTGACAGACCTGGAGAATAGTAATAACAACAATTATCATCATCATTATCATCACCACGACGACGACGATGACGACAACAACAATTATTTTTATTTGTATAGCGCCTTTCTTAAACCCAAGTTCACTTTATGAAGGAACAAATATAACATACAAGTAACAAAGAATACAGAACATAATTAACAAGGGACAGCAATGACAGCAGATCTGATCTGCTGTCACCATAAAGACGCACAAAATTACGGTCATAACAATAATCAGTATCAGCAATGGTGTTATTTATACACTTAATTTTGATGGTAATTGTGAGAGTAAACTTATAAAACTTCCTTTCAACTCCTACCACTTCCTTTAGACAATACAAGAGTTCTACATCTTAATCCATGAGCATGAGGTGATGTGACCAAAAGACAGTGCCTGCCTCCTGTTTCAGTTCCCCAAACAGAACGCTCAGGACTCATATGTGGGATTGGTCACCCAAATCAAATCACCTTATTTGGCCACTGACTCCTCTCCTCTTGACACACACACACACACACACACACACACACACACACACTCTCATTACCAACTTCATCATTACCGCTCCCTGTCATCTCCCCAAAACAGGAAGCCATGTCTCTAAATATCTTAGTTTCCATGGTAATGCTCATCCAACTAATACACAGGCCTGGTAACCAGAGGAAGGTCAGGCGTAATGAGGTTGCGAACAGCACACTCCTCTCCGAGGGGTTTCTCCCAAAAGACGCAACTCTACGGGCCTGGTTATTTTGACGACGATGAAATGTGGATTTAATCTTGGCCTTAATCTTCCATAAGGCCCTCAAGTCCAATTCTGACGGCAGAATTCGAGGCGTTAAATGATGCATAATGAAAATGCATGTGTGCTCACGTCATTAAGTTTCAGCACAGGCCAGGGATTTGCGCTCTGTGGTTTTGGCAGCGGAGTTGAACCATTCCACACGTTCTGATTTCTGGACCTCATTAAAAGTCCTCAGTCCCCCTGTGACAGTGGCAAATAACTTGCATCAGTCTGTCTAAGGGCTAGTGGGAAACCTAACCCACCCACTAAAAACACAGAGCAGGCAAGTCTGCCTTTTAAATAGTCTTTAAGGAGGGAGGTAGAGGGAGAGGAAGAGAGAGAGAGAGAGAATGAGAAAGAAAGAGAGAGAGAGAAAAGAACACAATGAGGAATGTGTGCATGGAGCTTATCTGTGGGTTTGTGAGAGTTTGAGTGGTGACAAAGACAGGAAGTGAGTTGGAACCAGGGTGGGTGGGGCAGATGGCAGTGTTGTAGAGGGAGGGGGGGGGGGACAGGCAGGAAGTCCAGAGCAGAACTGTTAGCTGTATGAGAATGTGAGTATGTGTGTGTGTGCACACATGTGTGTATAGTCAGGGTGGAGAGACATTTACTTTGGCAGTATCCCTCGTGAGAATGAATTGGCAACTTATGTGGCTCTGAAAGCGTCGGAGGAGCTCAAAAATAGCCCCTTAAAGGAGTAATGAAAACTCCCCAACTCCCCAAACCAGACTCCCACCCATTCAATTACTGTTCCCTTTCAGATGGCCACAAGCCTCCAGCATCACATAGACACATGTGTTACTGGAGCCTGCACTGGACTCCTGATGAACAAAGCAAAGTCGCTTAACATAAAACATAAACATTTCTGATTTCAGAGTCTAGTTTATTCAGGAGAGACACGCATCTTCTCTCCTGAGAAGACTCCTAATGAGTGCAGGCCGGAGCTGTGAAGTCAAAGTCAGGCATCTTCAGCATTTTAAGAATTTCCTTTATTTTCACAGCTGCTGACATTCTCAGTGCTCTAGTTGTGTGAACAGCCTCGGTCACCTCAGAATGGGGTTACGCCTACTGCTCAACAATGAGGTATTCTTTTTTATCGCAATTCATTCTTCTACTTCAACTCTGAACTCTAAAGAGTTTTAAGCAATGGTGTTTTTTCCCATGTGATGATACCCTAATCAAAATCAGCATATTACAATAAAATAAAAATAGTCATAAATGACAAAAAAATATCATCTTGTTGACCACATGCTATATGAATGGGATGGGTTATGCTGTGAGGCTACGGAAGAACAACATATGTTATCTGTATGTCATGAACTTTATATCCTCCAGCATAAAGTCACTGAGGTCAAGGTTTGTTCTGTTCAACAAATGGCGAAAAAATCATAACCCATAACCCAAGATCACAGAGAGAGAAAGAGAGAGAGACACACACGATTTGGCATCTTTGAGACTTATGACATCTCTAACCCAAGGAGATGGGGGAGAAAGAAAAGCTTTGGTCAATATTTCCACTGCGTGCCTGATGTCGCACTGTCAGAGCAGAAGAATGAGAGCAATGGAGGGAGCAGAGAGCAAGAGAGGAAGAGAAACAGCTAGAGAGAGAGAGAGAGAGAGAGAGAGAGAGAGAAACAGCTGGAGAGAGAGGATGAAAGATACGGACTGACAAATAAAGACAGGCAAGACAGACAGAGATGTTTGCAGACACTCATTCTTGCACAGTTTGAAAGTGGGAGAAGAATGGAGAGAGAGGGAGAAGAAAAGAAGTGAAAAAAACAAGGGGGGGGAGGGCCAGCCTGAGAGAAGAGTCTCTTAGAGAAATGGATTGCTGTTTCATACGTACTTTTATTAGGCTTCAGTCTAATGCAGTCTGCATGGAGCCCATAGGACAGCAGAGCAGCAGGCTCAGGTGAGCAGGAATGTGTCCCCTACAGCACCAAACAATCCCCCCTCACACACACCTGCTAGAATGGTATGGATCACACACACACACACACACACACACACACACACACACACCTGCACCTATGTGCGCCCTTCCACATGTGCGCGCACATACACACCCCAGCTCCACACAAAAAGGACATTGATGAAGTGTGTGCTACATTTGTGGAGCATGTATGGCATGTGTTGACATGCAAGAAAGAGAACGTAATCACACAGTGATCTCCCTGTTTCCTAACAACTGACAGAGAGAGGGTGGGGGGGGGGGGGGGGGGGTAAGGCTACTGGCCTATCAGAGAGCAGGAGGACTACCGTAAAACTCCAAAGGGCTTTTATTTTCCCAAATCGCCAAACTGCACCGGCTAGTATTAGAGACAGGCGTCTATATGAGACAGGCCTTTAATTCCCTTTACACAAAACTTTTCCTCTGCAAAGATGGAAAATATTATCGAATTAATTATTTCAAACACACTGAATGTCTACCTATATGACTAGGCTATCTGATGACAATTACGGATCATCATTCATTTAGTGTTGAGATGTTGTTCATTGAGTGAGATACAGTAAGATCCAAATAGCGGGGATAGCCAGAACAAATGAAACACGTTTTTAATTAAACGTAATCTACAAAGAGATCGTATCACACTGAAAGGTCATATTGTGTCACTAGCAAATAGCCTATATCGGTCCTTTGTCAATACAGTTGCATTATCAGCCCTGACCAAAACCGTTCAGGAATTATTTATGCAAAAGTGGAACGTGCTTAATGTTTAATTCTCCCTCCTTTTCGGCACGAATGAAACAGCATGAGAGAGCACGAACCATATTGTTTCTCCCGTTTCTCCCAAATTTGACAACAGTCTACAATCAAATCATAGCCTACTTCCAGTCACGCGTGAACATATTTTTGACCAGGGGTGCTGAATAACAAAATAATCATGGATGTCCGACGATTTCTCCCCCAGCATATGATTCGAATTTAGACAGCTAAATACGCCATTTCACCGCTGTGTATGAGTAGGTCTAAGAGTGAGAAGGTTTATAATGCCCTGGGCAGCCACATTCCACTGCAACTATGCGCAGCACTTGCCACTACGACTCATCAATAAAAACTGTGCGCGCACACACCAGTCACATAGAAGCGCACTTGACTTTATCATAAACCTATTTCAGTAGGTTATATAGCCAGAGAATGTCCGTAGACGGGCTCTGATATAGCCTAGTCTAAGGTATAGCCTATTCATTTTCTGACTTCTTTCTCTTTATCGCCATGGCATTTAGAATAAAGAATACCGTTCGCGAACCGTTCTGGTGTTGTTGCCAGCATAAAAACAAGTTTACCATCGGCCTATCCGCAAAATTTAAACAAGGGATGAATTGAACGATGACGAAGTCGGACATATAGGCATAGTTCATATTGGAAAAAAAGTTATACAATTTGGAACTCTAGCTTTTCCCCACCGCAGTCTTTTAATGCCATCTAATCATAAAGTGCGCAGTCTGCGCCATACTTAAGCCCAAATCACACCCAAGATTCGCAACGAGATGAGCAGCAACTTGATGCAACATTCTAAAACCTTGCAACTGACATGTGACCAGACATGTGAATGCTTTGCGACGGCTTGTAACGACATGCAACATCTAATTCACACTGCTGTAACCTCCTTTCTGTAACGGTTTCGTGTCATTGCGAATCTTTAAAGTAACCATATGTAAGATTGTGGCCAAAACCGGTATTGCAATCACTTTCAAATTACTGTAGAGCAGTGTATCCCCTCCCCCCTGACTCAAGGTTGCCAACCCAGGATGCCGAAACACTACGGACTTTGTGATTAGCAGTTAGGTGGAGGGTGGCGCATCAGGCCAAAACACGACATGACATGACAAAACACAACATCAAAATCAGTTGAGGGCTGCAACTTCACTTTTTAAATGACAATATCCTGGCCGGACTACTGTTGTCAGTGATATAAGTATTTGAAATGAACATGATTTCTTAATGTCTAGTGACATATCTGGGCTATTTTATGATGAATTGAAATACATTTCTTACATACGGTTCCTTTAAACAGACGATCTGACGGGTTTTAGAATATTAAATACAACCCGAAACTAAAAAACAGACCAGGCCTCTACTGGAGACTGGCCTTTAACCCTTGTAGCCACGGCAGGCGTTTAAAAGAGACAGGCGTCTCTTAGGGACTCGGCGATTATTTGAAGTTTTACGGTATATAATCCACTCTTGGACTATTTTGGGCTTGTGATGAGAGATTTTTGCACTACATATTTCTATCTTTCCTTTGCCATGATCATGACCTCTAGTGACCTTACATCCTGACCTATGATTGTGTGTTCAGGATTCAATCTAACGCTGAAGGTATAGTACTTGCTGCACTATGCACAATAGCAGCTAATGCAAAACCCCTTGTCCCTTCTAAATGAATCGAAGTGAAATACGGACAGTGTGGTCCTCCAGCTCTAGCCGGGCTCTCAGCTCCTGACCACAGGGCACTGGTCTCTGCTCTGTGGGTTTTTAAACATGTGCTCGAGCTCATGCTTCCACTTTAAGGGCAAATTCCCTGCAGACGTCCTCTTGTTATTCCATCAAACGGGCCGCCTGTCCACTCCACGCCGCCAAATTCCAGCGGCCGCTGCCACCCTGAACACATACACGCCTACGTGGACCAGCGCACACACACACACACACACACACACACACACACACGGGCAGAAGGACAGTGCCATGATTCCACTTATGTTATTGCACAATTAAACACACACACACACACATACAAAGGGACACAGACACACACACACACATGAAATACTGTACTGACTGTCTCCGTTATGCCAGTGTGAGTGTCTACACCTCTGCAGGCCTAATGCCTAATGCCTGGCCGGCGCCCGGGCCACTGCAGTATTCTTAAGCAATTATGAGGGAAGAGAAATGAATCACAGCGCTTTCATAAACATGTGGGAGGAATTACAGCGTTAGGGCTTGTGTCATATGACTGCAGAGAAAAAAATGGTTTGAATGTGGCAAAGGAAGGAAGGTGGGGACAGTGACTGCAAAAGAGAGAGAGAGAGAGAGAGAGAGAGAGAGAGAGAGAGAGAGAGAAAAAGAAAGAAAGAAAGGAAAGAGAGAGAGATAGAGAAAAAGAAAGAAAGAAAGGAAAGAGAGAGAGAGAGAGAGTGTGTGTGAGATAGAGAGATAGAGAAAAAGAAAGAAAGAAAGGAGAGAGAGAGAGAGAGAGAGAGAGAGAGAGAGAGAGAGAGAGAGAGAGAGAGAGAGAGAGCCCAACCTAATTGGGGCGTTTCCTACTTTTACTGTAACTGTAGACTGTAAATGATTAAACCAGCCAAGGTCGGTTTGGTATAAAGAAGAAATCCATTCTGGGCTCCTATTGTAGGACCAAGATAAAGACAAACACACCGACAGTGGAAAGGCTGTCGTAGCGTCACCTCACTCCGAATCGAGACAAGGGTGCCAATTATCGGCTGCAGCCCGTTGTGAAAGTGGTGTTTACCTAAGATGTTGCTATGGCCACCAGACAGACACAGCATAAGCACAAAACGAATATCTTCTTCAGCTTTTGTATTTCACTGATCGCTTTTAAACCAATAAATACTTGACAAACACTTGCCAACACAACCTAGTCTCAACTGTGCATGACCATGGCAGCTCCTCCTGATCCCATTCCACTGTTTCCTCCTCATGTCAGAGCAGATATGTTTGCCCTTTACTAGCACTACTTTCACTTGTTTTCGCTCAGGAATAAGGCTCCAACTGAGATGGGCCCTAAGGCTATTCTTTTCCATTCCAGAGAGGAGGCATGACATCTAAAAAGCTGTAGCTTCATGCAGTACATGTCTACCATACCTACATGTTAACAAACTTCTCCCTTACTCCAAATACAGATCTCCACAGACAAATATGGAGCACAAATAACAAGTGCTTTACATAAAGCGTTTTTTGACATCTGACCATTTACAAGCTGGGTAATAAGATGGTAGCAGTGATGAAACGTATTACGACGACTGAGCTATAATGAGCTTTATGACCCAAGAGTTAAACTGTATCACCATATTCATTTATGGAGTTAAACTGGACATGTCCCAAAGTTTCTGGTCACGAGCAGTCATTTGAAAAACGTGCAAGTTAGCGATCATTAACTTCTGATTAGGACACATTGGTATGGCAGTAAAAGACTCCCTCATCTGCTTTTTGCAGACGGTTGCTGTGCATGTCTTTGGATACATGCAGCTGGTGAAGTCTCTTTTTGGGAAAAGCTGGGTAATGAATGTAAACAGGACCTTGCTATACTGCTGTATACAATTATCTTCATGTTACACGTTCCAGTGGGTAACATGCTCCAAGTTTGCATGTCAGCACAGAGATGGGTCGTTTTTGGGTAATCACACAGCTGGGAGGCCTCACCACTGGCCAGCGTCTCCTCCTTACACACACACACAGCTGCCACCCAGGAGGTGAGGTTAAGCCCACACACACACACACACACACACACACACACACACACACACACACACACACACAGACACACACAGACACACACCTCAAGTACAGCAGCAGCAGGCCCGTTAGCGAACTGGTACTTTGATCATGGACTACTCATCCAGATCTGGAGAGCAATATTTATCTCCACTTCCCTCCATCAGCAAACATGCCACGCAATCCGAATTCACTGGATGTAAAACCCAACTCTGTGGGTCTGCCTACACTAAGCTAATGGTCCTGACTGTAACCAGAGAAAGCGATAGCAATGACTGCTGCTGCGTGATATACGGTCAAAGAATGTGCCGTCCTAAGACCACTATGCTGGAAAGGAACAGTGTGTCCAGATAATCTTGGACTGCAAGTCCTGTTTGACACTCTCAGCCAGAAAGCGGTCAGACTCCTGGCGCACAGCTCATTCTCTTGGTGTCCACAGCATGCCGGTCAGAAACAGTTCATTCTCAGGGTTACTGTTGACCTTTGCAGAAACACAGCACCTCTGACACAACGCATGGGAGTTTACTGTGGCTAAGCACACAGGAGCCTACAGATCTGGGTGAGGTGGCAGAACAAGCGTTGCCCTTGTTGGAGAGCTGGCGTTACGGCCTGGTCAGTGGCAGCTGAGCGTCAGGCCAGTGGGGAGACTCTGCTCACGCGGGTGTGAGATTTCTCTCGCTCTCTCTTTCCAAAAAGGGAGGGAGGACAGAAGGACGATGAGTAATGGTTGTCTGAGCAAGAGACATGTGATTACAAAAGGAAGCACGCACGCGCGCACACACGCGCACACACACGCGCGCACACACACACACACACACACACACACACACACACACACACACACACACACACACACACACACACACACACACACACACACACACACACACACACACACACACACACACACACACACACACACACACACACACACACACACACACACACACACACACACACACACACACACACACACACAAAATCAAGAGAAAGAACTAGATTTCACCATTACTGTATGTGTACTCAATGGTGTCTGATTGAGATGGTATATAACAGACAGACTACAGTATACAATAAAGAAATGACAATTCCAGGAAACAATCAAGGAACAGAAATGGATTTTAAGTGGACTGAATAAAGGATGTTGATTTTAACGGGACTGAAAACACTACTATTTCTGACCTCTTTTCTTGGCATTGTCAGTGTGTCATATTACATCTAAATAAGCCTTTTGATCACTTCCTGGGAATTAAAGCAAGAATGTGCCAAAGCACCATGGGTAACCTGACCTTGTACCTGAGGCGGATAAGGATAAGGTGACCTGACGTGGACGTAAAAAATGAGTCAGCGGAAAGTCCTCCTTTTCCAGTCAACAATCTGGAGCAATCTTGAGGAATTATATTAATACCAATGTAAAGTGATCTAGTCGCTGAAATAATGGCTTGTCCTGCTCCTCTTTTGCTATCTGTGTAGAGTATGAGTGAGTGTGTCAAAGTGCCTGTTTACAGGACTTCACAAATACTGCCCTGAACGCAGCTTTCATAGCAAACACAATATACAGGAGTCATGGTTGTAAAGAAAAGAGATCAATTATGTAGGATTTTGTGTCCAATGATGAAAACACTGACGGCTGTGATGAAAGAGCAAAGAGTAGAGGTCATCTCACTGTGGCAGCCACTCACCATTGTTGGTGTCTCTGACGCAGTCCTGGAAGACGGCGTTCCATTTCTGCTGGTCTTTCTCGGCCACCACGCAGAAGAAGTAGTGGGCAGCGTAGGGATGCCACAGGATCAGAGGGAACTGGGTTGGACATTTCAGAAATGGAGAACTGCTGGACTTTGCCTTGACATCTGGAACACACACACACACGGTAAACACAAACACATTCCAGTATACAGTACATAAACAATCTGTGAAGTCCAGGGATTTCTTGGGACACCCAAGACCCATGATAACTGTCGGCAGGGCAGAGAGGTTAAAACTTTCCTTGAGGCCTCCACAGTTTGAAGCCTTCTGAATTGCCTTAAACAGGAAAACTATTATACTAAAGTTAAAAGTATTGCGTCCTATACTAAACTAAGAGATGGGTTAAAAGTATTGCGTCCTATACTAAACTAAGAGATGGGTTAAAAGTCTTGCGTCCTATACTAAACTAAGAGATGGGTTAAAAGTATTGCGTCCTATACTAAACTAAGAGATGGGTTAAATTGTGCAGATTTCTCCCACAGTCTCACCTGGTAAACTGTGACCCAGTAGCTCCAGGTACTGGTCCATGGAGGTCAACACTCGATACCCCGCACAGTTGATGGACCCTTTGGGATGAAGGCCTTTCTCATAGCCCTGACACAGTTGAAAATAAACAGAATGTTAGTCAATGAGAACATGGTGATTTTTATCAATGCAGGAAGAAGTTAAAAGAAATTCTTATCTTCTACAGGGAAAAAAAGGCACAAATGTGCTGGCCAAGGACCAGTGTTGAGAGTATACAGAAACCAATCAGCAACAGCGCCACTGCTCCTCCCCCTTTGTTCACATATATACAAAAGGTCAATATTATCTTGCCAGCCGTGCGATAAGCCAAAAATCCTACACGTTTAATGTGATGTGGCAAGAGGCAGCAGCTCCAACTCAAGTGAGACCAACTGACTCGACACTCTCCATGACATGAAATAAAGCTCTCTTTCCCACAGGCCTTGCCAACAATATCAACTCGACCAAGAGGGGGATTGTGTGTGGCGCACTGCACTGGAGTGGGCTGTAGTGGTTGTTTTTCCTTGTGCATTCCAGCTGTCACTCTTTTCACGGTCCAAAGAGGAGAAATTGTCCAGAAGTCTAAGGAAGGGCTCTGGAGGATGGCGTGGGGGGGGGGTTGTGGGAGGGGATCACTCACCGCCTTGCTGTCGTAGAAGTTGACATTATAGGAGTCTGGGATGAAGAGGAATCGATTCCTCCACTTCTTGTTCTCTTCCAGGTACTGGAACAGTGTGCCTGAGAAGATGGACTTGTCCTGCAGAGGAACCTGTGGAGAGAGGCAGACGCATAACTCACAGGGGCCGCAGGCTGGAAAAATTCACAGGCAGCGTGGAATAATAATGGGAAATGGGATTACGGAAAGTATTGACATGGGATTTCCTTAAAGCCCTGAATGTTTCGGTAATTGCACGGTTGTGTTTTACAGACGGCCAACGAGTACATTTAAATCAGGAGACCCAAGCTGCATTAGAAAACCAAAGAGCCGCAGCCTTTTGAGAATGTTAGGTACACGTCCGTGGCCAAATCACAAGTTTAAGAGCGCATTTCCAGCGGGAAGTTCTCTCGTCTGAGAGCCATGTTTACTCTAAACCCCTTTGCCACCAGCGGGCCAAACACACTTTCATCTTCCTGTAATGGCACCAGAACGCCGTGCCAGCGCGGAGCTAAAAACGCAACTGTTTTTTTTAAACAATCCATAGAAGTTGCCATTAAGGCTGAGAGCAGAGAAAACCACACCAGAGCCAAGCACCAGAGACAGGCACACGTCGCAACTGGCTTTGAGATTAAGCCCTGTCTTAAACCCTCCAGCGTGCAGTGGACACAGCACAGTTTTCTTTGCTCGGAGACACAATTGCAGGGCAGCTTGCTGTGAAATGTCCGTTCATGCTGTAAGATGTTTGTTTACACATTCATCCATACTAAATTATAGATTGAGAGAGAGAGAGAGAGAGAGAGAGAGAGAGAGAGAGAGAGAGAGAGAGAGAGAGAGAGAGACTCCTACCAGGTATAATTGCTTAGACAAGTGTCATATTTGTCATACCAATAAAGCACCATTTGAAAGAAAGAAAGAAAGAAAGAAAGAAAGAAAGAAAGAAAGAAAGAAAGAAAGAAAGAAAGAAAGAAAGAAAGAAAGAAAGAAAGAAAGAAAGAAAGAAAGAAAGAAAGAAAGAAAGAAAGAAAGAAAGAAAGAAAGAAAGAAAGAAAGAAAGAAAGAAAGAAAGAAAGAAAACAGCAGGGTTGTGCCCCAGGTGGAGCAGGAGTGGGTGGAGGCCTTTACCTTGCGGTGCAGCAGCTGGGGCTGAGGTCCTCCGCCCCCTTCGATATCAAAGCGCACTTTGTTAAACAGGGCAACCACGAACTGCTGCTCATACAATCGGCCAAACTCGCCGATGACCTCTCCTGTGCGCGCTGCAAAAACAAACACAAAAGGGGCAACGTTTAGTTCCCTGTTGTTTTACAATTTCATTGACAATTTCATCGATGCAATCACTTTTCTCCTGCACAGGACACATTCTCACCTAGATACAGAATCACAGGCTCAGTCCCTGCCCTGTCACTGCAAGCGCCTCATGCTTATTCATCCATAAGCACACTGTGTATATTTAATTAGTATATTTAGTATTTTCTATCTTCTACTGTCTTTATTGTTGAGTGGTTTTTGCATGTACAGTACATGTTGTGTGTGATGTTGTGTGTGATGTCTGTATGCTACTGAGACCTTGAATTTCCCCTTGGGGATCAACTAACTAACTAACTAACTAACTAGACAACAATCAGACAAATACTACAGAATCATATCGAAGCTGTCAAATCTCCAGTGCAGATTAAGCTGTAGACTAATAACACAGTCTCACTAGATTCATCAGACGTGATGCAAGTCAACATTATTCTGAGAATTCCTCAAGGACAGGTAGTTGCTATTAGAGAATTTCTGTCAAAACTTAGTCACTTATCCTTGTAAAACTTACAGTATAACTGATTATGCTGTGCGTCATGCCAGTTAGACCATGAGCTCTAACTAACCACTGCTCCGTCAGTCACACACACACACACACACACACCTTTATCAACCTGCCCAGATTGCAATGTTTAACTTGTCTTGGGTTTAGCCTTCAGCACATGTTTGTCTCCGTCCAAGCAATCTCGCCTGGCACACAACCTTACTGTAGATCATTGGCAACTACTCTAAGACCAGCAGAGACAAACTCTGACTTCAAAACCCGCTTCGGCTATTTTAACAGTCTTCTGTAGAACTCGTTTGTCCAAGTTTGTGTATGATATCAAGTGGAAGTGAGCCTTAGTTTGGTGATGAGGTGGCTCACGCATGGCGGAGCAAGTAAAGGCTTGCCCACTGCTACTCATCCAGGACAAGGCTAAAGAACTGAGCTCCCACACACTCATCCAAGAAGAAAAGTGTGTATGTGAGCAGAGAGAGTGTGTGCGTGGTGTGTGTGTGTCTGTGTGTCTCTGTGTGTGTGTGTGTGTGTGTGTGTGTGTGTGTGTGTGTATGGAGTGAGGAAGAGAGAGAGCGATTTGTTTTATAAAAACTTAGCTCTGTTATGATGACTATAGTGTGATTTCACAAACAACACCCTAACAGTCAGTGTGGTCAAGGCAGTGACTCAAGAATAGTCAGGAGCCCCTTATATCAACTTTGACCCTAGTCACTAGTCAGGGATGTGAGGGCAACGGACAATTCAATCGCTCTACAACAACATCCGCTGGTGCAGCTGTGGGGAGGTCAAAAGCCAGGATTTTAGGGAAGGCTTTGCCATCCTGAAGGTGTTTTTCTTCGAACAACCTTCGAACAACCTTCGAACAAGGCGCCCAAGTTCAAACACCCACCCAGGAGGTGTTTGTATCGGACAGACAGCTTTGTGGACAGATTTACAGTATGTTTACAATCAGTGCTGGACAACATTATAAATGTCCCAGTAGAGCCTTAATCACAAACAGACGTGATGTGTGTATGATGGGGTTTGCATTCCAGGCTTCACACAGGGAGCAGCCTGCCAGGACCCTCGCTGGGAGCATGCGAAAGAAAGTTTAGCAGAGCGCACCGAGCAGCTCTCTGATCCCATCTGTTCTACATTGCTGTAATGAAATGTTTCTTCTTGCAGGAAAAAAAAAAGAGATGGAAAGGGAAAGAACGAGAGAGCGAGAAGGAGAAGGTTAGGAACCAAGACGTTCTTAAGAGATAGGTTGTGGATTCCTCATCATGCTGAAGGATATAATTAGGTTATGCTGGTAAAGCCATCAGGCGAGAACAGATGATATGCAAGAGTTGAGCCCCAAGGAGCCGTGAGGGGTTTTACCGGAGGGTCCAGAGCTTGATGAATGCGGTGCTCTTCTGCTCTTTGGTCAGGTCTAAACCAAGATGGTCAAAGACCAGAATCCCACAGCAGCACTCTGCTTAACCTTCCCCTCCTCCTTCTTCTTGAATGGTTCAGGCGGGAGGAATATTGCACATTAAGGTTGGGTGTGGCTGTAATCACAGCAAAGCCGTATGCACACAGCTCACAGCTGACTCACCCTCTGACTAGCCGTGTATCTAAAGCAAACATCCTGAGAGCGAGGGGGCAGAACCCAACTCGACCGACGTCACTCTGCTCCACTCACCAACCTGGAGCAGTCCCTTCACAAAACACCGTCTCCCACTCACACGTCGTCACCATTGGAGTCGTCCTCCTGGTCTTGTGGGATCGAAATGCTTCCTTGCTTTGATCACAGAAGTCTGTTTAAGTCATTGTTTTGCTTGAGTCTCTTAGTGAGAAACACTAATTGCTGGCAACGTCTGCAGCGTTTGGCCCATGGGAGCTAGCTAGCGTACAAGTGAAAGCAGGGGCAACAGACCAGCCGGGGTGTTGGGATTAGCAAACCCCCAAAATGTTTCTGGTGGAAGGCTTCAGTGCAGTGGAGTTGGCTAATGAAAACAACAGGCAGATTACAAAAAATAGGAGTGATTTGAGGCCAGCTGGAAGAGAGGTGAGGAAGTCTCCACCATCAGTGGAGACTGGCTCCAAGGACAGAACGCTAGCTACTGTACTGCCTTCACTGCAGGGACCAGACCAGAACAAAAGCTGGAAGTCTCCTTAGCAGACAAAGGGGCTTTGATTGCTACAGTGTGCTGAGGGCAAGACAGAAATAACAGCAAATATGAAATGGGATGAGTGTGATCTGAGGAACAGATAAGAGGAGAAATCCAAGATTTTATTCAGGAATACCAGAACTGCACACAACCTTTTAAGAATAGTGTGTCTTTGTAAGGAACATGTGAAAATTAAATGAGTGGCAGTGCATGATGGTATGGCTGAAAAACACAATTACTGGATGAACCTCACACTGAAGTCCTGATTATTATCACAGTGCCAGAGACAATGAACCACTTTCTGATATCTGGCATTCGTCTTCTGTAGGCCTACACGTGTGGCACAGCATGTGCTTGTGCTACTATGAGTCTGCCATGAGGTCCATGTGATGCTCCAGTGTGTCGAGTGATAAATGCTACACTGTTTTGAATAGAAAAGCACACTGTCACATACAGTATGTGTCTATTGAAAATCATGTCAAATAGAAAACAAACAGCATATGACTGATAACAACAATTTTGACTGCCAACAAACTTCATCTTGAGTTGCTTGATTTTGACTAGAAGTGTCACATACTTTTTAATCTGATCAAATGTGGCTTGGGGCATTTTGAAAGACACTGTGTGTGGATATGTCAATGGTTCGTGAGTGTATACAGTATGTGTGCTTTCTCTGAGTCTTTGATATGTTTGACATGTTAAAGACTTATCTTATGTGTGGACAGGGAATCTGATGTAGATGTGAAGCTGTCCAACATAGAAAGAGATGAGAAGAAGAGTGAGGCAGATCATGAAAGTGAAAGAGATAAAGAAATGGAGAGAGAGAGAGAGACTGACAGAGAGGAGAGAGATCATCCCATAGGGCTAACACCCATGCTTTGCTAAAGCAATTTCCAAAAGCAGTCTGTTTTCCTTCTGGAAGACTAAACCACACAGGCTGAACCAAAACATTAATTTAAGAGCTCGGAGGATTTGGACTGACTCAACTATTTACACCAAGAAGTCTGGCATTCCTCTGATTTGGTGCTGATAGATCGCATACGCAAAAGGGCACAGTTGCTTCCAATATAGACTGTTTGTCATACAGTTGTGATTAGTAGTATTAAAGAGCTCCCCAGCCAGAGGCTGGGGAAATATTTATGGAGTTATATCATGGCGCTATTGCAACATGCTACTAAACAAACCCCATCACAGCTTTTTGGGATACCTACACAAATGAGCATATTAGAGCTGCTGAGCTGCTGAGCCAGGCTGGCTCAGTTGCATCAGAGATCAGAGGGGACGTGCTATCGCTGTTGACAGGGTACAAACCAAATTAAACAGGACAAAGTGGCCGTTGAGCGAGAACAAATCAAAATGGCATGATTCAATCAGAGCAATTCGCCAGACCTACTGCGTATGTCATGTGACTCAGACGATGGATTTAAATGCCCAGGGGCAGAGTGGACAGACAAGGAAAGACACTGGAACTGCTTTGGAAAAAGTGCCATAAGACTTATAGGGCCTAGCCTCCGAATCAGATTTCCTCAGTCAGTAGGCTGGAGGAGCCTCAATAAACAGAGGAAGTATACTGCACCTCCACCCTTGAGGAAAACAAGAAGATGAAGAAAGACAGAAAAGACTTGGTGGATAACATGACAAATTATATCCTTATGGACATAATCCATTACAATAACATTATGGCATGGGATGAATCATTTGTGCCCTTCCATTTCTAAATGATTTGTAAACAACATAGGCCTTGGGACTAACTGTTTGAGATTTCAGTCAGTATTATACTTTCATTTATGCATAGATTGCATTGTTTACATGGCTTTACACATGCATAATATGCTCATCTGAATGGTTCCACAGCTCATTGAAGCAAAGCCAACCTTGTACTCGTGCTCAAGCTGGCTAATTTGTTATGCAGTGCAAGCATTCTCTAGTAATTGTCCAGAGAGGGGACTTGTTTGCACTGTGGGTAATCAGTGAGAGTGTCGAGTAAGGCCAATTCTGATCACAGCTACACATTGACTTGGATTAAATGGGGAAGTCATCTGAGACTCTGTAAACAATGGTTGTTTTTGTGTTTCTCAGAAAGCCAAAAAAAAAAAAACACCTCTCTAACAAACTTTCCCACAAGTCCCACCGCAAGGTTCACATCCGTGAGTCAGGGATGGGAGAATTTTGCAGAAAGAATCGGGAGATGAGTACCCAGAGGCTTTGGACCGAGCCTCCGCGCTATTCACGGCCACCACAATGACTTTGGAATGGGCTGGATCCCGAGAGTGACTCAAGGAAGTGCTCTAATTTTTGACAGACTTCCAGTCAAGGCCCTGGATGAGTCACAGCATGGGGCTGGAAATTGAGGAGGGGGGCAGAGAGAGCGCATGTAGGAAATGCCTTTTCTTCTTTAAAGTGTGAGTGTGTGTGAATAAGAGTGTGAGTGAGTGAGAGTGGATGTGTGTTAGGTATAAGTGGGGGCCACACCAGGGTGTGTGTGTGTGTGTGTGTGTGTGTGTGTGTGTGTGTCAGGACCAGGGGTCAGGACAAGGCTCTTTCTGTCCAGAGAGGTGCGTGTGTGTGTGTGTGCGTGCGTGCGTGTGTGTGTGTGTGTGTGTGTGTGTGTGTGTGTGTGTGTAGGTGAGAGGGCCTGGCACTTTAGTGGCCACACAGAGAGACACTGTTTATGCCCCTCTGGCTTAGCCAGGCAGACGCCTTAACTATGCGGTCCGGCTCGCTGCCATGAGGCAAACACTTCAATAGAACGCCAAACTTCCTGCCAGACCCCACCTCCAGACCAACACTCGCTCACAGTCACATTTGAAAACCCTTGATTTTTCCTGAAGAACATACTGAACATGTGTTTGAATTCTCGCTATTATTCTGACTAAAAAATACCAAATATATAGAACCATTCAAACGGTGCCAAAGAGGCACACACATTTTACAATAAGACTATGTGGCAAGGGAGAGCAACATTCCCCCACACACAGGAAGTGACAAATGGGCCACCACGGAATCTGTTCTTGATAACTGCCTGCAATACCCCCCCCCCCCCCACACACACACACACACACACATTCAAGGCTGTGGCATGACCTCACCCGAGAGGCTGCAGGAAGATGACAACAATGACTATGACGTCCAAACCTGGAGTGCGCCCAATTCGAGGGATTCCCAGGATTTTTGAAAAAAAGAGACATAAAAACTTCTCAGTGCCTGAGCTTTGGAACAGGCACTAAATCACAGGAAGAAGCAGGCAGATAGTACCTCATTCTCTCTCAATAGGTCATAAAAAGGCCAAAGCCTTAGGCGTATATGGTTGCAGGAGTCCTTTTGAGTGCACTCTGCACCTCGTAAGAGAATGGATGAGTGGCGGACCTGACTGCTGTTATGTTGATGTTACTCAGTCTTGGCTCATACCACAGTGGTCCCAAATATGGTCAGAATACGGCCCCAAGACCATGTTAAAGAGTAATCGCCTCTTGAGAGGTTTTGTTTGGACCGTTCCCCCTCTGCTCACCTCCAGTGCGTTTGCCCCTTTCCACATGGTCTACCACCCTCGTCCCATCACAGATGCAGAAAACAGACCCAGCACTGTGGCACCATGTTTAGCTTTGAGGTTCACCATGTACAAAAAAAAAAAAAAACAAGAAAAACAAGAGAGGATTCAATGTTCAGACATCTGCTCTGCTGAGACCTACACATCCTGCTGAGTTGAACCGAACAGACATGACACTCGCACCAGAGAGACATCCAACTTTCCTACTCAAAAACTCTATGCATTCCTCAAATTCCACCTTTTGAACTGAGAATCCCGATTGGTCAGCCTGTGCCAGGGGAGTATGACATATATAGCGGTGTCAGGGGCATGATTGGGCTTCTGCATCCTGGAGCAGCAGTGTCTGCTAATGCAGTCTCTCTAACACAAACTCACACAAGTTGTGACATTATGTTTAGTTTAATGACAAGTACAGTCTAATACTGTATTACAGCTTTTTACAAATAAATAAATAAATAAATAATACTTTTCAGTTTGGAATGATGTTTTTTCAGTTCCATCTCTGTATCTCCACATTATGACACCAATGATATGAAACATCCATATCTTAAATATTGTTTTTTTCTTAAAAGACAAAGGACATCTGGCAACATAGATTCAGGAGTTACCTGTTGGCAAACGGGCAATTCTGTTTGAAGACACTCAGCATTTCTTGCAGCTGTGGTATCAGGGATCGCCCAACCTAACCACACCCTCCTATCTCACCTGTTCAATCCCCCTAAAGTGAGTTTATCCATGGGATGACTGCTCTTGCTAAATCGGCCATAACAATAAACAGGCGAGCCCATCAGAGAAGCCAAATCATTCAGAACGTTAACTTTCACACTGGGGTCACAAAGTTCCCAAAAGATTTCAAGGGTTTCCAGATATAAGTAAAACTTAGCAACTTTCAGATCCTCTTTCATTTAAAATGCGTATAGTCACATTTTCCACAACACGTGATGCATTTTCTTGTCACTCACAGCAGCAGACAACACTTTAGTGAAACTTTCCTGCACGGAATTGGTTGTAAATGTTTAAGAATGAACTGGGAATTTATAGACATCTCAGAGCCACGTTATGCGCATTTCTATGCAGAGATTGCGTTAAAGGCTGAGGAGGATTAAAGAGGTTGATGAGAAGGATATTCTGCGTCCAAAATGTAACACTTAACATCTGGCATGTGACGATGTGTGGTAACATCACCACGACTTTCTCCAAGATATTTTCAAAAGTAGCAAGTTTGTTGGTTCTTTAATAACTTACCGGTGATGAGCTCCCGTTTGCTTTCATCAAGGTGTGTTGAGACCACATCCCCCATTGCGACTGCTTTTACAAATCCAGATATGAATAGAAAAGTCTGTTGCGTTTAAAAAACTGAGATCAACAGACTTGGGAAGAATACAGACTTAATTAAAGTCCCCCTCCTATCTCCTAACCCTCCTTCAAATCAGCAAAAATGTCTTCAAGAGGGAAACGGGGTAGTGTATTACAACTGGGCAAGCGAGGGCAGTTACGCTGAAGACTGCTCACTACCACAGCAATGAGGCACACCCTCCAACTGAGTTGCTTGCTGAAAGTTCAGCGTTTTGACCTATCTGATTTCTATGGCATGTCGAAGGTGTGGTTTCGAGCGAAGTGGATTCATGAGATCAGGTCACCGTTAAATATAGTCTATTAAAGGCGGGGCGCAAGCACTTCTAAATCAAACACAATGGCGAGTTCTCTTTCTCACATTAAGGTGATTTGTGATCGATCATCTTGTCCATCAAATAGTAGCCTAACCTAGAAAATGGTTTTGCTGCAGTGTCTTGGTTTGAACACCGTTTATGACAAATGTCTAAATACCTAATATCAAGTGAAAAAGTCTATCTATGATAACTGTATTACTGATACTGACACTCAATAGGTAAATATTAAGTTATGAACTCCATTGTAAGTAGGCTACCAATTGAGAATATGCTCGCCTAAGGGTCATAAAGTTACGCATTTAAGTGTGTATGAATTGTCTTGAAGCTGGAATAAAGATAGAGGGCGTTCAAACGATGGCTGCACTGTAAACTATTTGAAACGCATGCCGATGCTGCCCTCGTGTGGCTAAAGAGACCCCATCACGCACGCAGGTCCAATCCGCAGGTGTGCATCTTACTGAAAGTAGTATAATAACATATTCCTGGTTATCATGACTAATCAAGACAAAATATTACATTTTTCATCAAACATTCATTAAATGTTTGTTCAAATCCCCCCCCCCCCCCACCCACCCATATGTATCTAGTCTATCTATGTAGGCCTATGCGAGGAGAGACAAGAAAGTGTGCTTGCCCGTTTGTCATATAGTTTATAAGTAACAAATAAAAAGTGTAGGCCTACATAATCGAAAGTTGTAGCCTACGTGATTTCGTGTGCCATGAGCAAGTGCGTTAAATTCGATAGGGAGCGAACAGCCGAGCGGAGGCGTAGGATTAAGTTCCGACGCAATCACGTCCCCTTCGCCCTAATCATCTGTGAGTGTAGGGCAGGACCGTTCACCGTTGCTCCAGTGGAGAGTTGGATAGACGGAACAGAAAGGGACGCGGAGGCGCCGTCACAACAAGCATCATGCCACCCACCGGGCTCAAGGCGGTTGTCTGCGACAGTAAGAAACTTTAGATATTAATAATTTCAATTTTAACTTTGAAACTTCAGAGCTAAAGTGTCGACGTGAGCAGAGCTCTATCTGGAGACAAAGATTGGTCCGGGACAGTCTCTTCTGTAGCCTCTTCGTGCAGGGTAGTCCACTAAAACTGCTGTTCAGCTATGTCCCTAATTCGTTTCCAGTTTGAATAGTGATCAACTTGGATAGCAACGGATAGACTATGTTTTCGAATAGAACATTATTATTATTATTATTATTATTATTATTATTATTATTATTATTATCGTTCCTGTTAGCGTTTTAACTCCTTACACCGCTCTCAATGTTCGTTGCTGTAGCTTTGCGTATTCACTTAATAGCCTACTCACGTATGTTGCGTGCAGAATATCATGGCATCCTGGTAAAAGACATTGAAAAGTAAATTCGTTCATTCCTGTTTCATTTGTTGTAACTGAGAAACACTTACCCAAATATTGTTTGGGGGTAGGCCTAGTCAAACAAAACATGAGGACTGCTATAAAACATAGATTCGATTAGACTTACCATATTATGCTGGGAATATTGTTGAAAACATTTGCAATATACAGTGCTGATTTTAAACACTAAGTCCAAGCCTGGTGTATCTTTCCTTTTATGTGACAAATTCAGTGTGTAATGTAGTATTGTACAATTGTATGGAGACATATGACCTTACATGTGACCTTACTTATAGGTCACCAATCTCAATCTGTCTGCAATCATGATGATATCACACAATGTATATGCCTCTGTGTTGATGGACTTTAACACACTAAAGGAATGGCCCAAGAGTGATTCCACAGGCCTATTCTGGTGTGAACATCTTGCGTTTTCAGTCTTGGTTCTGTAAGATAAAATGATTAGCAATGCAGGTCTCATGTCATGAACCTGTTGGATGGGCTGATTATGAATTGGAATTATATTGAAGATATAGCCTCTATAGATTTTGAATATGCAGCAGACCTTTCAATTCAGTTGAATACAATTTATTTATACAGTGCAGAATATGTTGTCTGGAAGTGACCTGCAGCCAGCCCCCATTGTTGAGATTTGACGGCTCAGTGCTTTGTGTGGTATACATCTGTTTTTAACTGCAGGGAGCCATCTTATTATTTCAATTTGGACTAAAGCGTCTGCTAAATACAAAAACCATAACCATCTTCCCAAGTGTCTATAGTTGTCTACTCAATGAAAAGTGTGATACTAATAGCCTACAATTGGTGGGATTAAATCAGTGTCAATCTACTTTATTGATCCCCAGGGGAATACTGAAGGTATCAGAATTGGCATCAGATGATAGCCTACTCATATTCCATATCAAACCATTCCATATCTTAACATTCCATTCCATTCTATATCTTAACAGGAGAATCTAATATGTGTTTGAGTGGGTGGACTACATGCTTCATTTAGGTTCACCTCTGAAATACCCAGTCTCACCTGAGCCTAAAGTTCAGCACAGGCCTAATAGAATCAGGATGTTCCCGTTTCTCAACACTCAACTCTGACTTCACCCGTATTTTTATCCCTGCCATCGGAAAATGAATCATTTGAGTATTCCTGATAGCTTCCACACCCAGTGGATCACTGACATCTGCTCGTCTGCTATAGATGTTTACGGAGACGAGGACTCGAGACACTTCCCAAAGCTGCTTTTGTGTTTGTGTTGCTGACTATTATGTCACGTGCGCAGGGGCATTTCCAGTTAATCTAGTTATAATAATAATTGGATAGACTCCTCAAGTCCTCAGTAGTGAAGGGAGAGCCATCATTAGGATCTCATCTCTCCACGTCTTCATTCATAGACAGCACTATCACGGATCCAGTTATATGATTATGCTTTTATTTTAAACAAACCTATTTAGAGGACAGTGTAGCCACACGACATACATTTATACATTGGTTTGTTATTAAGTAGACTTATGGGATATGTTATGTGTTTCAATGTCAGGTGCCTATTTTTCAAAGTTTTATATGAAAGCATCATATACATTTTTAGATATCGTTACAATAGCACCTATATCCCACTCTTTAGAGCTGGCACAGTCATTGATGATTTCTTTGTATGATTTTTGAGGATTGGAAGCCAAAATGTCTGCGAGTGTGTGTGTGTGTGTGTTTTCCCCCCTTCCGTGATGTCACGTCCGGTGGCACAGAAATAGCAGGAGTGTGGCGTAAGAGGATTGGCCTGAGATGAGATTAGGCCCCAGTGATTGCAGTGTCCCTCTCACTGCGCAAAGAGACAAGATCTTTTTTAACTGTTTATTTAGAGCTAATCCGTAACCTGACTACTGTCATAGAATCCCCAAGTGAATGGCATCTGGTCGAGAAACAACACAAAGATGTGTAGCATGCCTTAAAGATCTGGAGCATGCCATATATTTTGGTGTCAGAAAACATGGAGTGCTTATCAAATAAATAATGAAAATAAACATTGTTGCACGAACAATTATTCAGTCAGAGTATCCCTCAATAAGAATTGCTCTCTCTCGATTTCTTGTATTGAATTTTTTTTTTAGTTTTTTTAATTACCATGCCGTAATTAAAGGAACCGTATGTAAGATTGTGGCCAAAACTGATACGGCAATCACTTTCAAATTACTGTAAAGCGGTGTATCCCCTCCCCCTCCCCCCTGACTGGCAGAGCTGGCGACCCGGATGCCGAAACACTACTGACTTTGTGAATGGTAGATAGGTGGAGGGTGGCGCATCAAGCCCAAACACAACATGACAACATCAACATCAGTTGAGGGCTGCAACTTCATTTTTTAAATAACAATATCCTGGCTGGACTACTGTTGTCAGTTATATAAGTATTTGAAATGAACATGATTTCTTAATGTCTAGTGACATATCTGGGCCATTTTATGATTAATTGAAATACATTTCTTACATACGGTTCCTTTAATTTATGCTGTTTTGGTTAAGGGATGAATGAAGTGTAATGTTCTCTGGATTGACTGGTTATTGTAAATGCCGTCATAAAGTCCATTCATACAGACTCCTACTGTCTAATATCGTGGTTTCAAATTAAAATGTTGTATGTCCTAGATATTGCAACACAAGGCTGATGTTTGATCAAGACCATCATTATATGGTCATCTGCAACTATAGATCTTATCACTCCAGTCATATGAATGCTCTTGCAGAGATCACATGGGTTTATCATAATGGGAGACCAGAGAGCTGTCCAGCACTGTGGCAGACACCTCTGCAGTATATTTAGAATGTGTCAGCCATGTCCACTCATCCCCATGCACACAGTTCTCCGAGTAGCCACCGCACACCGCTACTCCTCACATCAGGCCAATGCACTCCCCACACAGCCTACTGAGTGGCATGACCCAGAACACAATATTGACACAGCAAACTTGCATCAGAAGACACAGCAGACACAGTTGCAGCTCAAACCTATGCTTCAGTTCTTGCCAGACACAGGCCAAGCTCTGCAATGCACCCTGTAGAATATGATAATATTATGGCCTGAATGACTTAGCTGTTGAGTGTTCTGATGATGGGCCTTTTTTCACCAACAGAGATTATGAACAATGTCATCAGGAAAGTCAGAGTAAAAGGAGAATGGAAGGTAAGCGCTGCATGCTATGTTTTCAATATAATACATTATTGAAACATGAATGTATATGAAAAGATACATAAAGATTCATAATAGGCGGCCTACATTATTAAAACATGAATGTATATGAAAAGATACTTAAAGATTCATAATAGGCCTACATTATTGAAACATGAATAGAAAAAGAAAAGATATACTGTATATACTGGGATGAAGTTACTTAGACTTGTGTTGTCTCTCAGGCATTGGTGGTGGACAAGCTGAGCATGAGAATGATTTCCTCATGCTGCAAGATGACAGACATCATGTCGGAGGGCATCACAAGTGAGTCTGAAACCCCATGGGAACAAATGTTTCTTTGAGACCATTTACAGTAAATCAGTCCAATAACTAACACACCTTTCTTCCTCCATTTCTCTCTTTCATGTCACATCTCTCCCCCTGCTGTCCTCTCCACTCTTCTCATTTCCTCTCTCTCTTCCCCTGGTTATCTCCTCTCTTCCCTCTACTTTTCTGTCATCCCTTGTTCTTCTCTTTCTTTGTTGTCTCGTCCCTGTTTTTTTATTGTTATCTGTCCCCTACTCATTCTTTGTATTGTCATCCTCTCCTCTCATCTCTTCTCCTCCCCTCTCTTCTCCTCTCTTCTTTCCTCTCTTCCCGTCTCTTCTTCTCCCCTCTTCTCTCCTTTCTTCTCTCCTTTCCTCTCTTCTCCTCTCTCACCTCTTTCCCCTTCTCTCTCCTCCCTTCCCTCTCCCTGTATTATCATCTTCTCCTCTCTTCTCCTCTCCTCCCTTCCTATCCTCTCTTCCCTCTCTTCCTCTTCCCACTCTTCTTTCTAGTTGTTGAGGACATCACTAAGCGGCGTGAGCCCTTGCCCAGCATGGAAGCCATTTATCTCATCACCCCCAGTGACGAAGTGAGTGTCTCAGGTTCACCTCACTACTCCTGCAACGTGCTAGCCAACTCCCCTAAGCATTCCACATTAGACTCCTTAGACACACACCTTCAGCCACTTAGATGACCTACTACAACACTCTGTTATGGAACAACACATTGCAAGAGCAATAAACGGCGGATTTGTGATGAGTTGGGCTGCCGTTCTTTTCTTAAACATTTGCATCTTGTACATATACATTCTTATAGATTACATATGTGCATACATTCTTAAAGAATTGCTGTTGTTGTTTTTTGATCACAGTCTGTAGAGGGTCTCATCAATGACTTCAGAGATCCCCGCAATATCATGTACAGGGGGGCTCATGTCTTCTTCACAGATGGTGAGAAACAAGTGTTTACCATGTTTGTACCAAGTACCAAGTACCAAGTGTGTCTCTGTAATGTAATTGTGAGTGTGAATACCAGTGTGTACCTGGTGTATTCAAACCACGTTTGTATTCTCTGTAATGTAACTGCACCTGATGACTGCAGGCACCAGTGTTGTCCCTGACTCGACTGACCACTGCTGTGTCCTCTTTGTTTTCCCCTCAGCTGTCCCAGACACACAGTTCGGCCTGCTGACCAAATCCCGGGCCTCCAAAGTGATGAAAACCTTGACTGAGATTAATATTGCCTTCTTACCCTACGAGTCGCAGGTAAGATTATTTCAACAATTACATTTGTTGAGCTTGTGATCTAGTTGTGATGTTGATGGTGATGTAGTTGTGGCTCTGGCTCCAGAGTTCATTGAGTTGTGGGTGATGCGAGGTTTCGCAGGATTTGAAGTCATGACTGGGTTTTTGTTATAATTTGGCTGATGTCATGAGTAAAGCTGTGATTTTGATTGTTCTTGTGTTGGCTATAGTTGGCATAATGTGTAGTTGCGATTGAATATTGCTTTTTAGTTTTTGATAGTTTCACAGTTTGTAAATGCTGTTTCAGGTTTGGTTTGCAGCTGTGCTAGCCGCGGTGGCGGTTGTGATTGTAGGCCCGTTGTCGTGGAGATGGAGATGCCTAGCGGACAGGGCAGAGCAGAAACCGACCATGAAAGAAAAGCACCCAACCAGCTTGAAACCTAGGGGGAGGGGGCGTCTCACGATAGAATGTTCTAGAGCGGCTTTAGCCGAGGCATAGTTTTGCCTCCAATCCTCTGCTGTTGTCCTCTATAGTTAATCCCTCCGAGAGGGTGAGGGCAGAGATGCGGCATTACTCTGGCTGGACTATCCTACCTCTAATCCTTTGTGCCATTGGCTAATAACTCACCCACATGCTACCCTGGGACCAATGGGATGGCCCGAAGGTTGTGTGATAGGAGGAACTTGCCTGTACACCAGGAGGATTGTTATCATCTGACCTTCGACAGATGGGGCAGTGGGTAGAATCTGGAGAGTAGAGAGCGATAGATGGACAGAGAGACAAATGCAGAGAGAGAGAGAGAGAGAGAGAAGAGCCTGACTGATACAGATTACAGGCTAAGATGAGGGGAAGAAAAGAGAGAGGGTGTAAGTTGTCTTGTATTCAGAGAGTTTAGATTGTCATTGCCGGATGCCGGCAATTGCACATGGGACTAAGAGGGGCGTTGTGAAAGAGGATTACTGTTGGACACCCTCTGTGACTGTTACAGTGCTACAGACTTTATTCATATTTATTCTCTCTATCATGTTTGGGCATGCTTCATCTCTCTCTCTCTTCTTCTTCTTCTCTCTCTCTCTCTCTCTCACATACACACACACACATGCATGCACACACACACAAATACCCACACACACGCACACACATACACACACGCAAAGACACACCTGACCCTCAGTTTGCAGTCATGTGATCAGAATGCTCGATGAGGTCCTCTAACATATTGGTCCTTTTGGTCTTGAGAAATCAGACATTGTGTCAAAAAGTTTGCACAGAGCACAAACGCCAACAATAAAAAGCACTATTCCAATGGCTGTTCCCATTCTTACAATGTGAGGTACTGCAGAGGGCACCCTGTTCCATCCACTGTCATGTGTGAGCCGGTAACACTGCAGCTTATACTGTATGAGATATGGGCGTTGGTCTTTTGCACAGGTGTTCTCTGTGGACAGACCAGATGCCTTCCAAGACTTCTACAGCCCCTTCAAGGTCGACGTGAAGAACCAGATGCTGGAGAGGCTGGCTGAGCAGCTGGCCACCGTGTGCTCCACACTCAAAGAGTACCCCGCCGTCAGATACAGAGTGTAAGAGACCATGGGGAAGGGTGCTGGGCTAGCAACAGACCCGTCTGACTGAAGGGCTGTTGTTAATTCAATTCAGTTCAATTAAAAATACTGTTTATCCCCGAATTTACAGTCACAAAGAGTATAACTAAAGACATGGCACACAAATATAAGTAACATTTAGATGCAACATGTCCTTTTTTTCAGAGTCTGGTTGGTGGGCACCCTATTTCTTTATAGTAGACTTTATAGCACGTGTAGCCTCCATTTCTCCTTTAAAACATACATTATGACTATGAACCTGTCTTCTCAATGTAGGCTATTTCTGCACATAAAGGCTTGCATGAAGTGGAAAAGAATAGGTGTCCCTTCTATTCTCTAGGGTCACGGTTGCCGCACGGTTCGAGCTGTAGCCCATATGGGTCGGGCTCTAGACATGAGTGAAATGCTATTGTAGCATAACAATTTATGTCTTTATATTGTGTGTGTGGGGGAGGGGGGCATTTTAGCTGAAAATGTGTATGTATGTACCCCTCAAAGTGCATTGCATTTGAAGCCCTGAATACAGCAAGCAGTGAACAGCATTTGACTTTTCTGAGGGTACTTTTTACTATAAGTATTTAGATAAGCATCCGCAAGAGTACCTTGAGGTTGTGAGTTGTACAAGGCTTTCTGAACACTTCCAATTACTGTAATAGTTGCCTTTAATCCAAGTATCCATCTGCATTTAAAATGGGCTAGCATGCAGTAACCTGAAAAGTTGTGGGTTCAATTCCTGGCTTCCACTGTTGTGCCCTTGAGCAAGGCACTTAACCCCAAGTTGCTCCGGCAACAATGTAGTCCCTGGTAATAGAATTGACATATGGTATGTAAGTCACTTTGGATGAAGTGTCGGATAAATGAATAAATGTACATGTAAATGTAAAATGACTTCTGTGGTGCAACTCTCTTCAGTGTCCAAATGTTTTCCCCACAGGGAGCACAAAGACAACGCCATTCTGGCTCAGCTTCTGCAGGACAAACTGGACGCCTTCAAGGCAGATGACCCCACCATGGGAGAGGTGAGGGAAGCTCATGACTTGGACAATGTCAGTTTTATGACCATCATGTTATAGGCGGGCTTCTGGGCATAAGATTAGTGGAGGTGGTCGCAGGAAAGTATCATTGTGGCTTGCACCAGTGTTTTTATATATTCATGTATGTACATTTGAAAACTGATGCACTAACTTGCAGTCTCTCTCTCTCTGTGTGTGTGTGTGTGTGCGTGTAGGGTCCCGATAAGGCTCGCTCTCAGCTGTTGATCCTGGACAGAGGTTTTGATCCTGTGACTCCTGTCCTGCACGAGCTCACCTTCCAGGCCATGAGCTATGATCTGCTGCCCATTGAAAATGATGTTTACTCGTAAGATCACTGTCACTTTATTTACAGTGGCAGCAGTTGGAGTTACTCTGTGTATTCATGAGTATTTATTTATCAGAATTGTTCATTGATTGTGTATGTTTGTGTGTGTGTGTGTGTGTGTCAGGTTTGAGACCAGCGGAATGGGAGAGACTCGTATGAAAGACGTCATTTTGGATGAGGATGATGACCTTTGGATGACTCTGCGTCACAAGCACATTGCAGAAGTGTCCACGTAGGTCTTTCCAATGAGACTGTTCATATTTCCAGCAGAAAATGTCCTTTCTTTGGACTCTTTTTTTCCAGTGGATCAATAATGGGTTCTATTTTTTCCTCTATGACAAATCTCTTGAAGTCTTTATTTTGTCCTTCCTCCCTCTGTACAGGGCAGTGACAAAATCGCTGAAGGACTTCACATCAAGCAAAAAGATGAACACTGGAGAAAAGGTAAACATTTTTATCCAACCGTTAAAGTACAAATACCACCTCTAAGGGTAAAAAAACACACAGTGTACTTCCTACAGTCTCCTGCACATTCTATCGTTGTTTAGTCCAGCATTTATAACTATTTTCTCTTTGTGTTGTGTGTGCTGCAGACCACACTAAAAGAGCTGTCGCAGATGCTGAAAAAAATGCCACAGTATCAGAAGGAGCTGAGCAAGGTACACACACACACACACATACACACACACACTCTCTCTCTCTCTCTCAAGGTACACAGACAACCCTCTGAGCATCCTCCTCTGAACATCTCAACATTTAGTTATATAGATACTCTTTTGATCCTGTGAGGGAAATGTGGTCTCTAATTTATCCCATCCATGAATTAGTGAAACACACAGAGAACACACAGTGAGGTGAAGCACACACTAACCCGGAGCAGTGAGCTGCCTGCTACAGTGGTGCATGGGGAGCAGTGAGGGGTTAGGTGCCTTACTCAAGGGCACTTCAGCCGTGGATGTGCATGGGAGAGCAGTGCTCAACCACTTCTCCCGCCCACATTTTTCCTACTGGTCGGACAGGAATCGAACCGGTACCCCTTCGGTTTCAAGCCCGAAGCCCTAATCAGTAGGCCACGGCTGCCCCCATTTCACTGAGTTTCACTGACAATTATTGAAAATGTTTACCATTTTCTGTTCACTAATGTTAAGGGAGGAAAAAGAGGAGCTAGTTACAGTAAACTTGTGTTTAATTGGCGTTTGTTTGCCTCCTGTCCCCCAGTACTCCACTCATCTGCACCTGGCTGAGGACTGCATGAACAAGTATCAGGGCGCCGTGGACAAGCTCTGTCGTGTGGAACAGGTACGGTGGCGATGCCTCTAACCTGCTGCATAGAAAAAAGATACCGCTGTTACCCCCCAGTGTGACTGAGGGCACATGAAAGGCCATAATATCTATGCATTCCTACACTCTTTGCTACGGAGCTCCTAAAGAAATATCTTGTTTCTGGTGAGCACAAAAAACTATCTGGTGCGCACCAGAAATGTACAAAAAAAATTGTTTGCCCATGTCCTTTTAGGGGCTTTGAGTTACGGGTGAGCATGTGAAAGTTTATGGTGAGCCGCACGCAAAACTGTCTTGTGCGCACTCAAAAGTTTCACATTTATTTGCACGTATCCCTTTTGGAGCTCTGTACTGTGCTGTGCTCCTGTCAGACAATCCATAAATCACTTCAACTGAATTAATTAATGGATATGAAATGTGTGCTTGTCAAAGTACAGAATGATACTATATAGAAAGAGACACCATTGAAGCTGAATGATCAATAAATGGCAAAGCCATTGCTGATCCATTGCTAAATATTATTATTCTGAATTTGTGTTGAGGAGGTTTGGAGCACCTTTGGATAAATTCTTACATTTCATTCTGATGATTTCATTTTTGTAGAACGATTACGTTTCAGGAATAAGAATACATTTCAGCCTTGCTCTTTTTGTAGCAAACTTCACTAACCAGGATAGATCTCCTGGGGCAGTTCCTTATTTCAGCCCTTAGTCAGCATCCCAAAGAATTTTCTGGAACAAAATTTACAAGGGGACAACCCCATCCCTCTCTCTCTCTCTTTATATATAAATATATAACACACACACACACACACACATACAGGCACATACACACACACACACACACACACACACACACACACACACATACTGCATAAAGGTGCGCGCGCACACACACACACATTGGATGTGTAGCATTCTCACCTCTGCTCCTCTTGTTAGGACCTGGCGATGGGTGCTGATGCAGAAGGGGAGAAGGTCAAGGACCCCATGCGTGCCATCGTGCCCGTCCTGCTCGATGCCAACGTCTCCGTGTACGACAAGATCCGTATTATCCTCCTGTACATCTTCCTGAAGAATGGTGAGATGAAATGGATTTTGCCTACTTACTTACTACAGATAGGGCTGTGTATGGATGAGAATATTTCTCTTACTGTCATTTTTACCTCTTTTGCTTACCTGGATTCTCTATCTTTTACCTTTACTGCCCCCTTGTGGTTGCATTATGAACAGCTGGCAATTTGAGTTGGCTTTTCTGTCAGGTGTTTGATTCTCTCTCTCTCTCCCTGCCTCTATCTGTCTCTCTTTCTGTCTCTCAGGTGTCTCTGAGGAGAACCTTTGTAAACTCCTCCAGCATGCCAATATCCCTCCAGAGGACAGTGACATCATCTCCAACATGGCACACATGGGACTGCCCATCATCACAGAGGTGGGCAAACTCTCATACCCTCATTAGCACCCCTGTGCAACAGCTTCACCCTCATTCATTCACTTGGGTGAAGTTAATTCATATTATTTTTTATTTTTATTTATTTATTTTTATTATATTTTATTTATTTGTGTGTTTACCGACTGGAATGTCCAGGTGGCGCCAAAGAAGGCAAAGAAGCCAGACCGCAAGGAGAGGATCAGCGAGCAGACATACCAGCTCTCACGATGGACTCCACTTGTCAAAGACCTCATGGAGGTAAACCATACTTTTAATGTTGTATAGTTGTATGTCAACTCAAAGTATATGTAGGCTATCAAAGCTCATGTCCGTTTCCCTATAAATATCCTGTGAATACCTTGTGCCTATCTGTCTCTCTTGACCTCTACCTCCTTGCCTATTTGTTTAGTCCAGATGTTTCAATTGTCCTCACCAGTCCAGTTCTTTCTTGTGTTTACAGGATGCCGTTGAGGACAAACTGGACCCAAAACTGTTTCCATACATCTCCACTCGGACTGCCTCTTCCAAAACCACCACAGCTACAAGGTGAGACATGGCGAATTAATGCACACACTCATAAGCTGGAAAAGTGTACATGACATACCGGTATCAGGGTTTCCGTTGTCCGGTAATTTGCCGGAAAAAAAATGAAATGTCTGACAAAATTAAATCTCTCCGGACAAATTGTCCGATTGAACTTGGCTAATAATCCAGTCCCCCTAACACAATCTGAATTTGAGAATAAGCCTAAAATGTAGACCTATACTAAAGCAAGAATACATCCTTTGGCTATGTTTTAAAGGAACATGCTCTACCATTGAACCGTGGACTGAAAGAAAAAGAAACTAAACATTTTCCAGAATAGGAAATATTCATACATCGCACACTGGAGGGTATTTTGCTGACTTTATTTGGCATGAAATCCAAATAAAGTTCACGCCAAATAAAGTCAGCAAAATACCCTCCAGTGTGCGATGTATACTACTTTTTGACTTTTCAATAGTTATACTGCACACCATCATATCAGCGGGAGGAAGAAGAGGTATGCGAGGGATTTTGAACCTTGAAGGAAATATTTCTTAATTTAGTGTTATCAAATAAAGAGGCATAGCATTAGGGGGTAGGCTAGTAGTGTGAGCAGTGAGCATTCATTTAATGTGTGTGCGCATCTGAGCAAGTGAAACTGTTGAACCACTGGAGATAACGTGGGTAGCAGCAACAAACAACGTAGCCTATTAAAACAACGAATGAAGCGGATTCTTGCTGTCCATGAAAATAGCATAGAGACTGGCTAGATCTTTAAATTGACACTAGTTAAGCATGTTTAAAGGGCAACTATTTCAACTTAATAAACCCGTTTAGAAATCATTTGGATGGTTAAATTACCTGTTCCGGTGAAAATGCCGCTACCCTTTAGCCTCGTGAGACCATCCTGATCTCGCGAGCTTCAGGGTTTCACTCGCAGATCAGTCTGGATACTTTCCGTTAAAGAAAATTTGGAGCAGTTCACCAAACGAACGTCCAATCAGCGTTGGCTTTGAGGCGGGTTGAGGTGTGACGCAACGAACAACATGACGGCATCCACAGAGATGAGCATAGCTATCGCGCAAGTTTTATTCAAATTAGAAAGTATTCCTGGGTAAACTGTGAAGCTATGAGTCTCAGCCATGCAGCTGGGAGGAATGAACGACACAGACATCCTCCACGGCTGATTCCAGTTCATAATGGAGGAATATACTATCTTCAGAAGTGTAGGGCCTACCGTGAAAACTTGATGGGAATTGTCGTTGATTAGGTTCATAAATGGTAAGTTAAAACATCTTAACGTTTGTCACGTTACCTAACTTAATTGTATGTTAAACGGCATTAGAAGAATACTTTGTTCATCTAATTGGTTGATTTGGCCCGTCGATAACCAACAAAGGTGGTGATAGACAGATGGTTTATCCAATCAGCTAACCAGTATGTCCGCCCCTTCCCAAAAGTTCTTCAATGAAAAGTTCCCAGATGGATATGCGGAGCAAATCCATCTGGCGGAGTCAGGTTAGCTACCCTTAGCATCTCCAAGCGGAAAACCAACCTCGCAACTTTGGGACTACCATCCCAGTAAGAGAAGTGAGAAATAAGCAACTCATTTTAAATCGTGTTTCTTATCTTGTAACATCCACATTGTTCTGCCGAACTTATGCTAACCATTTCGCTAGCTTGTAAACAAATCCATGTGCTTTATCATTATCTTTTTCCACAGTTTGAAATAGCATAATGCACCAGGGGCGGAGCCAGACATTGTAAACATTCGGGGCTTAGCCCATTTAATTTTTTTTTTAAATCACCCCTTAAATAATGACTTCTAGTGAATTTTGTGTAAACTAATGGACACATTGAGACTTAAAAAATGTGAAACTAACATTCAACAGATTCAAGGTATCTGACTGGCACTACACTGTAAAATTATAGTTTTGGGTCTTTCAAGAGGCAATATCTGTTCATATCTGTTTAGCATGTACTTAGTCAGGGCGGTATGTTAACTTTTTTTGCTTATAGCACTGGTGCTACAGAGGTTCATAGTTCTGTAGCACAATCTACAAAATCTCTAGCATTAGTATAGCCTACTCTCTAGAAAATATTTTGAATAAGATGTCAGAGGTGCTAAACTGGTAAATTATTCATAGCACAGACTGATTCTTTTGTAGCATGTGCTACATATTTGTAGCGCCGTACAACCCTGTTAGTTAATTAAGCGTTTCTTATGGTTTGTATATTATAGTATTTGTTTATTTTCATTAGGCTATTGTTTGATATGACATTATTGTTTATTATTGCTATTCTCTTTCTTCCTCTTCCCTGATCTCATCTGTGTGACAAATATATAGAATATCTTATACTATAATATACATAATATTATGATATAATTACAGTATGGCCAGTCATCATGATACAAGGGTATTTTAGAAGGACAGTTAGACAGCCAAAACAACATAACATGATTTTTATATTTATGTGGACTCTTGGATTATAAGATCTGTGGTGGTGGATAGGATATCAACAAGGTTTTAAGGTAGGCTAACAGTTAACATTATTTTGTGCAACATATGACACTGAAAAGTTGACATGGGCAGATAACTGTTAATGGGTTTTTCTGACATTTCAAAACAGTGTAGCCTAATTTATTACAAGACGAGGATCACTTTGTTTTGGGAGCTGGAATTTCTTATTCTGCAGTAGGCTTAGCTAGCCTATGAGAGTACTGAATTTGCCTTTTCCGCCGACGAACGAGGACATTTAACGTTAACGTTAAGCATTTAGGGAGCTAGCCAAGTAGCCTAACGTTAGCCTGCCTAACTGACTGAAAGCTCTTAACGTGAAACCAACCTCACCAACCTGAAACAATACCATCCGTCGGTTCACTGGGCGATGCTGTTGCTTGAACGGAGCTGGGTGGTCTTTTGAAAAACTTTCTAATATCCATAACGTTTCAACAACATGTACACAAAGTGTTTTATCACAGACTGTAAAAGTGACAGACTTCTGACAGAGGCTTTTTGGAACACCGAAGCCATGACGTAGTGTTGTCAAGGCAGCATTTTCACTGGATCTAAACAAATCAATCTAACCATTGAAAATAGCCCAGAGACCTGGCAAAGATCGTGTAGCAAGTCAAATTATTTTTCAATATTGGGCTTTGAAAATAAGGGATATATTTCCTCAGTAATAGAGCATTTTGTGACATTTATAGAGAAACCGAGGGGAAGTTATATTGGAAATAAGAGTTGCCGGGAATTTAAAAAACTAAAAAAAGATTCGGGGCTTAAGCCCCCTAAGCCACCCCCTAGCTCCGCCACTGTAATGCACAACTTCTCCTGCAGAGGGGGAAATGTAGCTAATCCTGCCAAGTTTACCTAAAGTAATGCAAGTTATGCTAATGAACATTTGCATTCTATAGCTACAGCCTGTCTCCAGTTTTCCTCAACTTGACTAATTAAGCAATAATAGGATATTTGACCAGCATATCATCAAAATGTCCAGAAAAAGAAACCTCACTTTGACCGGCACCATTTTTCTCAAGTGGAAACTCTGACCGGTATACTATCACAACATATATCCTGTATATCCTTATTTCTATGTATTTCATATTCAATAATCTAATTTCATTTCCTTCCCACCTGTCTGTTCTCTATCTGTCCATTGCTCCTTGTCTTTTCCCCCCTTTTTTCCTGGCAGTGCCCGCTATGGCAACTGGCACAAGAACAAGAGTCCGGGTGAGGTGCGCACCGGCCCCCGTGTCATTGTCTTCATCATCGGCGGCATGTCTTACAGCGAGATGCGCTGCGTCTACGAGGTCACACAAGCCAACGGGAAGTGGGAGGCTCTCATTGGTGAGTGGCAGATGAGGTCATGAGGAGGAGGGGTTTGGACATCAGTCCAGTCTCATTTCACAATGTGCTGGGTAGACTGAAACTAAAATAATTACAGAACTCTCCAAGAGACAAAACGGGAAAAAATGCACAGTCAATATTTTCAGAAAATTTCTCCTATAGTGTCCTAATTAAATTCAAATAGATCTGACCTTTACCTTACGAATACGAATTGAATTGTACTGTGAGATACGTTTCAGGAACAATGAACCATGAATCGACCATGAAGGACCACATATTCTTTGAATCTAAAGCATGTGTCATTTGCATAATGGTAGCATGCATATCAAAGTGAACCGGCATGGTAAATCAGCACAAAAGTCTGTGTAGTCTGTAGTCTGTAATATTAGCATAAACGCTAGCAGAGGACGTCTGCAGTCGGGCTTGATCTGTGCTGCTGTGCTAGCTGACTCATTAACGACGGAATATGAGTGTTATGCTGGAATGGCAGGGTGGGGTTGGAGAGGAGAGGAGAGGTGTGTGCTGACTGAGTTAGTGCCACAGACAAGTTGAAGCTCATTTGCAAAAAGTAGCATTATGATGTGTGGTTCAGCCCTGGGGCTGTTGTGTAGCATGCATGCAAGATTGAAACTAGGCCTAAATAAATAATTGTTTAATTTGCATTTTGAATATTATAGAAGAGGGTGTTTTGCCTCATTGTTGCATCCATGTTTGGGTTATACAAATATATACAATATATTTTGTAGTTCTTTCTGACACTTGCTACTCCTCAGTCTGGACGTATTTATTATTTCACTGTGTTTTTGTATTCTTCAATAGCATTACCAGCAGAGCACTTATTTTGTCATGAAGCTCTCAGGTCAATCTATGCTGATTTGTGTTTTGATCTGTATTTAACGGTACTGTATGCAGTGCTTCTCATAGCAATGCTAGTGTTTACTCCTGAAGGCAGATCCAAATGGTATCTGGAGACAGCTGTTTTAAAACACATTTGACCTGTGCAGTTCTGTGTGGAGCTGCAGTTGATTCATTATTAAACGCACTGTGTTTGGAGCACGGATCCAATGCACTCAGCGTTTTCCCTGGGAGGGTTTTGTGAGATGAGTGTTGGGGCCGCGCTGTAAGAGGAGCATGAAGAGTCTGTCTTCTCACAGGTTCCACCCACATAGTCACACCGCTGAAATACCTAACGGCCCTGAAGCACCAGGACTTCTTGGACCCCAACGCCGCCGCTGAAGACCAGATCACCCCAGAGGCGGAGGAGAACTGAGAGAGAGAGGAGAGCATGAACGAGTAATGAGAAACTGTTCACACAGCCCTTTCCCCTTTTACCTTTGCCTAGGCTGTTACATGTCTCCCTCTCTCTCAGACAACGACCCTTCCAAAGCCAATCCTCCTAGTCCCTCCTACCACTCTGTAGCCCTTGCCTACCTGCTCTATACTTTATGTTGCTGTGACAAGCCAGTCATCTGGTTCTCTATGTGTCTGTGACATTCTCTGATGTCATCTCAACTTAGTTCCTGCTTTGCTGCTAGGTGTGTGTGTGTTTTAGTTTCCACTGTGTCCCATTTCCTGAACCTAGAACCTCCAATCTGTGTCTCTCCCTAGATTTTGTCTTGTGTGCTGTCCCTGTATTTCTGAATCAATTGTGTTATGTGTTGTGGTTGTATGGTAATCTAAAATGTTTTGACTATTCAAATTGGTTAAAAGGCTGAAATGATTTAAATGGGAAAATTGGCTAATAATTCAATAACATAATTTAATAGTTATTTAAACAGTGAGCAGTGAACAGAACAATTGAGTGAGCAGTTTTTTTTTATGTCAGAATATTTTAAGAACATATTTTGTATAGACTTGTTGTCTTGCAAGCCCTTGCAAGAACCTAATTTATACTTTCATTGACAATTCATTGGCAACACCTGCTTTGTTGCTCTTCAGTTTCATCATAATCACTCCATGAAATCCTAATTGAGTCTTCTCTGTGCCTTGGCTAGTGTCCTTTAGTTGAAAGGCATGCTCGCTGACAACTTCTCCCTAGAAGAAAGATGGAGAGTTATTGAGATTCATGATGGCTTTCCATTTTTTATCTGCCTGACATTGTCTCTGATTACCTCTTCATCACGTCAGGCAGAAATCATTTTCAAAGATCTGAAGAGGTCCTTGAAAGGCTGCAAGTAGTTCCCTTTTTGTTCCGTTGCCATTTTGATAACTGGCTGTCTCTTCTCTTTTCATGTACCCTCGTTGATAAAGGATCAAATGACATCATCAACCCTACTCGCCTTCTACAAGCCGTCAGAGACATGAACAAACCTAAATATAGGCTGGACTTCTGAGACTCTGTCCACACTGTCCCTCTCTTCAACCTGTTCCCTCTCCAGCACTCCCATATCTACGAGATGAAAGCCATGGAAATACCCACCTTATTCTACATGTATATGCGTGCATTTATAATGAGGCATGACAGTTCTTCATATCTTCTACAACACTCACAGTTCCTCCAGATTATGCCAAATGTGGTTATAACAATCACTCTCCATGTATAAGGTATACATGTATAGTATGGAGTAACAACATAAAGGCAACATGTCTCCATAATACTGTTGATGTTGTTGACAAAAAGAAGCCAAGTTGACTGTGCTGTGTTTATAATGTCTGCGTGTTACACGTACAAATACATTAGGTCAGTCACAGAAAGTGACTCGTTTTGGACTGTTGACTAAGGAAGGGTCTGGACAGGAGTGTGCCTCAGCTTTCAGAATGATCATCGTCACAGAGAGAGAGAAAAGCAATGTTGCAAAATGTCCGTCACATTTATATACAGTATACAGTGTTACAGGAAGTCACTTGCTCTACTGAATGTAAATGTCAATGCTATCTACACATAGATAGGGACCTGAGAGGCTTCAGATGGGGACTGTTAAGTGTATGGATTTACAGGCCTGCTTCCCCTGCTTATACATTTTCAGTGGCTATAAGACCACAAAGGACCAAGTCTGTCATTTGGCTTATTTTTAAATGTTTTATAAAAATGTAGTCATGCTGTCCTTTTCCTGTAGTGTGTAGCTCAGGTTTTTTTTTTTTTTTTTTTTGGAGTGAATGCCACATATATTGCTGTTTGTGTCCTTTTGAAAAGCCAATGTGAAGACACACTGTATTGTAGTTAGCGTTAGCAATATTGTTGTCAGTAGAGAGGAGATCTTGCTGTATCTTTTAGCTGATCTGTTTGTCTCCTGCATCTCACCTCCATTCAACTGGTCCTGCAGTTTCCGCTCTTTGGAATGTCCCCCCAGTCTAGGGATAATGTGTGTCCCCTTAGTCGTATGTTCGTGTGTGTGAGTGTGCGAGTGTGTGTGTGCGTGTATCCATCGATATGTGTCTGCTCTGTGTGTCTATGGAATGTTCCCCCAGTCTAGGGATGATGTGTGTCCCCTTAGTCGTAGGTTTGTGTGTTTGTGTGTGTGTGAGTGTGTGTCTGCGTTTGTCCATCTATGTTGCCTCTATAATGTCCACAGTTTGTGTGATTAAAGTCTCTTCATTAGTGGAAAAGAAGCCATAACAATTCATTTTACCGTGTGTCGACCTTATTGGAATTCTGAACATGGGCATTACAAAGTACAACTATTACTCCCTGGTGTACTGAAGCTGTGAAATAAAATGGTTCCCACATACAACAAAAGCTTGTGTTGCCATGCTGTTTAAATTCATGCACTGGGTTTAGATCATGATTGGGCCTAATCAATTCAGATGTTGTTGTGATATGTCCCTACATGCCAGCTGTTTTTGGTCTCTGTTCTTTAATGACCACAAGAGGGTGCAAGCACTATATATCTCCTCACTCCTCATGCAAAAAGGTTTTTACCCATTGCTGCTTAGCAGGGGTTAATTCTGAATTCTTCTAAAATATTCTTCCAATTACACAAACCTAGGACAATAAATTGCTTTGACTTTATGTGTAATTTCCTCTAAATCACACCTATCCCATGACATTTGTATTATTCTGCATGGAAGAATGTGGATTCCATTCTTAGGCCAAGCAATGTGTCCCTAAGATTTAAGATAATTTAGGGGCACATAATTAAGAAAGTTGCTTACTGGATAAGTGAATGACCATCAACAGAGGTTATCACATAGGGGGGAATGAGAAACTGTTTTTTGTTTGGTTTCAAAGAACAAAGAAGAGCCAGTACAAGAGCTTCTTTTTATATATAGTTATTTAATCCATCCTCAGTCATTTTATGAGTCAGTGGTACTTTAGGTACACAGTGAATGGTGTTTGTGCACTAACTACTCTCAGACGCTAATTTGGACGGGGATTTCTTAAGTGGCTGTCGCAGTGCATAAACCAAATTGAAATACAGCAATGGTTCCACAGCAAAGTCCATAAACCGCATTGTGCTGGCTGTGTCGGTCTGTTCCATGATCGATCAAAGTTCATTGTTTTCTCCCACTTTTCAACGGGACGAAGCTGAAACCACTTAATACCCATGCGCACAGTTTGCAGAAAGGCGATTTAATGAATGGCATTTGAGTGAAATAAATCATCAGGCAGCCTGCGAGGCTGTGGAATATGTAGCTAGAATGTAAATTTGACTTGCAGCTCCAAGGGAGTGGGCTGAGGTGCCATTAGCACAAGGACCAACATCTACGACCACGCAGAAAAGCTACGGAGACGAGGGCTGATTCATCCCCGCATCTCATTTAAATGTTTTATAATCACTGTACATGTTCCTTATAAAGCATATCTATACAAATGTGATTGATATATAAACATATATGTACACCTTAGTCTAATAAATATCCATCCATATATTATATAGTATCATGTGGATTCGTGCATTGTAATACACATTGTTACACCTTCCTCATTTCAAAAAATACCAACTTTATGTGTGGTTAATAGTGACTCAAAATAGACTTTATGGTAAACCTTTACTGTAGTGCACTATCTCTCATACATCGACATTTAAAGACAGATATGACATAATTTGTACTTTGGGTTAAGGCAAGGGTTTGAGTTAAGGTACAGGTAAGGGTGGAAGGTTGAGGATTTAAAGCCACTGACTGTACTGCCTTCGCTGCGGAAGGTGACAAAATATCTCCAATTTGTTCACTGGTATTTGTGTGAGGAATTACACAGGGGCATGAGGCTTCATAGCCTGTGTGTTCGCCTCCATCATTGGCCATCAAATCACACACATAGCTCACGGTACATGCAGCATAAACATTTAAAAAACTGCTCTGGGCCTGCTGCTGTTACCATGGAGATCCCTCTCTGTTCCAAACAGGTTGAGCTGGCTAGCCCTTGAAGCTTACCAGAAAGCCATGAAGTATGCATCCAAGCAGACACACACACTCTCTCTCTCTTTTACACACACACACACACACACACACACACACACACACACACACACACACACACACACACCAGTCATATACATACACACACATCATGGCACACCTAGAATACTTGCTGTATGTTCCCGGTCTTCTGATAATGATACACGGTTGGATAAACCTCCCTGCTGGCGTCTTCAGATTTCTGCATCAGTTCAGTCGTTTCAAAGTGCAAACTTCTCCTTCTCCCTCGGAAAATCTCATCTGTGGCACAATGCTGTTTAGCAATCCCCTTATGTAACCAGCTTTCCATTTCATCTTTACAAAAATACCTACTTTTTAAACTACTGCATGGGGTATAAACAAAATCAATAAGAGGCTTTATGACAGTTCAGTGTATGGAATTCAATAAATAAATAAATTATACATGGATTTAAGTCTCACTTTTACAATATATTGCCATATTTCATAGTGTCTACTGAGAATCCTCCAAAGTAAGCACACAACCTTGCACATATCACTTAAAGGATGCCTGTGGCTGTGTGGTTGGCATATTGAGGAAAATAAAAACAAAGTCATCTCAAGGTCGTGAGCAGCAGTGTACAGTATGGCTGGAGGAACTGAAAATCACCTGTAACAGGAGGATATGTAGTACCAAGAACTATTAGTGATAGTACTTCTGCTGATACTGTGTGTATGTGTGTGTGTGTGTGTGGTGTGTGTGTGTGTGTGTGTGTGTGTGTGTGTGTGTGTGTGTGTGTGTGTGTGTGTGTGTGTGTGTGTGTGTGTGTGTGTGTGTGTGTGTGTGTGTGTGTGTGTGGTGTGTGTGTGTGTGTGTGTGTGTGTGTGGTGTGTGTGTGGTGTTGGGTGTGTGTGTGTGTGTGTGTGTGTGTGTGGTGTGTGTGTGTGGTGTGTGTGTGTGTGTGGTATGTGTGTGTGGTGTGTGTGTGTGTGTGCGGGACTGGATGTGGTCATACTGGAACACCAGGGACAAGGAGAGGGAGACAGGTGGGATGACTTTGAGGTGCCCTTGAAGAGAAATGATGGCATAGTTCCTTGCCAAAACCCTGAAAACATGAGTTCTTTCAGTTCTCGTGTGAAGCATGGTGAGACTAGTCAGACTCTTCCTGTTGCAGGGAATCACTCAATCATCAAAATAAATGTTGGTATGTCACATCTGAACTCTTTCTCGCATGGTCCCATCATTTTATGAGAAGCACCAGGGGACAGTAGGAGGGTGGTGTGAGACAACAGACAGGGAGCCTCTGAATGGGAGGGAGACACGCGTAGCGCAGGTGCTATACAGTGTGGACACACCCTTGGCCATGGCTGATGTCCACAAACCTTTCCGTCTTTCTATGCGTCCCCCTGATGCCGGCTAGTGGTCCTCCTGACAGCTAGAGGGCGGTGTTGAACTCGGTGATGAGGAAATCGATGTGGTCCTTCTCTTTGGTCTTGAAGGCCTCGGCGATGAGACGCGCCGCGTCGCGGTGCTCAATGCCCTGCAGCGACACGCCGTTCACCTCCAGGATCACCTGACCCACACGCAGCTGACCGCTGTTGTGTGCCGAGCCGCCCTTCTAGAGAGGGACACACACACAGGCAGAGAGATAGATAGATCTATCTATCTATCTATCTATCTAGATAGAGACTTTTTCATCATCATATAATAAGTGGCAGTATGATCCTCCTCTCAGAATGAGTTGCAATAGAAGAATCTCTTCTGAAGAATCTGAAGAATCTCTTTTGTATGTTTGTAAATATGGAAGAATAAAAGAAATGGAAAGACAGAAAAAAAGAAAGACAGAAAGAAAGACTGTGCATAAGAGTGAGGAGATGAGGCCTGAGAGCAGGAGAAAGGGCAGGACTGATGTGGGATGTGTGGGGGGGGGGGGGGGGGGGTTGTCGAGGAGAGCAGATTGGGAGAGAAATTGATGCTCTCTGATCCCAATCTGGCACTTTGTATTGGAGAGTCATTACTGGGTCCTCTGTCAAGGAGGAAAACAGCATCACAGGGGAGAGACAGAAGACTGCAGTACTGAGCACAGTACAGCAGTCAAGGAAGCGTTATCACACACACACACACACACACACACACACACACACACACACACACACACACACACAAAGACACAGACACACACAAAGACACACACACACAGACAGACACAGACATACGCGGCTGCGTGCGCACACGCACACACACACTCTTTGAAAAATCAACAATACATCGGATCATTTTGCTCAGATAATTGTAAATAAACAGTTATTTGAAGTCATGCATACTTTGGCCAGGACTCCAGAGAGAGAGAGAGAGAGAGAGAGAGAGAGAGAGAGAGAAATAGAGAGAGCGAGAGAAGGAGAGAAGGCAAAGAGCACGAACATAGTGTCAATGGAATGTTGATTCTTCTGCTCTGTGTCATTGTAATCAAAGGATGAACCCAGAGAGGGGGAGTGAGTGAAAAGGCCAAACCCTCTTATCAGAACTCAACTTTGCAGAGATTTATGGCAACTGGGGTTTGCCATGACAGAAATCTCCACATGGGCCCATTGATTTCTCAAGGGTACTTTGCATCTCAAGGAGAAAAGGCTTCACAAATCAGGGGAAGCAGACACATACAGTACCTCCACAATGAAAAATGTCAACAGATTAGAGGCATCAGAGGATTAGAGGCATCACCTCCAAGGCACCTCTATCCACAGCACCAACACTAGAGTCTACAGATTAGAGGCATCACCTCCAAGGCACCTCTATCCACAGCACCAACACTAGAGTCTACAGATTAGAGGCATCACCTCCAAGGCACCTCTATCCACAGCACCAACACTAGAGTCTACATACAGATTAGAGGCATCACCTCCAAGACACCTCTATCCACAGCACCAACACTAGAGTCTACAGATTAGAGACATCACCTCCTGAGGGAGTGAATGGGGACTGCATTCGCTCTGCAGAACGCAGGCAGAAGAGATAACTAGATCCAATTAATTTCAATTAAGAGCAATTTTAAACCAATTAAAATGTTTCACAGGTTAGAATTTTCAGCAGCAGACTAGCGCAGCAAACTGGAAAAAAAGAGCTTTTAGAAGTTTGCAAACACAGATGGAGAGAAAGAGTAAGAGCAGTGGCCAAAGTAGCATACAAATGTCTTTAATTGGCTTAGCACTCAGGGTACGCTATGCATTTCGAGAAGTCAAACTTTGTAGCCTAGGGAGGCAGTGCGGGGAGAGTAAATGGGTCACGTCGTCGGACTGCTGAACCAATTCCAGAATGCCTGGGCAAATGTGGACACTTCCATTGCTGGGTGGCAGCTCTGCATGTCTGGAGCCCCAAGTTGTCCACCTTTTCTCTTAGTTTTTGTTAATGCTTCTAACTAACCATTTAAAGGGTGAACTTAGCCTCAACAGCAGTTAAAACAGTCCTGGAGTATGTATGAATACACTTGAAGAAGACATGTCAAGAGGGGGATAACATTTCAATAACAACAAATGAACTCTTCTGTTATCAGATGATATGGGTCAGTGTGTGTGTGTGTGTGTGTGTGTGTGTGTGTGTGTGTGTGTGTGTGTGTGTGTGTGTGACTGACCTGGATTGTCACAATGCGTGGCATGGGTTGTCTAGTGTTGGCACCTCCTTCAATAGCGATGCCCAGCGTGTTGGCACTCTTTTCCACCCTCACCAAAGACGGCTCCGCCATTACAATCTGCAGAAAAGAGCGGACACCAGTTGGTGTAAGCCAAGCAGTCAAACACAAGCCATTAAAGAAGAGGTGGAGGAGATGGGGGGAACAAAGAACAGGTGCAGACAGAAAAGAAGAAAAGAACCTGGCCAAAGAAGAATAGTAAATTACTTTTTTTAGTAGCTTTGCCCCTGTGCATCATTGACTCCAGACGGTCTTTGATCATGCCGTCAACCTTGAGAAAGAGTTTCAAAGCTAATCTCTCCGCCAAGCTTCTTGTCTAATGTCTCGGCAGCTTTTAATTAAGCGCTCATATTCGGGGTCAGGGGAGGCGAAGGGACGGGGTGGAGTGGAGAGCCCTGGTGTCCACCGAGAGACCGGAGCCGTGAAAGCGCCCTGCGCTAACATGACTGACGCAGCATGGGCCACAGTGTGAAGTGCAGGATCACATAGTCACAGTTCTTTAAAGCACATGTTGACTCGGATCTGTTGACTTGGCTGTCCAAATAGCCAACATGCACATTCATGTGTTTTTTAGGTTTTTATGATTGGGCTCAAAAAAGCTTAAAAGATGGGGTGTTATCTAGAGGTGATCTTTCAATAACAGAGATTTACATCACTACACGTCTGGATGGAGGCTCAATCTTAGAGAATGGCTGAATCCCAATCTCTCCCCTCATGGACTCACAGGCTTTGATGCACGTTCCCGCTAACGCCGTGAGGGCTTAGGGCTTTCCCACTGTCAAATTGTGAAGTGCATGAGGGCACGCTAACACCCTTTCTGTGCCCTTTCCGTAAGTCGGCTTCTACACAGACTTTACTCAAGGGAATTACCTACAATTCATAGCATTTTGATTTGTGACGTTACCTAAAAGTAGGCTGGAACCTTGCAAAAACATCTGCCATAAAACGGAAAGGTGTTTGCAACACGGTTTTAGTGTTGTGAATTTAAGGATAGGTCACAGGTGCTGTCCCGTTCCTGTTATTAGCATGTTGAACCCTTGCAGCCTCTCAAACTTGATCACTTATCAACGGATGCCAGTTAAGTTCTTGGGGGTTCAGGGCTTAGATCGGGTTCAGCTGATGTTTGGTTGTAGGATAGATTTTCATTGAATTGAAAGAAAAAAATATCCAAAATGTAAACATTTTCCAAGTGCTGCCGTAGTTGTTTTTTAAGAGCTACTGCTGGTTGAGGCGCACAAGGAGTCTCTAATGACTCCTCCAGCCTTCGCAGTAGGCACTAAGAAGGTTCCTGGGGGCATTCAACATCCAGGGTTATGGGACTCATCAGCCTAGGAACTCATCAGCCTTCTGGTGTACATTTCAGACTGCATTAACCATGATTCTGATTGATTTTCAACTGTGCTGGTGTAGTGGTGTCGTGCAGTGGTGTCTCACTGGCGTTGGGGACGGCTGGGCGGCAGCCCGGTCAGCCCCCGGACGCTCCGTCGAGGGATGGGATGGGGGCTTGCCAGGCCGCGGGCTGCTGTCCTTACTCAGGCCCCCAGACTCTGGGATGTCCACCCCGCTGTCCTCACTCAGGGTCTGGCCACTATCGGAGAGCTGGGACAGGGTGGCTCCTGCTATTACACACAGAGAGATAAAGACACAGTAATGCAGGTGCATATGTAGTATATGCATGTGTGTGTGCACACGAACAGACAGATGCACGCACGCACACACACACACCCGCACGGCATGCACGCACGCACACACACCCACACGCACACACACCCGCAGGGCACGCACGCACGCACAAACACACAGATACATATGCACAGTTCCCCCACTTTCCTCATGCAGTGATGTGTCCAATCCCCCTCACCTCTGGCCTGAGGGGGCCCTCTGTCCGGCTCTGGGTGCAGCCTGTCCGTCTGTGTACTACAGGAGGCCACTGGCGACGACCCCGGCCCCTGGCCTTGCCCCGGCCCCAGCCCCGGCCTCTCTGGGCTGGGATGAGGAGCGGCCGGCACCGGGAACGAAGGGGACATCGATGGTGACAAGGAGCGGGGAGAGAGGGCCGGGCTGCCGGACATCCTGGGCAGAATGGGCGACTGGCTGTGTGGGGAGAGACTGACCGGCCCCTGCTGTTGATGCTGCTGCTGCTGCTGCTGCTGCTGTTGCTGCTGAAGCATCCTGATGGCCCCTAGGCAGAAGTGGACGCTGGCCGGCTCCCTGCTGGGCCCGGGCGAGACGGAGATGGTGAGGGGGGAGGCCGGGTGCATGGGGAGGGGAGAGGCGTTGCGTGACCCAAGGGGTGGCGTGTTGGGGGGACGGTGGGTAGGGCAGGGGGGGGGTTGAGGGTGGTGGTGGTGAGAGCATGGCGGAGGCTGCGGGTGCGGGTGTGCGTGCGGCTGGCCGGGCGCACCCTGGGCATGGGTGTGTGCGTGGGCATTGGGGGTGTGGACGGTGTGGCCGGTGTGGCCGTGGGCACTGTGGCTGTCTCGTTGCTGCATCCTGTGCGGGGCGCAGAAGAGCTGCGAGAGCCTGGAGGACGAAGCCGGACGCTTGGAGCGGCCCTTGGGACTGCCGTGCTTGTTGGGGGGAGGGGAGGGTTTGAAGGGGGGCGGCGATTCAGAGGAGGAGTGGACTTCGTCCTATGGGAATCAAATAAACACACACACACATACACACACACACACACACAAACACAAAAGGAAATGCATGATACACACAAATAAACATATGAGAGAACACACACACACACACACACACACACACACACACACACACACACACACACACACACACACACACACACACACACACACACACACACACAGTTATCACTTTACACTGGCTTAATATTCTTTGGATGGGCAATTAATCTAACACAATTATCGAGAGGTCACTTCGGCCTTTGGGCAAAACAGCTTGACATTTGGAGATGTGGAAAGAGAGAGCAGAACATTTCAAAATGTCAGATTTCCACATTAGGAACTTAACCCCTTCAGGGTGACCTCATTTAATTGCCAGTGTTGCGGTCACTCCTTTCTCCATTCATTGGATAATAAGCCTCATCCTTCATGGCGCTCAGCCAAGAGTCTCGCTCAGGGTCATCTTTGTCTGTGACCAACACATCCCTAATCGTTGACACGACATCTGCGAGCACATCGTCCCTGCTCTTTAGTGGTAGTTCATCGTTTACTGTAATGGCACTGTTTGTTTTGGGTGCACGTCATGGCAATGCCCCATTTTTCACTTCATTGTTATAATAACGCATTAGCGTTATGTAATTGCTTAGTCATAGTAGGCAATTAAGCTGGATTCCAAACAGTGAAAACTCAATCAGGCATAAGCTAGCAGTGTTTGCTAAGCTCGTTCTGGTGCTGCTAAAGACAAAGAGAGACAAAGAGAGAGAGAGAGAGAGAGAGAGAGAGAGAGAGAGAGAGAGAGAGAGGGACGGTGAGAGAGGGAGAGAGAGAGAGAGAGAGAAAGAGAGAGAGGGACTAACCAGTGCAATGTCGGGCAGGCTATTAAACATCTCGTGGGCCCCTCGGGACAGACCACCCTCCACTTTGGACTCGCTCTAAAGAAACAAAGACAGTAATGGTAACGTTCTCATTTTACCCGAGCACGCAAATGAATGGAAGATCATGACTACAACTAATGAGCTAAGCCACAAATTAACTACAGCCCCCAAAACACACCCATGCAAACACACACACACGCACACAAACACACACACGCACACACACACACACACGCACGCACGCACGCACGCACGCACGCACGCACGCACGCACGCACACGCACACGCACACGCACACACAACCTATTTCATTGGTTATAATAAACCCAATTCTCCGATGCAGCCTTCCTCTGTGTTCTCCATCTGATGCGTGTCATTAGTCTCCAGTGAATTGCAGCTAAAGACCTTTCAATTAAGAGCAATCATTTGCTCGCAACTGGGTGTGATTTCTAGAAGTGCGGAAACAAGGGCCGTCAACACCGCCGGCAATTAAATCCGCCGCTGGGTGTGACGCACAATCAAACCGATTCCGTTATAACAACACACGCCCTCTTAGGAGAGAACACAGGCTGGCAAACGAGACTCAAACACACTCGGCTTCCCTCCTGTGGAATAGGATGATGGGGAAACAGCATAATGTGCTTCAGTCTATTTTCAAATTGTCTTCTCAATATCGTCTGCGTTGCTGTGTCATTCTCTAACAATCTATCTTTTGTTTCTTCTATGATCCCTCCCTCCCCTCTTCTTGTCTTTCGCTTTCTACTCTTTCATCCTCTATTTTTTCTTTTCTTTTTCTTTTTTCCCTGCAGTCCATCACTTTCCTTTGGCTGCAGATGGATTTCTGGAAACGGTGGGAGCAAAAGTCACCGCTCCAAGCTCAAATTAGCTGGTAATAGAGTAGGTGCCTTTCTAACAGAAAGAGATGGGGCACACACACACACACACACACACAATGGAGTTTTGCTATGTGGCTCTAGGGACTGGAGCACACAGTATGCAAGGCCAAAGCAATCCTTTTCAGCAACAGCTGCCCTAGATGTGGCAGATGGTTGAATTTCAACAGAGGAAAAAATGGAACACAGTAAAAGTGAACGAGAGTGACAGAGAGAGAGAGAGAGAGAGAGAGAGTTAAAATGCCCACCCTGAAGAAAAGGGAGCACTGCATACAATACAATCCCAAAATGGAGTAAACATTCAGTGGAGGAACCCCAAGCCAAAATGGAGTTGGACAGAGCCCTGTAGTCATATAGAGACATGGATGACTAAACAAACATGCATATACTTGCAGGCATAAACACACACAAAGACATGCACACACACACACACACACACACGCGCGCACACACACACACACACACACACACACACGTGCACACACACACACACACACACACACACACACACACACACACACACACACACACACACACACACACACGTGTGCACACACACACACACACGCACACACACATGCACACATACATGCATTCATGCACACACACTCACAAACACACACACAAACACAACACCCACATGCACACACACACGCACACACACTCACACACACGCACACACACACACACACACTACTCCCCACCTGCACCCCAAAGACAAATGTGTGGAGCACTCTGCAGTGCCCTGTGCCGTACCTTGACGTAGCAGCCTGCGAGGGTGTGGTGCTGTGGGTGGATGGGGGGACAGGTGGTCAGCTCTGACTGAGGCACGGCCATCATGAGCAACTGCCGGGCGTTCCAGAGGTCCATGTCCCTCCGCAGCGCCAGCAGGTCAAAGCGCTCCACATCCTGAGGGGCCAGCCGGCTACGCACCTCAGGCAACAGGGAGAACTACACAAGGGGAAATGTGTTGTGTGGGGAAAAGGGGGAAAAGATAGGGGAAAAGAGTGTGTGTGTATGTGTGTGTGTGTGTGTGTGTGTGTGTGTGTGTGTGTGTGTGTGTTTGTACGTGTGAGTATGTGTGCATGTATATGTTTGTCAGTGTGCATGTTTGTGAGTGTGTATACATGAATATGTAGAAGTAAAAGTATAAGCATGTCATGTAATGTGTGTGTGTGTGTGTGTGTGTATTTGAAAGAGATGACAGAGAAACAGAGGGGGGGGGGGCATCAAGGCATGGCATTGAGAGTTCAGACAGCAGCACAAAGGAGCATGAAGGCTGACAGGATCAGGAGCGCTGCCTGATTAGGGCACCTGAGCTCACCTGTCTTTAGAGCATCACAGCTCACCTGTCTTTAGAGCATCACAGCTCACCTGTCTTTAGAGCATCACAGCTCACCTGTTTTCAGATCATTACAGCATCACAGGCAGGCTACACCAGGCACGGAACTGAAGTGTTATGCTGCAACAATTAGCTTCTATAATCAATGGAACTGGAGACACCAGACGTGAGAGCGGCGCGTACACTTAAACAAATTAGACCTTAGTCCTAGATTTTTTACACTCTGCGAAAGGAACGCTTCAGTTGCATGCCTGGTGCAGCCCGCCTGTTCCATTCTAGGCACCTCATCCAAACGCGGCACGCTGCCTGGACTGCATGCACTACTGCGGCGCTCTCTGACCAGCGCTGGCCTCTCACCTTGGCGTGCGTGTTGAAGAGCTCAAACAGGGCCATGGCCAGAGCCTCCACGGTGATGTGGCCCTCGCGGTACTCCTGGAGGTAGTAGGCCAGGGTCTGCCTCTCCTGCTCCGTCAGCAGCAGCACCGCCTGCTCCTCTAGCGAAGGGTGGAGCTGCCCCACCAATGGCTGTGGAGGAGACATGGCCTTTTAGTGGCTGTTTCTTTTTATTTATTTATGATTTGTGTGTGTCTGAGTGTGTATGTGTGTGTGTGTGTGTGTGTGTGTGTGTGTGTGTGTGTGTATGTGTGTTTATTGTGTGTGTATATGTGTGTGTGTCTGTGTGTGTGTATTGAGACATTTTTCTTTTTGCCATTTTATTTCAATTGCTGGAAGGGTACTTTTGGTTATTCTGTAGTTACTGATAAATGCCATGGCATGACCTCTGCGGGGATGTTTAAATGCTCAAAGTGCCACGTAAGAGCAAACCCACACGGGCACATGTGGCCCATTTGGCTAATGCCTTGGCTCACCTTGAAGTCATTCCATTTCCTAATGAGGCATAACCACCGCAAGCACTTTGTTTACATTACAGTGGAGGTGTCACAGAGTCTTCTGCTGGCAACCCATTTAGACGTGTGTTGCCCATTTGCGAAACTCATCACCTTGGCTTTTCGGATACTTTCCGGAACATGCAGTGCATCTGATACCATTTAAAGAAGCTATACAGATACTTGACATTTCCTTAATCATGCACAGAGCGCAACTCAATGAAATAATATATCTCAACAGACTAGCTACATATCTCACAGCTGTCATTATCTCAACCATAAACTTACAGCTTAAAAAAAGGGGGAAAACAGCAAGCAGGTGTTGCCAGTAAAGCAGCAGGAGAGCACATCTCCAGGGTGGGAGGTTAGATAACCAGATAACCGTGACCTGCCCCATATCATGACATGACAAGTAGAGAAAGGTGTTGTATGATATCACACATCCCAAAGCTATGGTGGACAGTGCACAGCAGGACAATGTGAACAGGTGCCCTAGAGTTTCAGTGGCATCACCAGCAACAGGCCCTGGAGAAAGGACCAACAACAGTCCTCCTCATCCCAAAATCTCTCACTCTAGATCTCTGTCCTAGTTTTTACACTGTCCCCCTCTCTCTTCTCCCTCCCACTCATCTTCATGTCCACACACAAACACATACACACCACACACACACACACACACACACACACACACACGCACACACACAGAGAGAGAGACATAGAGAGAAAGAAAGAGAGAGAAAGAGAAAAAAACTTGCCTTATTTTTCAGCATGCACAAAAAATCATCAGCAACAGGTTAAATGGATGAATCTCTCTCTCCCTCTCCCTCTCTCCCTGTGGGTCACTACTGTTATGAGTGGAAAGGGAGCAATTAGCGCTCATTTCCACCAGGGCAGTACAAAAACACCTCACCCATTTACAAGCCTGCTGTCCTCTGTAATCCACAGTCATCCATTCCCTGCTAAAGAGGCACTAATCGTGTGGACAGACTCTCCTCTCGTACGCCAGAAAAAATGACCTCCAGAGAATGAGACATTATTATCAGTGCAGAACACTAAAGCAATCTTCTGCCTAGACAAAAACACACTGTTATGAGAGAAAGAAAGAAAGAAAGAAAGAAAGAGAAAGAAAGAAGACATTTACACTGGAGGAGGGCCATGGAGAGAGGGATAGAGAGAATGAGAGAGAAAATAGGAAGAGGGCCTGTACACTGGGACAAGAGAGACATTTCACCAGCTAGATTGGAAAATCGATACTTCATAAAGGTCCGTCGGTTGTGTCCGACCTTGAGGAATCCGCGGGCCGGCGCGCGTTTGTTGCTTTCCACCGGCTGGCCAATGTAGAGGAAAAAAGGAGCACACAGCAGTTTAGCCTATTCCCTCCACTGGGTCGATCTCCCCTTGTAACACTGCTGCTCTAATACCCCCCCCCCCCCACCCCCCACGTTCTGTCTACTGCAGAGAAACGCTTCATCTCTGCAACAGAATCATAAATCCTCTCAAAGAGCTCGGCGCAGAGAGGAGCTGCACACGTTCACCTTAGCCAGTGATTATCGGGATGGGAACAGTCACAGCAAACACATTCAGTTTGAGCTAATACTGCCAGACTAATACTTGTGGCTAAGACTTCTTCTCAGCTCCCATAAAGCAACAAGTATATAAAGCTCCTCCCATCCAAAGTGACAGGAATATAAAGTCTGATGAATGCAGCGAGTGTACGGATGGATGGAAGGCCAGGTGACCTCTGGGAGATGTGATGTCACTGGTAATCTGAGACCTCATCGATGGATGACGGCTGCCATTGATCATTTTAAGTGGCCTGACAGGCGTTTGGCAGCAGCTGGGAGTGGTTCAGTGTAAGTGGTCTTTCTGGAGAGACAGCAGAGACAGAACTGTCTCCTACTCACTTAAACTCCTGGCTCAAGTCTGTATGCACGAGAGACTAAACTCCTTATGTGTCACTGTTGTGCATCCCACCTACTCGACATCATTGTAAATGAGGGCTAAACTGTCAATGATTCCTGGAATTTAAATAAATCAAATCAAATAAATCCAATCAAATGAACATGTACTGTATATGCAATTTTTTATGTTTGTTTGTATCCTGTACCTATGCTGTGTGTATGCTAATGTACTTATCCAGACAGGTGTATGGACTCTTCTCTATACCCAGATATGCCACACAAACCTGAGCTGGAAATATAGCCTCTTGGCACGGGGGGTAACGTGTATCTTGCTAAAATCACCTCCAAATTAACTAGCCCATGAAGCCTCCCCCTTATGAGCTGTCAATCTTCTCAAAGTTACTTCCTGTTATAAGGGAGGTTTCCCTTGGCCATGTTCACTTAGTGGTGGCTTTAGGGGGTTTAAGTTAAACTTCAAGCTGGGCTCTGTATGGGAGCCAGAGAAATAGCTATGTGATGCCACTACATAAATGCAACTGAATCGATGAGAGAGGACAGACACGTGCATAAACACCTCTTGAACTTCGATATTCAAATAAACATTTACATGTATTCATTTTTGTCCTTTTGTCCAAAGTGGCTTACAAGTGAGGAACAACATTCAAGCTACAGTGTAATAGGAGGCCTTAGAAATACTAAAGTTCATAAGTTCCTTGGCAAATGAGCTATGCAATTTATGTTTTGGAAAACATTCAGAAAAGAAAAAAAAGTCTGGCTGGTTCGTGGCCAAGAGGCTGGCTGCAAGAGAGCATGGTCAGCTGCACATTTGGCCTTGGACATATAAATAATTGGCCAAATATAATAAATATAAATATATCTTAATCAACACACCATTGGCAGAGAGCTTAAGCAACTTTATAAACACGACAAAGCTGCACACATACAGACCTTAAATGGCAGTTAAAACTTAGTTCTACAAAATAAATAAAGGCACTTTAAAAAAAAAGCACAGACCATGAGTGTTGTGTATTTGCATGTATATCTTGTGTAGCCTACTATAATCCTGGTTTAATTGAGGCTCATTCAACCTGATGGCGCTGTATGTGACCTGCTGGACAGTTGAGATATTTTAAGTCTCAAGGCTCAGCCTGCTTTTGCAAGGCTTTTGTGCTTGATAGAGAAATGGGACACACGCTGTGATTGTCCTATTCTCCTTGCTTTCATTTAAGTAGGCTATTGCTCACACACGAACACACACACACTCTCTTCACACACATGCGCCCGCACATGCACATGCACACGCACACACACTCCATAAACACACACATACAGTACACATACACACACACACACACACACACACACACACACACACACACACACACACACTTCACACACACCTCCCCTGGTGCACGCAGTGACTCACTTCAATGTCAGACAGCGCAGACACTTTCCATCTCACCAGAGGGATTCTGGGACAGTGGAGGGGCCTCGATGGCACTCTGGGGCAGATCCAGTGGTGGTGGAGCAGGTGAAGGGGGTGGGGGGGGGGGTGTCGTGACCTCCTCGGCCTGTGCCGTCATCTACTATGGACAAGCAGGCCAGTTTCTCAAGGACACTCCAGGAATGCCATTCGTGGCCTGGCAGCAAGACAGGGGCCTGGTAGTATATAGACCCTTTCAACTGCATAAACAAACAGGTGCATTCCCAATGCATTTCCGCTGGTACAGAAAACAAAATTGAGCTGAAGGTAACTTTGGGGACAAACAAAATAAAACAAAAAATAAAGAAATTTGACATTAGTTGACATTAGTTGAAAAGTTGACATTACTAAAGCATTACGCTAAAGTCCGTTTTAAAGGGACACCAGGCAACGTTTTCGTGTTAATTAATCATCTTCGTAAGTCGGTATATGGTTAAATGACTCATTACAGGGCGAATGAAGACTCTCTCGCCCGCCCCTACTGCCTGTAGGAAGAATATCCCGCTTGCAAATTCAGTGTATCGTACCCGGCGACCGAAGCAGTTTCAGTTTCCATCCTGCATCCACAGCACAGAGGGAGGCTAACGAAACGCTAGCGATTGTTGCAAACGTGTGTATAATGGCAGAGCCGGCGAAGAAGCAGCGAAAACCCTTGACGGAAGATGCAAAGAAAAGGAAAAGAGCTTCAGACCGAGCGAGGGGGAGTTTCGTAGAGAAAAAGCATCAGGCTTGCCTGGTGTCCCTTTAATTTCAAAGTATCTGCGTTGGTTTTGAAGGTTTCAATCGGAAACCCTCTAGGAACAGATTGAAAGGGCCTATACTGACTAGTTTTTACTCGTCCAAGCTTCGGGAAAATCAGAAAGCACACGCTTATCACAATGGCCTCCAGCTATGAACACTTTTTTTTCCTTTTTTTTTTTTTTAAAGCATTCAAGTATTGAACAACCTCAGCCATTCCCCACACTTCACATTCATTTTAGTGTGAATGCTTTATGAGGTGCAAACCTCTGGCTGCACTGCACAAGGCCATAATGAGATGACAGACAAAGTGTTGAATTGCAAAACGCCCAGACTTGCCACAAAAACCTGAGTTGGAAATGTAGCCTCTTAGTCTTGGCACGAGGGCAACGTGTCAAAAACACCTCCAAATTAAAGCAAACAAAAGCTAAACAAAAACACAGTGACTCAACCATGGGCAACTTGATCTATGTCATGCTCCCTCATCCAAGAAGGGACATCCGGCTACTAATCCCTGTCCACATTTAGTGACAAGCACACGCAACATGGCGTAGGATAAAAAGCATAATCCGCAAGCATTGGCACATTTTACAAAGTGACCCGGCTTTAAAAGAGTTCTGTTCTGAACTTCCAACATTCACTTTCAGACGCGCCCGCAGTATCCGCGACCGTCTTGTACATTCGGACATAAAAACTCCGTCTCCCATGACTTGGCTTCCTAGCCGTCCTGAAGGCTTTTATAAATGCGGTAATTGCTCACATTGCTCAAATTCGACTAATACAAAATACTTTTCTCATCCCCGTACAGGGAAAAGATATTCCATTTCGTCATTTATAAATTGTAACAGCACGCATGTAGTATATTTACTAAAATGCCCATGTGGATTTGCATACGTAGGCCAAACAAAACGGCAATTAAAACCGAGAATAGCAGAGCACAAAACGGCTATACGCACTACGAATACCACCTACGCTATTGCAAGACACTCCATGCAAGCCAATCACGGTTCCCCGGCATCACTTTAATTCTGGGGAATTGAAAAAGTCTCCACACCACCTAGAGGCGGCAATGTTATTAAGAAGCTTCTATGCAGGGAGGCCTATTGGATCTACACACTGGGCACACTTGAGCCTTTTGGTCTCAATGAAGAATTGAGCCTGTCATGTTTCCTGTAATACTAGGTTAATATATGACTTTTAGCCATCGACTCCCTTAAAATAAAAATACAAATAAAATAGATTGAAAAGTAGTTTTTTTTTTAATTACTGGGGAGTTTTCTCATCTCCATGAAATGTCTAGCAATTAGTGTCTTCTCTTTCTTTTCCTTTTCTTTTGTTTCTCTTGTTGGTTCATTTAGTTATTGTTTCATTGTAAAGCTTATGTGTAAAACAGTTTTACTTGTATTTTTCTTTTGGCTAACGTACTTATTGAGTGCAGCCCTTGGAGGGAGGCCCAAGATCTGCCACGCCTTCTACACCTGATTGTGATTCTGTTTTCACATAATGGGCGCTCCTGTCCATGCTATATGCAAGGAATCTGAGGAAGATGCATGAAGCAAGTCCCTTTTGTGCACCTTAATTAAAGTTTATAGCTAATACTACATCTGTGCTGCTCCGAATTTTTACTTTTAGTATATCTACACGGTCCGCTCTTCGTCTGATGCACCAGATGTATGCTGCAGAAGCGTGGTGGATCCACTCTTTTGTGAAACACGCAACATGGCCTTTAGCTGCTAAAGACAATGTCCTGCTAAACAAACTGTACATTAAATCATGTGATGGCCCAGTGCTTGCAGCACCAATACAACACAGCTACTAGGGCCATTCTCATTCATTATCACTAGTCCTCAGCCTCTGATATGTTAATGCTTTAACCAGCATTAATCAACATGACCTGCCCTGATGCAATATTACACACCTCATTACTTGATGATTGCCCAGAGGTGCATAATGTGTTCTTTCAGGAAATAAATAACTGTTTAATTTAGAAAAGGCTTTGATCAACATTCAGTTGGACATGATAATTCATTTGCATGTTGTTTATTATGTTTATTATTTTTTAATACCCATTAACGAATAGGTTTATTAGCTAAGGGTAAACAATGGAGTAACAAACTAAATGAACATGCAGAGGACTGTGTCTTTGGGCATTCATGTGTGTGAGTGTATGAGTGAGTATGAAAGAGCATACAAGAGGAAAGAATTATTGAGAGAGAGATTGACAGAGAGAGAGGGAAAATGAAAAGAGAGAGAGAGAGAGAGACAGAGAGAGAGTTGAGAACATGCCGTCGTTAACCTGATTGGCAAAGATGTTGCACTGATGGTTATTGCACAGTTCACTTGCCAGTCACTCAGCCTGTCTGCAGAAATCATTCCAAATCAGCTCAGATGGAAGGAACAAAAAGGAAGCATTTAACTGAGTTGATATGAGCTCAGCCTTCTGGGACAGACGCAGTAACTAGTGTACACAGCAGTTGGCAGCAGCACACATCACAGATGTTTATTGTCAGCCCCTCTTCAAGTTCCTTATATAGCCACCGCTAAGTGTTTCAGGAACTATGTAAACAAACACTGTACTGTATGTGTCGGCTTAAAAACCTTCACATAAAATATACACTTTCATGCACACAAGCGTACACATAATTCAAAACTGTCCAGGATTGGGAGTAAGACACAATTCTGCACATATGCAACACGGTTTGTTGCAGTTTGCTTATAAAAATCCTGAAATGTAGGCTACATTCAGGATAAAAATGGAGCCTCACTATGCTGTTATTATATCAAAGTGTTTTAAAAACACACCTGCAGTGCCGTGCCATCACAAAGAAGCTGCCCCTACATTTCCATGGCCATTATTTTCTCCTTGCATCCAAATCCTCTGTGCTTCAGCCCTGTCATACTTTGTACCCAGGGAGGTTAGTAAATCAAACTGGGTCACCTTGACCGTGACTCATCCCATGCTGAGCGGACCAAGAGAAAAACAGAATGGGAAAAAAAAATATGTGCACTCGTTTGCTAATGCCCATGAACACATTCTAATTGGTATTTGCAGACTGCGGTTCAACTCCTTAGGGGCTTCATCAGGTTGGTGTTCCCAGGTAGGAGCACAGAAAACGATAATAACCTGACTTTGGGGAAACCAAACACAGTGTGTGAGCGAGCATTTGTAAATTCTGACTGAGTGCCTGGTTTGCCTGGCAACAATCGTAAGAAAGAGAGAGAAAAAATAAAAGAGGGGAGATGAAATATTCCTGGGCTCACTTTTAGGTTGTAAGAGAGGCCGAGCACTGTGAGGAGAAGGCAGAGAGGCTGAACCAGGAGGGAAGCTTTACCCTCTCCAGCCCTCATCATCTCTGGGTGGGTTACCCTCTGGCCACATCTCCAGCCCTCATCATCTCTGGGTGGGTTACCCTCTGGCCACATCTCCAGCCCTCATCATCTCTGGGTGGAGACCGAGGCAGGGAGAGGTGGCTGCTTCTCCAACAGCAGACTGCTGGCACCTCTTGAAGCAGCGCAACCTAATGAATTCTTGACTGGAAATGTAAATGGATTCGCTGTTTTTTGTTGTTTTTTTTTCCATTCACGCCATATCTTAATCCATTTCTTGTAAAATATTTCACCCCTAAAACCTTCGCCTAGAACACACAAGACTTAATAACCTTAGAATCCATTAACCGTCTGCCAAGTAAGTGCCAGCTAATCCCTATCTCACACTGCCAGGGTGCTGAAGTCTGTGGATGGTAAACAGAAAAGGCATTCCTTGACATATCATAAAACACTGCGCACAGACCCAGTGGCCATAAAATAAGAATATTTACTGCTGATATCTCGCAGACTGCAATAACCATCTAACCCTGCAGGAAAAGATCATGGCCTGTCTGGCTCCACAAAGGCAAGCTTTTAACCAGATATCAGTCCCAAAGACACGGCAGCAGCACCAGCACCACCATCCCCCTGCTCTCCACACACAGATGTCCTAGACATATCAGCTTCATTTGCATCGCTATCTTAGAGTTAGTGACTGGTGGTGCAGGCAAGGTTATACATCCTCTCTGTTCCCCTGGGAGTCAAACTCATATCTGGGTGTTGCTAGCTCCTGGCTTTATAAACACACACACACACACACACACACACACACACACACACACACACACACACACACACACACACACACACACACACACACACGCACACACACACAGACAGACAGACAGACAGACAGACACACACACACAGACAAACAGACAGACACAAAGCTTATTTCATTTGCTAGGAATGGACATGTACATCAAATCTGACCACAAGAAGCAGAAGGACAAACACTGATGCAGCTGACTGTCTTAATGAAGGGCATCAGATCTCCATGTGCTAGTTTTCCACGCTGAATAGAACAGAGCAATAACCAGTGGGGAGAGAGAGGAGAGGGAGGACAGAGAGAGAGAGAAAGAGAGAGAAGAGAGGGAGAGAGAGATGCTGGGCAAAACTGCTTACGCCTTGAATAATAAAAAGGCCAATAGAATGGACAATGCACACTAATAAAACTGCTGAAGCCATTCTTTTCAAATTCTCGCTGCACTGACTTGTAAGTGCAGACCTGCCACTTAACTGTATTACATACGTTTCTAAGCAGGCCAGTTAACTGTCGGGGAAACAATGTGATGCTTCAAAGCCAAATGGTGCAGTTCAGTTCAGGGTGAGACTCACCTTTCCTGGGGTCAACACTCCACTGTCCACTGGGAGCCTACAGATGATATGAGAGAGAGAATTGGAGGGGGGGGAGTGGAGGAGAGGGTGTGGGGGTGGGTGGAGGAGAAAATATTATGGATTGAAAAAATCAAATAGACGTTAGAGACAGATGGAGGGAGAGACAGAAAGAGGGGAGGGCAAGACAAAGGAGAGAGAGTGGAATAGATGAGAAAACGAGAGTGGGAAATGAAAAGAGAGAAAGGGATGAGATATGAATGAATAGAGGCGCTCGCAAGAAGAGGAGAAGATGAGGGGAAGGAGGAAAGTCAGAGGAGAAAAACAATAAGCATGAGAGACAAACGTATTTGGCTCTGCACCAGCTCTGCAGTTACATTCTCTTGTGGTCGACATCAATTCACCGGCACTTACACACACACACACACACACACACACACACACACACTAGACGTCCGGCCAGCACCCTTACGAACAGGAGAAAAACAAAAAGAGGAACTACACAGGACAGAGAGACCCTGAGTCACTAAGCACTCCACAACTGGTCGAAGGCTATCTGAAGCTAATGGACTGTGCAACAGCGTGAGAGCCTGATGCTACATCTATGGAGGCAGTTGTGTCGCCTACCCCCCAGAGTTCTCAATCAGAATGCCACCATTAGGGCAGGGGGTGCCGGAGAGAGCTGTCAAAGTCTGCCGTCATAATGCCCCCATGGGCAAACCTGGCAGCTTTTCAGTGGCATTAACTTCCCCCAGGTGGCATTAACACAGAGTTACTTTTGGAGAGGAAGTACCAAAGACAAACTCAAGTCTTTTAGCGTGTACACCAAAAAACACAACATACATTTTGAATTCAAGAGCTCTTACTAGTACTGAGACGAACACCTGTCTGGGTGAACATTAGGTTTAAGTGCCCGCTGAAGGTTTTGGAGAAGTAGTGGTTTTACCGTTCATATGTTAAAGCATTTTCAAAGGTGTTAACAAACAGGAGTTATTCACACATGTAGGTATACACACACACACACACACACACACACACACACATAATATAGGGTGTGGACTGCAACCTTCATCTTCAGTGAGACGAGCACTCACCCAGGTATGGCAAGGCTGAAGCCGGCCGAGGTCTCGGCGATCTGACCGCTGGGGATCCAGCGTGTCTCATCCACGATGGTGCGGGCGTGCGGCAGGCGGCCCACCTCTCGGGCAGCCACCTGTAGCTGCTGGGCACTGCGGAGGATGAGCACAGCCTCGTCGTGAGGGATGGTGCGGAAGCAGCGGGCGTTCACCTCCAGGATCTGATCCCCCACCTGGAACAGGGTAGAGAGAGAGAGAGAGAGAGATAGAGAGAGAGGGGGAGAGAGACAGAGAGACAGAGGTGGAGAGAGAGAGAGAGTGGTGGACAGCGAGAGAGAGGGGGAGAGAGTGGTGGAGAGAGATGGAGGGAGAGAGAGAGATGGATGGAGAGAAAGACATAGATAGAGGGAGAGAGAGAAGAAAAAAGGAGAATGTGAGAACCACTCAGCCACACACACATGCAAACAAACACACACACACACACACACACACACACACACACACACACACACACACACACACAAACACACACACACACACACACACACACACACACAAAAACACACAAACCATACAAAATTAAAAGAACATTCCAAATGATCCATATCTTATTCTTGTGATGGTGTTTACTTTGGCTGGCTGTGAGGAGCCGAGTGGTCTCCAGCCCTCAGCCTTGACGGATGAGGCTTCTCAGAGCCTGTAGGTGGACACAGTTCTGCATCATCTCACTGCGCTGACACTAGATGAACAAAAGGCTTTAATCTACTCCAGAGTGCAGACAAAGGAGCACAATCCTCTGCCTAATTAAGCCGAATCTGCTGAAAGGTGATTATCAACGGCGCGCCACGGATCAATGCAACGAGCATAATTCATACAACAGGCTCCACTCTGTTCCTGAGGCTCTGCGAGGACTGGGAGGAATCAGTGGTGACAACGCTGTTGTTTTACAGAGTTATGTCACTGCGGCAAGCGTTGCCATGCCACAATCATCATCATTCAAGGTCCCTGCATTTGCACTCCAGTCAAATGTTATGGTGAGTGGGGAGAAAGTGACGTTGTGAAGGCGGTGGGTTATATTCATTTCCTTGCTCCCACATGCACATCAGGATTAACAATCTTCTCCTTCACTTTTAAAAATGAATGTGTTGAACTGTGTTGTCCCTATCTGGACACAGAGATGTGTTAAAAAAAACAATGCATGTTGTGTTGTTTTCAATGGAAGTTGTGTTATTTTCAACACATATTGTGTAACAAATATCAAAAGCAATGTGTTGGAACTCGGAAACAACACAAAATTGTTGTCCCTATCTGGATGCAAGTTGTGTTGTTTTCAACATATTTGAAAACATGAGTGTTGGTTCTCTTTTGGACATTTTGAGCGTTCGTTTGTCCTCCGCACTGCTTCGTTCCAACAACATGTTCGGTGAACCCGAACAGCATGGCTGCTGGCATGGCAACCGCCCGCCTTGTTGCCGGGAAAGCTCTCTGCCCATCACCAAGTGATCCTTACGAGAAAGCTACAAGCAGGGATGTCGGACAGACTCGGCTTGACTGCCAAGCACTCGTGAACGGAAGAACAAAAGGCCTGCGAGGCAGAGAGGGGAAGAAGACATGGTGCCACCGCAGGTCCAGCAGAGAGATGTGTGTTTTAAACAGACGAGAGAGATAGTGCGCTGGTACATTTCCTCGTTTGGTTCTTTTCCTGGGGAGGCGAGTGGAATGGAGAGAATAGAGGGAAATTGAATATTGACTTTGCCGTGTTTTTCCTGGAGAGTGCTAATGTCGTTTATGCACCTGCATCAGCAGCACGGGGGCTCCATTACTCACGGCTGTACAGTAGGGAGGTCTATGGGGGGCCTGATTTATGACCTACAAAGGCCTCAAGGACCAACGCACCCCCCCTCTCTCATCCCATGTCCTGTCTTACCTCTCTCTCTCTCTCACACACACACACACACACACACACACACACACACAGTCATCCTCTTTCTCATCACATTACACTAACACACATAACACACACACAGAGAGAGAGAGAGAGAGTGATACACACACACACAGAAATGTCTCCCAGTCGCTCAGACATCTGACCGCGCTCTCTCTCTCCTTCTCTCGTACAAGTGCCTACTCCATCCCATGCGCTCATCTGTCTGTTTGTGTCCTTCTGTCTTTCTTCGCCACTCGGTCTGTACTCCACGTCTTTCCATCTGTACTTCGCCCAACCCCAGACTGTTTTCGCTGTCCATCTCTTCTGTCCTTCGAGCATCCGCGGCCTTTCACTGAAGCAGCACGCCAGCTGAGACGAGTACGAGAGTTTCTCAGCCTCAATGCCAACTGCGTTCCACGCTTTTAGAGTAGCCCATATACACTGCCACAGAGTGCTGCCTTGAGTCTTTCATAAATGAACAGAAATGTTCATTTGTCCACTCTTCTGCCTTGGTGTCTTCTCAGGCATAAGAGGTCATGTAGGGATCCAGTGCCCGGCACTTAGTGAAGGGTAAGCAAACATGGTAATGAGATGCAAATGGTGTTTAATTTGGGCTGGTGATTAAGTGGTACCACTGGATCCCTGGGAGGGAACAGGTGCACTGATCCATATGCCGTGTTCCCAGACGTTAGGAACAGAGAGAGAGAGAGAGAGAGAGAGAGAGAGAGAGCGAGAGATAAAGGAGATATATTAAGGGAAGAAATAAAAAGAGAGGGAGAGGTAGGAAAGATGGACAGAGAGAGAGAGAGAGAGAGAGGAAGAGAGGAGAGGAGAAAGAGGAGGCTAATTTTAGTGACCGGAAATGCTCGGCTGGCTTGTGATGGTTTCCAGGTGGCCTGTAATAAAGGGTGTAGAGCCTGAGCAACATTTGGGGGGGGGGGGGGGGGGGGGGGTCAGAGTAGAGCAAATGTGCAAACCCATCGCATCTCCTGCACCACCACCCCCCGCCACCATCACCTCCTCCTCCTGCACCACCACCCCCCCACCACCATCACCTCCTCCACCTCCTCCTCCTCCTGCACCACCGCCCCCCACCACCATCACCTCCTCCTCCTCCTCCTCCTCCTGCACCACCGCCCCCCACCACCATCACCTCCTCCTCCTCCTGCACCACCACCCCCCACCACCATCACCTCCTCCTCCTCCTGCACCACCACCCCCCACCACCATCACCTCCTCCTCCTCCTGCATCACCACCCCCCGCCACCATCACCTCCTCCACCTCCTCCTCCTCCTGCACCACCACCCCCCGCCACCACCACCACCTCCTGCTTCACCCCCCCTAAAGCAACAGCGGCACGTCTCCTGCCACCACGCAGCCATCTGACCACTGGGCGCCTGACCAGCGCAGGACAAGATGCCAGGTGGGCACGGACGGATTAGCAGTGACAGATGAACACGCCTGCGTCCACCGCCAGACAACCCAGGACTCCAGGTGACAGCAGCACGCTTAGTCCAGGGAAGGAGGATAGGGTGTGTGTGTGTGTGTGTGTGTGTGTGTGTGTGTGTGTGTGTGTGTGTGTGTATGTGTGTGTGTGGAGGGGGGGAGGGTGATAACGGAATGGGGGGTGACAGCAGCACACTCAGTCCAAGGAAGGAGGTTGGAGTGTGTGTGTTTGTGTGTGTGTGTGTGTCTGTGTGTGTGTGTGTGTGTGTGTGTGTGTGTGTGTGTGTGTTTGTGTGTGCGTTTGTGTGTGTGTGTGTATGTGTGTGTGTGGAGGGGGGGAGGGTGCTGTCATGGGGGGTGACAGCAGCACACTCAGTCCAAGGAAGGAGGTTGGAGTGTGTGTGTTTGTGTGTGTGTGTGTGTGTGTGTGTGTGTGTGTGTGTATATGTGTGCGTGTGTGTGTGTGTGTGTGGAGGGGGGGGGGGGTGATGAGGGAATAGGGGTGACAGCCATTATACCCAGAGTCAGGTCATGCAGATGGGGACAGCAGTGAGGCTATCAGTCACCTCGGCTCACCCTCTACCCCGGACCATTACACCTGGATTTTTAATTTAGCCCAGCCTTCATTAAAGCAAGAGCGGAAGTCATTGCCCTCGCCAAATGAAAAGGGAGAGCGAGAGAGAGAGTGAGAGAGAGAAATGGAAGGAAAGATTTGAGTTATTAAAACAGACAGCGAGAGGTAGAGAATGAGAGAGAGATTGAAAGAGAAAGAGGGGGATGGGGAGACGTTGCTGGAAAGTGTTGATAAGATGGAGTGCGCTAGGAACCAAATTGACTTTGAGAAACTTTGTCTTGTTCTCATTGCAAGAGGTTGACAGCAGCTATTAAAATATATATTCAAGGACATCCCCAGTGGAGCCTCATCACAGATCGAGAGATCAGCCAGACTTCTATGTGAAATGACTCACGGCAGGATCATCCGAAGCAAAAGTTTGTCACTTTTCTTCATCTTGTATATCTTGTGGTTTATGATGACCATTTGCTGTTTATTTGCTGTTCATTTGGTGAATCCACTTCTCTGTGTGTTTCCAGCACTCAATACTTCCAGTATTTCTAGTCACATAAATAATCCACAAAATGTAAAACAAAAACTGCTGACTGAGAGTGCTGGCTAAGAGAGCAAATATTTTAAGTAGATTGAAATTAACCTTTGATATTTAGCTCAAAGGACAAATGTGTGTGTGTGTGTGTGTGTGTGTGTATTATCCTTCTTTTAATCTGTCAAATGCTCTCTTTCGTTTTTGGGTATATATTTTCATGCACTCACAGACTTTTTTTACCCAACAGTTCCTTTCACCTTTGTGACTGCTTTGAGACCAGACATGGTGTTGTATTCGGAGAGTGAGATCGAGTTAACTATTTCCTTTTGAAGATGTGATGGAGGAAGCCTTTGAAAAGAAGAATCAAAGTATGCAGAACTGGTAGCAGAGGTAAGAGAATGTGGCTGGCAAGCACACACAAGACCAGTGGAGATGAGGTGCTAGAGGCTTTGTAGCAAAGTCAGCCACAACCCTTCTGCTAGACTTTGGTTTTCGAGGACGCTCACTGAAAGGAGCTGTAAAACAGCTATCAGAGGCTGGTGAAAAGGCAAGCCAATGGCTATGGCTGAGGTGCTCACAGACTACTTGGGGTCATGCTGCTACCTGAATTGACTCTGACATGTGCGAAATCTTGCCACTATGTTTCTGGAGTGGTAGTTGCTGGAGCCTGCATCAAGGGCCTGTGTGTTGGTTGGATATGTTGCTGATCCTATCATAAACCCACATCGATGAAGAGGAATGACTGAAGGATTTATGATATTTCTTGGTATGTTTAGTTTAGTTTAGTTTAGTTTAGTTTATTTGACAAACCATTAAAATACATGTTGGTACAAATCATGCATTAAAACAGTGTCAAGGATAGCACAAAAAGTCATAGACTTATTTCCATTGTGGTCCTTGATCTTAACGTCCATACAGTATACAACACTTATAACACATAGCACAACACAACACTTAAAACACATACCCAAACTCATAAAACTACATGACACATTACTCAAACTCAACAAACCCTCACACCCCTACCTACCCACCCACCTGCCTACCTATTCTTGGATTTTAGCTAAAAGCCATTTCCTGACATTCTTTTTAAAACTGTATGGACTTGTGTTCTGTTTGATAAATAAAGGCAGATCGTTCCACTCTCCTGCTCCTGTATAAGCAAATGAGCATTGCCCCATACTGGTTCTACACCTCGGAGGGTGCAGGTTGGCTATGCTAGCCCTAGTCCTATGATTATGAGATTCCCCAGATCTGGAAAAATGGCTATTTAGGTACACTGGGGCCCTGTTGTTAATGACCTTGTGTACCATATTGAGCCTCAGCTGGGTTACTCTGATCTGAACTGGTAACCAGTTGAGCTCCTGGAAATGCCTCCTTCCAATGTGTTCTCGAGGGCCTAGCCCCATCACAACCCTCACTAACCTATTCTGGGAGACCTGCAATTTTCTTTTAAGTGAGGTTGACAGACCTGCTGCCCATGCTACGCTTCCGTAATCAAAATGACACTGCACTAGGCAGTTGGCTAGAAGGCGTAGGCTTTTACTGTCCAGCAGATCGGCCTTTCTGGCAAGAAACTTTGTGCGGGCGTTGACTTTGCCCAGCACCTGTAGCGCCATTCCCTCCCCACCCAAACTTTCATCTAGAACACACCCTAGGTACTTCACTGATGTTTTTGCTGCTATCCTCACAGACCCTACCTCTACTCTTAGCTCCTGAGCCTTCTTTAATCTGGGTTTGGACCCAAATAGAATGGACTCTGTCTTCCCTAGATGTAGAGACAGTCTATTGTCACACAGCCAACTGGTTATTTTGGTGAGTTCCTCTCCTAGTCTACTTTGGAGCGTGTTCTTATCTTTGTGCGAGATGAGCAGGGCTGCATCATCTGCAAATAAAAACAAGTTACAGGAACACGCATCTCTCATGTCGTTATTATAAAGTAAAAATAGCAGTGGTCCTAAAACACTCCCTTGCGGGACCCCGCATACTACTGGTTTGGTGTCTGACATAAAGCCATTAACCTCCACCTTCTGCTCCCTGTCTGTCAGGTATGAGCTGACCCACCCTGTAGCGGTGCCATTCATCCCTATAGCCTTTAATTTATTAAGCAGTAGACTATGGTCTACTGTGTCAAAGGCTTTTTGGAGATCAAGTAAAACCATCCCACACAGTTTCCCTTCATCCATCTCCTTTCTAATGAAGTCATGTATGTAAAGTAAACATGAGTCTGTAGAATAGTTCTTCCTGAACCCGGACTGAAATTCATACAAAAGATTTTCCCTATCAACATATTCTGATATCTGTTCATGCACCACTCTCTCTAAGATCTTATATGTAACGCTCAGAATATGTTGATATGTTGCTGATCAGATCATAGCAACGAAAATAGCAACGAAAAGAAATGACCAAAGAAATTGTCGGTATTTGTTGGCAGAAAACCCATCATAAGTGTGGAGGAGGGTGAGTCTGGGACACCATGATACCACTGTTGAGCCTTCCGGGGGTGTTGTGGGCCTAATGGAAAAGGAAACACTAATGAAGGAAGGTGCCTGCTTAAAGAAATGCTCTCCAAGGCTGTTCTGTTGGTGATGTTTTTTTTTGCCCACAAAGATTGATTTGTTAGTGATTTTTGACGGTAAATAGGCTTAGTTGTTGATTGGGCCGCTTTGTGAAATCCCCTACCTCTAGCACTAGAAATGTTAACAGCTCTCCGGTGTATATGTGAAATGACACCTCACCTTACCTCAGAGCAGCACACCTGATCCCCACAGTCCAGCCCCCCTCTCTGATGGAAATCTACTCAGCTTCCTTCACCTAGCTTCTCCACTCTCTTGTTCGTCCACTTTCTCTCAGGTCAGAGCTGGAGGATGCAAACCCCAAAACTTTTTTTTGTCTTTTCTCACTTTCCTGTTGTTTTGAGGAGGGAAGATTGATGCTGAAAGGAGAGTGTTGTGTTCCATGCCAGCCTCTGGGACAGACTGGTCAAACATTGAGTAATTAACAGGATTGCACAATTAAAGCAAATGAAGAATGTCCTTTTAGTGAGCTTTATTACGTGAATGGCGTGATAGGGCTTCAAAATCCTGCATTTCTCAGTTTCTGTGTGAGTATGTGTGTCTGTGTGGGTATGTGTGTCTGTGTGTGTGTGTCTGTGTGTGTGTGTGTGTGTGTGTGTGTGTGTGTGTGTGTGTGTGTGTGTGTGTGTGTGTGTGTGTGTGTGTACAGTATGTGTGTGAACCGAGAGGAGGAGGAGGCCTGCGTGCCACTCAGCAGTGCGGCAATCCTACTCTCTGTGGGCGATTTGTCAGCCAGACGAGACCCCAGCTGTTGTGTCATCTCGGCCAGGTTCAGAGAGAGACCATCCGGGCTATCAAAGGCCCTCCAGCCAGTCAGCCAGCACAACAAAGCCACTGCAGCCCGGATGAAAGACTAACAGACTGCTCCAGAGGCACGGGAGGAGGGGAAGGCACCGCCACAAACAACCACATCGCCAGTAGTAACAGCAGAAACAATGATGACATGACAAATCCCCTCCCGAAAAGCATTTCCATCCAAACTGAAATTCTTCCAGCCTCCTTCAAGTCTGCTCTTAAAAAACAGTCACTCAAAAATACTTTTTGTATTTATGTTTTCCTGGCTGAAACAAAGTAAGGTTTTGTCAGTGTCGAACTCAAGTAAAGTGTGACTCTCTTGAAGGAATTGAAGTGAAAGAGCTGAGCTGAACTCCAGGTCACTGCACTAGAGATTAACAGCTGACCCTCGCAACTCTCTGCCAGAGTCAAGAGGAGAGAACATGAGCCGATCTGGACATAAGGGCTGGCTGTAGATACCAAGAGGGTGCAGGTGAAAAATGTCTCGGTCTAATTGTGCAGGCAACTCACAACAAACCTGGCAACTTAGGATAAAACTGTCGACCCAACAGAATATAAATGTTGTTGGTAGAGCATTCCAGAATCTTTACCCTCGGATTTCTGCCAAGAATTTCGAATGTCTCTTATCTCTATCTGAGTCAGTTTCATCCATTCAGACATCAAACAGACTGAATCGAGCAGTTATAAAAGCAGAAGAAGAGAGAAGAAAAAAAAGAAAGAGAATAGGGGAGAGGAAAATAAAGAGAGGAATGGTGAAGAAAAAGTTTTCCAGTGAGAGCCAAAATGGCCACCTTCTCTCACCTCATATGACCCAGTCGCTCGGAGAAAGCAACTACGCCATGGAATATTACTGTTTGCGACACTCAACCGGCAAAACACAGTTACTCTTAAAGAGCCATGAACGTGCCTGCAAACTTCAATTACCTCCACCCAGCCAGAACAATGAAAATGGACACATTTGCGCTCAGAAGACGCAAAGGCCTGTCGTTCCCTTCCAGCATTTACCCTTAGTCCGACCTCTCCTCTTGCAAAAGCACCAATAATTCAATTCCATTCCATTTCATTTCCGTCGCACTTTTAGTGGCGGGTAATGCCACAAAGACACCATGCACGCAGAAGCAGGAGCTGAAGTCACCCAGCAGGGGACACAGGCCTCCACTGCATCTTTCATCTTCCTGTCATGAAGCAGTTGCCAAGGTGTCAGGCCCCCATTCAATCTTTCACAGACTATATTTGGATTTACTGAGGGCTTGTTTTCACATCTTTTTGTTGGCAAGAGGTGTGGCAGAGACAGAGTGGCCTGACAGCATGGATTTGGGAGGGCATGTTCTAGCCCTAGACTTCTCACTACACCCCGTTGAGCTGAGACCCTGTTATCTTTGTCGTATTATTCATGTGGAGAAACAATATTTTGGGTGGGTTGGACAGACATATGCAGTATAGTATAGCTGGTATGAAGATAGGACAACCGAGTCAGGACTTGATGGAAAATGTAAGTAATATGCAAGTAAGTGGGCGAATGGATGGATGAGTGAGTGAATGAGTAAGTGAGTGAGTGAATGAGTAACCAAGTGAGAATGACAGCGTGTGCAAGGAAGTACTGCGAGACACAGGTGAGCTGACAGAAACACAGCTGTGGGGAAACCCCCAGACATGTTGGAGACACAAAGGTGACACCAAGAAAGACACAGGGTGATGAACCCCAGACAGGCATGTCAGTGAGCTCAGGTTGGGATTAATGGAAAAATCAATCAGACACTTTACAGGCTGGTGCTGTGCACAATAGCATCTCACAATATCACAATATGCTTACTGAATATTCACAATGCAATGCACTGTACAAATGTACCTTAAAGGTAGAGCATACCTTTCCAGTCAGGTTCAACCGCTTAATTGGTTTCAGTACTGTTGGTGTTCTCCTGCTCTGCACTCTCGATGCAGCTCACATAATTACATTACAGTCCTGGGGCGCGTTTCCCAAAACCATAGTTGCTAGCTAAGTTAGTTTGTTGGTTGCAATTCAATTTCCCATTGCCAACCAACTAAGTTGCTAACAGGTTAGCAACTATGATTTTGGGAACCCCCCCCCCCCCTGGTTGTTGGATCGATCAGATGTGGTTTGAG
>NW_027468848.1:34605756-34898256 GCF_046254945.1 Alosa pseudoharengus
TGCACTGTGTTAACACTCTGTCATGCTCGCTCTGTCTCTCTCTCTCTGTCTCAGCGTTTCTCTATCTGCTCTCACAGTGTGGATTGTCCACCAATAACAACACAGCCATTCCATCCTCATGTATTGAGTGAGTGCTGGATCTGCCTTGGCCCTGGAGTCGGCAGTGTCTGCCTTATTCTTCTACGCTAGACAAAGGGAACAAGAGTGTGTGCATGCAGGGAGCTCTCTCTGTGTGTGTGTGTGTGTGTGTGTGTGTGTGTGTGTGTGTGTGTGTGTGTGTGTGTGTGTGTGTGTGAGACTCTGAGTCATCTGCACAGATGTGTCAATAACACACAGACACAAAGGGCCACACAAAGGGACACACACAAACGCACACGCATACAGCCAGTATTCACACAAATGCACTCTGCTCAATAGGAGCACAAAATAGGCTATAGCCATTAGCCACACTCCCAGACATTCTGACATCCTTATACATTGAGTCAAGTCCACAGTGCTGAGAGCAGACCACTGAGGGCAAGTAAATGGCCTCACTCTACTGCCGAGTCATGTGACACAACTCCACGCATACACACACACACACACACACACACACACACACACACACACACACACACACACAGAGTAGTAGAGTGATCCGGGTGGACAGCGGCTAGCTGGAGCTGAGTCCACCGCAGCCTCCTGTCACACGCGGAGAGCGCTCTGGTAGCCTGCGCTCTAACGAGATTACCGCCTACTACCCACCCGCACGCATTTACATAGATTTGCATGCAGCAAACTGTTGTTGTATGAATTATGCAGAACAGAAGCACTATTCTCTTTCAAGGCACAACAATCTCGTGCTAGCTTTAATGTGACGAAGTGAGAAATAAGCAGAGAACAGGGAAATGAACTTAAAGCAGATCATCACGGTGGCTTAGCACCAGTGAATGAGAGACACACACATAGGAAGTGGGGAGCCAGTTCACACCACACTACAGATATTTATATCTGCCTTATGTAAGGGAGAGAAAGAGGAGATATTTTTGCCCTTATGTGAGAGATGTACGCAAGTGGAGTTGCGGGATGATACTGATGACTCACAAGCATGTACACACATACTGTACACACACATGCCCACACACACACACACACACACACACACACACACACACACACAAAGAGAGAGAGAGATGCAGAGACAGATACAGACACATCTATACACACACATGTTAACCTGAATAAGATTCCCCTCGGCCTCATTAAAACCTGTTAAAATAAACAACCTGCTAATTTAGACCCTTAAACGGAGATGAGTCCAGATGTCTAAACATAGATGTACTTACAATTCTCACTAATTAATCCATACACACACACATACACACGCGCGCACACACAAACACACACGCACGCGCACACACACAAAGAGCGATGAGAGATGCAGAGACAGATGCAGACACATGTACACACACATAGTAATTTCTGTTGTTAACATGAATAAGATTCCCCTCGGCCTCATTAAAACCTGTTAAAACAAACAACCTGCTAATTTAGACCCTTAAAGGGAGATGAGCACACACACGCACGAGCGCGCACGCACACACACACACACACACTAACATTCCAGTCACACATTAACATTCCAGTCACACACACAGAAACACACACAAACACGCACACTTACATCCAAGACACATCTGTTTTACCGCAAATGGTTGCTTATGAGGCAGTCTAGGAGCATTTGAAACACTGATGGATTTGTTAAAGTTGTAGAAATCTTGTGAGTGAGCTGAATGACTTGTATGCCTGCAGCCCCACTAAAGAATTAAGCATGGAGACTGGAAGCTTCATATTAACCCGCATCCATCTCTGAAGCCCCAGCCTTAAGGCCTATTCTCTCTCTTTCTTTCTATGGCTCTTTTCTCTCTCCCTCTCTCTCTCTCTCTCTCTCTCTCTCTCTACAGCTGCGGATGCCAACAGATGCACATGTGCTGTACATGATGGCACATTTTAGAGAAGAGCTACAAATATAGAAAATGCAGTAAACTGTTCCGCATATTACTCTCTTAATAGCCCCTCAGGGACATACAAGTTTAAGTGTGAGATTACACAGCCCATTCTATATGATGCTAGATCACTCTTTAAAGGGCAGGATTCCATTCTACATGATGCTTGATCACTCTTTAAAATGCAGCATGTCATTCTCCTCATCGTGCTCTACTATTTAACCTTAGTCAGGACCTGGGGGCAGATATCCAATCAGATCATATCAACGCAATATCAGACAAAGCCCCTCAACTGTTCAACTCAAATCCTCTCCCTCTCACAGCTTGTCACCTGTGTGGCACATATATGGTACATCAGCTCAATCATGCCCTACTCACTAGCATAATGGAGATGCTGTAGGTTTACCTATTCCAGACAATTGTAGGTTACACTTTACTTGACAGTATCGAGATAAGAGTGACATGACACTGTCATGAACGTGTCATACACAAGTCATAAACGTTTATGACATAAGGATTCTGTTATTAAGTGACATTCCGTTTTTGTCATAACAAGTTAGGGTTAGGATTAGGGTTAGATATAGGGTTAGGGTTCATGTGTCATGACAGTGTCATGTCACTCTTATGTCGATACTGTCAAGTATCCAATACCCAATTGTATTTTATTTTTTTTCGTCACCACATTTTAATGTCTGTGCCTTCCTACTTGAGGGACCATGTGAGTGGACAGCTCCAGAACAGCTGTTCCATGGAAGCCTCCCCCTTCCACCAAACCCCCAGAAGACTGCAGACCCAGAAACACCATTAGGCTTGAGCAGAAAGTGAGAAAAGTAGGTCTGTTTCCAAGAAAAAAATTACACTACAGTCTTGCCTCACCATATTCTTTAATGACTCTTCTCTCCCCTTAAATTTTGATGGAGAAAAAGTAACCTGTCCAACATACAATTTTTATTTTAGAAATTGAACTGCAATGTCTTTCTAACCAATGTCATATACAACTAACAGAGAGAAGGTTAGAAGAGAACCCAACATAAATGTGATGCAAGCCCTTGCAAATGGAGCCCCTTGCAAATGAAGACCAGCATCCTCCATCCATTGCTCCCTGCAATTCTAAGGGCCCGATTAGGGCGATTCTAAGGGCCAAACACTACTGTAACAGAGAGCAGCGCCCCTGACTACAACTACCAGCATTCCACACACACACATACACTACCTTATAGCTATACAGTACATCTTGCCCTTTGCAAAGACGAATGACTGTTAGTCTCTGTCATCTAACTTGTGTGGGTATGTGATCTGCATTTGAACCACTGGGATGAGTGGAGGGGTTAACCAAGGGTGGGCAAAGGTGACGAGGCTCCATGATTCACAAACACCAAAAAACCAAAGACCACAAGTGGGACAAACAAGTCAGGGCACAGCAACCGGTGACACAGCATTCATCACCGGCTGGCCAGAGGAGGCAGAAAGGGCATACAGAGACAGGACGGGGGGGTCAGGGCTTCCAGAATGATGCATGAGGCTACCGGCCGGCAGCTGAATGACCAAGAGAGAGAGAGACAGAGAGAGAGAGAGAGAGGGGGGGGGGGGGGCAGGCTGGTTCACAAAATGAAAACGGCTGCCCTAATTCAGGGCATCCAAAGAAATGGCCGTTTAAAAAAACTGATTTATAGTCTGCTTGTGAATTCACACATTTCCAATACCTTCCTGCACTCTCTCAACTGTCTATTTTAAGAGAGATGGAAGTAGGACAGAATGTGTACAGGTTGTGTGTGTGTGTGTGTGTCTGTGTGTGGAGGTGTGTGTGTGGGAGGGTAAATGAGTGGTTAAACTGGTGTGTGTTAGTGCACATGGGGTTTACAGTGCCATTATCAGTGGCACAAAATAAAAAGCAGCACATTAAAGGATGCTCTCAGCGTTAAATTCCTACAGTCCACCCAGCATTGTTGTCGTAAATTTGGATTACTGTTCAATTTATGGGCTCTGTAAATTCAAGACACGGAGAGCCACTACTCATGGATGTTAAATGTTGTTGACCTAGATACAACTTTAACAGCAGTGTGGCTGGGCACTGGGTCTTATTCAGGTTGTGGTTTTTGCTCTGGTTGTTAGACTCGGGGCAGTGAGAGGCAGACGTCCAGGGCACTGGTGAGTGAGTGGCGTCTCTTCTGGCCTATTTACACAGATGAAAAGGCTGCAGGCAGAGCAATATGGCTCTGCTAATGCCATGCTCAGCTTCTCCCACCCCGACTCCATTTGGTTGAGTGTGGACAAAAAAGAGCCCTCCTGGGAGGGTGTGCGTGTGTGTGTATGAGAGAGAGAGAGAGACAGACAGACAGAGAGAGAGAGAGAGAGAGAGAGAGAGAGAGAGAGAGAGAGAGAGAAAGAGAGTATGTGAGTATGTGTGTGTTTGAGTATGTGCATGTGTGGGTGTGTATGAGAAAGAAAATAGAGAGAGAAAGAGAGTATGTGAGTATGTGTGTTTGAGTATGTGCGTGCGTGTGTGTGTACAGTATGTGTGTGTGTGTGACCTCACATCTTAAAGAGACCAAAAATACATATGAGTGTGTGCATCTGTGTGTGTGTGTGTGTGTGTGTGGACGGGCAGAAAGCAGGTAGGAGAGTCTATTTTTACAGCAGCGGAGAGAGAGGGCGAGGGAGAGAGAGAGAGGGGGGGAGGGAGAGCGAGAGAGAGAGTCCGAGGAGGCAGCCGGTGGTTGAGTGTGAAGCGCCGCAGCGCAGGTCTTCAGCTGGAGAGCACTCAGAGGACTGGCAGGGGCTAACAGCCCTCCTGACCTCCTCACAGCAGTCACAAGAACAAACTTCCAGAACTTTCCGCGCACAAGTGTGTGTGTCATATCCGTGCCCAGCTATGAATAAATCCTACTGACGTGCAGTTAGTGTGCGTGGTTGTAAAAAGAGTTTTTAGTTGTACTACTTCAACGTGAATGTTCCTTTCAATTCTCTAACACTTGAGAGCATCAATAGGCTTCGCACAAGGCATTGACAGACTCCCGCAGTGTAACTTACAAAGATGTCTTTATGTATGAAAAGACAAAGTACTTAATAATGTAAAACAATGCGTCTGTTTATCGTTGAGTAAGTCGTCAGGAGTGGGTGGAGGGCAACGTCTCCATCATACCTATAAAGTCACCTTTTTACGTCTCCAACAAATACACAAGTAAGCTCCCGAGAATGACCTCTGATGGAACTAGCCCACTCACTCTATTTCTCTCACTCTTTGTCTCTCTTTCCCTCTCTGTTCTGTCTCTTGCTGGCTGCTGTTGACCAAACAGCTATTTATAGCCCCCACAACCTCTGTGAGAGCTCTCGTCTGATGCACCAGCGGTACTGAGCAGAGGTGTATGTGTGTGTTTCCACAGCAGCCTCAGGAACCCACCACTCGGCAGGTAAATCGTCTGTCACTTATAATCTCCCACCTCTGAAAATCTCTCTTTCTCTGTCTGTTTGTCTGTTGCTCTGTCTGTCACTCTCTCTCTCTCTCTCTCTCTCTCTCTCTCTCATCCATCACCCTGTTCTGGTACCCAGAGAGAGACAGGTTGGCGCTTTATGTTCCCAGCCTGTGGAGGCCGCTGGCCTTGGATCCGATCTGTGGCTCATAGTGCGCGGTCACTCATTCATGGCATTCATGTTGTAAGTAAGCAGCCCCACAGGCAGTGACTCAGCTGGCACACACCTTGCCATATCCTCAAAGGCCGTGGAGACAAGCGCTGTAAAAGACAATGTCCCCTTTTGTGCAGGGAAGGAGACACACACACACACACACATACAGAGAGAGCGAGAGAGCTGGCACACACAAAGCCATTGGAAACAATGAAAGGCTGCGTTCAGGGGCATCAGCAGAGCAGCAGCAGCAGCAGCAAAGACTGTATAGCCTGTACAGTCTCCCTTTTGAATGTTCACGGGGGAGGGGGGGGGGGGGGGGGGTGGGCGGCAAAAAGAGGTATTCCTCTTAATCCTGTTAATCTCCGCACCTGAACCCCCCCGGGAACAAACACAAAAGCAATGACGTGATTTTGTGGCTGGATACCCGCCCAGTCCAGTGGAGTCCAGAAGCTCGGAGACAGACAGACTGATCCCTCAGCAGTGTGGGTGAGCTGAGGCAAAGCGAGGCAGGGCGAGGCAACGTAATGCGCGGCGGAGCACAGAACTTTCCTAACTCATCAGGACAGACCCTGCCGCAGTAATTGCTTTTTTCTGAGCCTCGCTGGAGAGGGATCAAACAGAGGCACAACACAAGACAGGGAGCAGAAAAACAAGAGGCCAAACTGCAGGGCTGAGGCAAACCACCCAAGCAAGCCGCAACGCGGTACAGCTCATACAAATGCGTGTGTGTGTGTGTGTTTCTGCCACATGAGCCAGTGTTTGTGTGTGTGTGTGTGTGTGTGTGTGAACGCCTTTTTGACATGCTCATTGTATGCAGCTGGAAGTGGGTGTGTGCATGTGTGCCCATTTCAATGTGTCACAGTGTGCCACTGGACACACGCTGGACGGTAGGGACAGACGGACACACAATTACACACAACAGAGAAAGGCCAAGTGGTTATGAATCAAAATAAGCTCAAATTAGTGTGGCAAGACTGACCATGGAGTGCCTGGCAGGGCGCTGAATGCCCGTCCCTCATGCCCACTGGCACTTGACACATGGATGACCACAGATCTGGGACAGATCGGGCCCAGAGTCAAGCTGATTCCATGCCAGTCCCAGCTGCTGCAGGGGACTGACTGGGTACAACAGCATGACAGTTCCTGTGGGTCGGATGTCAGAAGGCTACAGGACCGGCTGACAGGTTGGTGACTTAAGAGAAGCACTTCTGCAGTAAGCCCCTGATCCGCCTTTCATCTCCAGTCCACTGGAGCCCCTCAGTGCCAGAGGAAGGTTTTGCTGCTAGTCATGCTAATTAGAGCCATTAGTACTCCACGAGCTCTCCACATACGTCATAGTTCGTTTCCGACAATATGTGGCACAGACAAACACAACATTCGCAGGCTGTAAATTGTCATTACCTGCCAAAAATTAGGGAGAATTCCGGGCGTTTACGGGGACGAAAATCCAACTTTTCATGCAGTGGGAGAGAGAGGGAGAGCACGGTGTGGTGTCTTAAAGAAGCCCTATGCAGGTCTGGTTATTCCTTCGCTGTTTCTGGGTTTTCGCCTGATTTGGGCTCGCATTTTTCACGACATAGCTCCCCCTGCAGCTTCGGTAGCAAGTGACTGCTATGCTAAACCCCCACTAGCTAGCGAGCTAGCCATCAAGAAACCAAGTTAAACACATACAGGGCTCACAATAAAACGGTCGCGCAAACACATTGTTCAAGAGACTATCAAACCACATTACAAAAACGAAGTTCACCCAAGGGTAGGCTACTTACAATTTCAAAAGCAACAAAGCCAAGTTGGAGTCCGTTTTGCAGTCTTCTTAGAAACTACAATCTGACTACATTTTCGAGACGCGATTGGATACTTCCGCTGAGTCACATCCGGATTTGTTCGGGAGGGACCAGAAAGTTGCATATTCAGTTTGTCCGCGGAGAAGCACTAGGGGGAGACGAAACACCCCCCAAACAACCCAAAAAGTGTTGTAGAACCATCAGAACGACTCTCAACCTGCATAATTAAGGTCATTTTTGCTAAAATTCTTGCATAGGGCTTCTTTAACAGGAGGACTTACGACTTGAAGCTGTTGGGGTTTTTAGAGCCTCATCTGCATCCGCAGAACAATGAGAGCAGATGGATGTACAGGCACAGCAGGCACCATAAAGCCCACTGGGGTCGCCTGCTCGCTCGCACGCTAGCCTGGGTGGCATTCCAAAGACATGGCTCATGAAGAGAAGATGAACAGCACTGTTCCTAACCCCTGCGTGCACTTTGTACACTTTGAAGCAATGAACAGTTTACAGACATTTGTTAATTTTAGGGTGGCATTAGCTCTTGTTAGCCTCAGGGATAAATAAAGGTAGGCTACAATCTGCATTCTGATTAAATCTTCATAATAGTTTAAATGAAATTACCCCCCCCCCCCCCTCCCCACACACAGACACACGCACACACACCATGTTCCCGAAACAACATGTTGATTAGCTGGAAGGGTGTATTGCTCAGTATGAGGCACTGGTTGTTTCCCATCTACAGAACCAGAGCTGTAAAGCATTGGAGTTGTTGTGAGTGCACACACACTGAACAGCTAGAAAACTTAGAGGAGCTATGAGCTTAATTTGACCAGCGGTGGATTCGTTTACAATTACAGACTGTAGCCTCAACATGGAGTGTGTCTGTTATCTCTTTGATGTCTTTGTGAATATGTGAAATAAAGTATTAGAACTGAATCAGAACAATATCTGCAATGACTCATTTCTAAACTGAAGAACAGAACAAGAGATGGGAGGTTCTAAATATAGAATGTGACAATGTCACCATTACCGTGACAGAGAGTACAGACAGACATCCACTGCCGAATATTAGTCAGAGTGTGAGAATATGATCAGAGATCCTCTTGCAGTCCACTCAAGGGAAATACAAATGAAGAGATAAAAGTTAGCATGCAGACAGGGACTCTAATGAAGAGCCTGACACAACATCATGCCAAAAAGGCGTCCAAAAAGTCGGCAACAAATTGGGCTGTGGAGACAGTGAAAATCAGAAACAGATGGGTGAGCACCTAAGGGATTAACTAGGGGAACCATGGGATGTGGCTCCCTCTTTAGCCAATGAATGAAAAAGATGATTCAACAAGGACAAGATGATGATGGTGGTGGTGGTGATGGTGATGATTGTGATGATGGATTCCTGGCCATAAAATGGTGTTCCTTAATGTAATTGGATATCCTTATCCAGAGTATAACTTAGACTGCGTCATGTGGCATTCCATCCCCTCCCTTCTCATACACACAGCCCCCAAAAGCTGCCTGCACCCTCCAACCAACCAGCAAACTTTAGGTCGCTCTCATGCCAACCCAACACACACTCTTACCGATCGCGTCGCCTTCAGAGAAGGTTAGTGATGGTGGGTACAAACAAACAAGACCCCCATCCTGGGATGAACGGATCAGGAGCCCAGAGGTCAGTGGGACCCCCCCCCCCCCCCCCCCCCACCCACACACACACACACACACACACACACACACACACACACACACACACACAACCCCTCCATTCGTCTCTCTGCATGTCGCTGCCCGTGTCTGGGCTGCCACGGTTGGCATTTGCCCTGGCCCAGCAGGCACGCTCACTGTGCAGAATGACAGATAGGGATGGCATGGTGGAGGGAGGGAGGGAGGCCAAGGTTGGTATGCTGGAGGAGTGTGAGCTGAGACACACGGTGGTCTCCAGAGGATGCACAGAGGAGAGATGGACAGATAGAGTGAAAGAGAGAGAAATAGAGAGAGAGAGTGAGAAATAAAAAAAAATTAAAATTGAGAAAAATTGAGCGTAGGTGGTGGGGGTGGTAGCAGTGACAGGGAGGTCTACTGTGGATTGGCAGAAACGTGATGCTGTTTCACAACAGACAACCCATACAAAAACATCTATACATTTAAAAAAAGTATTTTATACCTGAAGGAAAAATTGCCATTTAAATTGTATACTTTTCTGTCTCATTTGATTGCATTTATTATCATTGTTATCTCTGTACTTATTTCAGTTTTGCTTCAATAAAGCTGAATTGGGCACAACATGAATTGATTTTCATTCATTAGTGAAGACCGCTCAGGCCTGTGGAATGACAAGCAGGTGACTGTAACCTCATCACTTATGAAAGGGCTCTGCAAAAGCAGTGCGGGAGCATCATTTTCTCCTTAGACTGATACCTCATTTAGGATTAGCATTCAATTCAAGATGTCGGGGGAAATAAAGGGCTGATATATCTTTGATGGGAGCACCTGAGATTATTTCAATCGTATCAGATTTGACCACTTACTGATGGAGTGAATCAATTATTTAAAGTGGGAAGGATTTGGGGACTGACTAATCTTTAATGCAGTTTTTGCACTTTCCTGAAGCATGATTCAATGGACTAGTTTCAGGCAAAACGAGGCACATATGATACATAGAAAACATGTGATCTGAATAGATAAAAAGGTGTGTGTGTGTGTGTGTGTGGGAAAGAGAGTATATAGAGAGAGAAAGCTAGAGGGTGGGTGAGTAAGTAGTAGGAAAGTGTCATGGTTATAAAGACTGAAATACCAAACTGCCTGGGGTAAGCCCTTTCCTATCTTCTTATGCAGGGCTCTGAGCTGGGCTTGCAAATACGCAGCATGCCACAATTTGGGGTGTGAAAATGAAATGCAATTGATTGCGGCATGTCCTCCCTATCCTCTACCTGCATCGTCACCGGGACAGATGCCCCCTGAGAGTGGACGACCTGCGGCTACTCAACCAGCAAAGCCTGGCGCAAACCACTCTCTCCTCCCCCACACTCTCCCACGCAGCGGGATCGGAACAAAAAGCAATGAATGAAACGGCAACATGTACAGTGAAGGAAGAGCACAAACACATCTGCGTGAATTTTTGATAAACGGAGAGAGCTCTGTTTAAGCCCCTCCGGCGTCATCTCTGATGGTTCGGACCACGCTGAGAATAAACGCCGCTCCCGCAATCACTGACACTCACCTCATTATTCAAACTCCTGCAAGTGCTTATGTAACACAGCTCTTTATCAGAAGAGCTTTTGTAATGACACACACACACACACACACACACACACACACACACACACAAACACACACACCACACACTCTCACACTCTCTCTCTCTTCCTCTTGTGCTGTTGAGTTACAAAATAGCCATCACAATAAAAATAGCATCCTGCATTTGAGGTCTGTTTGTTCAAGAGCTGTGGGATTTCACAGAGCATAATATGCAGTTCCAATGGATGCAGAAGGAGGACAAACTATTACAGAGAGAGAGAGAAAAGGATAGAAAGAATACAAATAAGAAAGTGAGAGATCAATAAGAAAATGGTAAAGTTGCACCAGAAGAGTCTCAGTCTTGGTCCTGGAACAGAGTATGAGAACTGAACTGGGGTCTTAGAGATTTAGACTTCTGTGGTGTAACAATAGGATTATACCCTGCTCTTTAGGCTGCTCAGCTGTTCTGCCTTGAGTCCATGATAAGGCGCCGGCTAAATCACTGGCTGACACTGTAGCACACGCCAGCGTTTGTTTTGCCACGGAATAGCACTACTTTACGTATGTAAATACTTCACCGTGCTGGCAAACCGAGGCTTCTGAGTGGCCACTTTAACCATGGGGGGGGGGGGGGGGTGGGCATGAAAAGGGGCGGCCTCTTTGCATTGCACCATAAACGCTCTTCGGCTTGATTAAAAGGTTTTATGAATAATTTAGGCCTTGATGAGAAACGAAGTGGAGCCAATAAATACATGAGACCTTCAGCAGCGGCAGGAGTGCTGATGAGACACATTGTTTTACTCACTCCTCGGCAGGAAGGAACATACAGTCACACAAAGCCAATGAGACCACTTCTTCTATGTCAGTTTCTGTGTGAGATTTCACTGATGCATGGTTTTGCTTAGCATAATCTGGCTGGCCATTGCAATTATCAGATGTCAGATATGGACAGACACCTACACAATGATTTTTCGTTTTGTACCTTCGTCAGACCTGACGGCTGCAACTAAGAGCTCCACGCCAGGGCACCCAGGAGGGTTCTGACAAGACCTGACACAGTGTTGCCCCAGTCAAAAACGTGTAAAGCGGGATAAAGATTGATCTTCACAGCCGCTACCCTGGCAGGAAAATCTGAGGCATCTGGGGCACAGAGAAACCAGAAGAGAAACTGCACTGGGCAAAATCACAAAAGTCTCCCAATTTTAGGGCTTAGACACCTAATCAAGCTCTAACTGGGGATCGCAACAGCAGATGTTCTCTCTATTGGGTAGTGTGTGCAGGAGGTGGGGACGGGGCGGGGGGCTTCAGAATAACAACACAGAGAGGGGAAGCAAAGCAAGCTGCTTACAGTGTGGACACGTTCCAGAACTGCATTGCTGGAGGGAAGCGTGCCTGCTGGCAACTGAGAGTGATCGAGTGAGTGAGTGGTGTGTGATTTGTGTGCATGTGTGTGTGAAAGAGAGAGAGAGAGACTGTGTGCACTTTGCACTGTGTGTGTTTGTGTCTGTGTAAGTGTGTGTGCATGTTCCTATGCCAACTCCAGCAAGATTCCGTATTAAAAAGCCCTTTACAGTCACACGCACACAGTTCACGACATCTACTGACATTAGTTTAGACAGGCTCAATTTCTCTGTCAGCAGGCCTCAACCTCCCGCTGATTGAGTGGCCTTGTCCTTTGAGGGTACAGAAAGGGGGGAGAGACTCTCTGACAATACACGGCCAAGACTGTTTTGGGAAGTGACTGATTGATCGGCATAATTGATGGGGATATGGCGCCGAAGTGCCGACAGGGCCTGGGTGAGAGACGAGCCACTTTAATCTCGCTCGCGCCCGTATCGGAAAACCATCTATCTCTGACGGGCTTCTGACCTCGTAAAAGTTTTTACTGCATTCTCCTCTCCTATGGCGTATCACAGAGCCCAGAGGTCCCACTGTGGCTCCACTAAACAGGGTGAGATGTGCTACCCACTTCTCCCTCTCTCTCTCCTGGATAGCTCGACGGAAAAACAAGGCCACTAAAGCACAAAAAACACTCGCCAATGTTCCACATTCACTCGGGCTTATATAACAGCATAGGGTGCATTAGGACTTGGTGATAGAGGAGGAAAAGAAGATAAGCAAAACACATGTCCTCAGGCCCAGTTGAAATGCCATCCTATACAGCTGGGACACAATATAAGACAAAGCGCATGTCTCTGTGAAATAAAGCCCTGTCTTCCGCCTGCTACTCCACTTGTCTGCTACTCCCCCCCCCCCCGGAAAGAGACCTCTCACTAGGCTCACAAAAACCCTATTCCCTTTTAGCCCAGTAGGACATTCTTCCCCCCAAAGTCAAAAGTCAACACAGCGTCGGGCAGAACTGGGCACGACCCAGAGGATGGGAGGACAAAGGAGGGAGAGCAGAGAGAGAGAGGAGAGGAAAGGAGAGGAGAGGAGAGGGGGCCAATCAGGTCACGCGTTCCCAGATACGGGGCTTGGTTCAGATGAGGTCGGATGGCCAGAGGCCCCTGTTCGCTACTGTGTCATCAGCGGGATGCAGAGAGCGTCCATCCACAGGAGCTGGGTCAGATCTACTGAGTCTAACTGTACACTGTGGCTGGCTTTGCATGTATCAGCATGACTGTCACAGAAAAAAATTAATGCGGCCATAGGTATACAATCTCAACTTTTGTGTGGATGCAATCCTGCAAAGTCAAAGGGTGAAACTCTAGACTCTTACCACTTTTTTAATTTAAAAAAATGGGCTATATAAGTTTGGCTACTTATATAATGCAATTAATTAAAACACACATTTATAACATTGGCGCACCTTGACAGCCTCTCCATGCGTAACTCTGTCGAATACCATGTCATTGACGGTCAGTATCTGGTCTCCAATCCTTAGTCCCTCCCTTTCGGCAAAGGATCCAGGTTCCACCAAGGAAACATAGATTCCGACACCGTGTTCGGATCCTCCACGGATGCTGAACCCCAAGCCCTCGTTACTTTTGCTGCGTTTCAGCGTAACTTGGCGAATCTCGGAAGCCAATTCGGGCAGGTACAGTCTCCCCATATTGGAGACGTTGGGAACTGTCCCATCCGCTGTGGTGCTGAAATTAGCCGGGGACGCTCGCAGAGTCGCGTGGCTGGGAATAGGCTGCTCGGGTGGATAGGGACAGTGCGCAGAAGGCACTCGGACGTGGGTTGTATTGCTCATTTCTTCCGAGCTTTCATGGTTGCCGGTGGCAGAAAGCAAATCTGTTTTCAAGTATAGACCTTCGGAAGTGTACTGGTCGAACAACAGTTGGTCGGAACGCGGAATAACCATGCGTAACATTGGTAGCAGTTGCCGTTTGCTAGTTGTGTTTAGAATAACTTTTAGGGTCTGAACTAAGTCAAAAACATTGCGTTTTGCATGGTAGACATTCAAACAGTGGATGAACTGTTCTCTTTCGTAATCGTTAAGAAGAATGTTGAGAGCATTGTGCAGCTTTCTCACGTTTACCGACAGTGCGCGTCCACCCGAGCCCACCGAGTTCCCGGTAGACTTGAGAGACATGTGCTCCAGATCCGAGCTCATTGTACAGCTCAATTAGAACTCCATAGATGGTAAGTTAGCTTCTGCGAGTCATTGTGACAAGTTGTCTTCCTAATTGTCAACAAAGTCATTTGTCTTTATTATATTTCCAGTTTATAGGAGGAATAATTTCAAAATCCCATCGCAACATTACCATGCGTGATAAAGCCCTGTTTAGTATTGATAGAGTTCCAGCAAGTCTAAAACGCACATAGTCCACTTTGTTGAATAGAAGTGCATAATTGTTGTATCCTCAACGACATGCCAAGCTTTTTGCCTTCAATTAGCCTACTTCGGTAACTCGCGTCGTTCAACTTTGCAAGTGCCGTTGGAACAGCTTGAAGGATGCTTAATGCCAAGCAGTGATTTCAAAGAGCGCTGAAAGATGATAAAAGCTTCATGAGCATGAAAAAGATTCCATTGTTACTGTGAAATGACATACATCCGAAATTACGCCCAGTTGAAACTTTTCTCCGTTACTCAGATTGACTACATTGCTTGTTGGTTGTCTCCGCAAACCTCTTGCCGCTTGCAGTTCGAGCTGAAGTGAGACAGCTGCCGAGACCTTCGCTGAAGAGGAAATGACGCAGGTGTAGGCGACCGCGTTGCTTAGAAACTAACAACACTTAGCTGTGTACCACCATTTGTCTGCACCCATTAAAGAAGAGCACACATTACCTTGCATAGTGATAATGTGCCATTACACATGGATTGCAGGGTCTTTGACAATATGCAGTTGCTTAGTCCAGACTGCACAGGATATTGTGGCTTTAACTAGGCCATTACTGAATTTGTGGCACAATGAATGTGACTGCAAACTTGAACCTTTTTTGGGAAATCATGCAATTCTATATGGGCAGACATAGTTATATAATATATCTGTAAAGTCTGTATAGACTAATAGTTAACTAGCTCAGCCCCACTCTCATGACTCTCTCTCTCTTTGACACTGCACTGTGTCAACAACGCCTGCCACACACTGTGACATAAACCTCTCAGGCGGTATTAGCTACTTGTCAGCAGACGTCTCAGCAGCCTTCCAGCCATGACCTACCTTGCCCTATTTATAAACACTTATTTATAGTGTTTTCTCCATTGTGTCTGTGCCAGCAATAAACTTTCTCCCATTAACATCCTCATGTGAGGACAGTAGCTTCACTCGCACCCTTGTGTCATGATTTACATCCCTTTTTGATAATGCCATTAAAAACAAATGAGTTCAATTTCATTGCTAAATTACGTTTACGGTCTCTGGCATTTAGCCATATAGCCTACTAACAAATTCATGAGCAATAAAAGGATTGCGGTGCCAGTGCAGCTTATTGTTATTTAATGACATTTTAACACACACAAGATTTAAATTTCACCCTAGACCGGGATTAAATTGGATGTCAAACACAAAATCGCAATGCAGACCTCATTCAAGCCAATGGCCCTATTCGTGCGTCAGCTGAATACATATTTCGCCAATAATTTGAAGGGGAAATCTGATAAGCATATTGTCCATTTCTACATTAGCAGGGAATCAAATTTAGATGAAGGGCAGGCATATTTGCACACGTGTCCATCAGCCTGAATTGTGGCCAAGTGACCAAAGTAAGCCTTATCTATTATGACAAGATTAAATTCTCCCTTCTCATCCTTACCACATAATATCATAATATAGTAGAATATATGTGCATCCTCCTCCAGCCACCTCCATCCATCTAAGAAAAACAGAAGAAGCACGTGGAGGGAGGAGGTGGGTGTGTGTGTATGTGTGTTTGTGTGGGCGCCACTGTTCAGGAGAGCATAAGGGCAATTTAGAGCAAGATTAAGTGTGCCAGACAGCAAGACTGGATGAGCAGAATGGGAGGACAATGTGCAATGAGTGAGTTAGTGAGGATTGTTAAGTAAGTCTGGGGGATGAGGTGATAGGAGGAAGCAGAGAAACGCATGTGTGAGCGAGTGCATGAATGAGGAGAGAGGGAGACAGAGAGGGTTGGGGGGATGAGAAGAGTAGGGTTTAGGCAGGGCGGGACGCAGGGGTGAAAGGATGAATGATTGCGTGAGTTGGTGAGAGTGTAGGCTTTATGACTCAGCGTGACTCAGGCTGCTCAGCTATCGAGCGTGCCGGGCACAAAGCAAGAAACGGATGCCATCATGGATCCACTGGCAGCGCCATGCACATGGCAGTAGAGCCTAAAAACCCAGATGGACGTTTGAAAAAGAATAAAATAACGCCCATTCAAAGAGACATTTTAAGAGGGAAAACATGCTCTGATAATCAATTAGGCGACTTCATCATTCTCTTTAAAATGTCATCAATTTTGATTTCATGCAATTACCTCCTCCCTCTTATCAAATAAATGGAAGAAGCCAAGGTGAATATCAATGCTGCTGAGAGAGGAGGGAGTTAGAAAAGGACACATTTCTGATTAACGATAGAGTGCAAGCAGGTTAAGTGACTCACAGTAGATTGTGCCAATTAGAAATGATAGCATTTTAACCAAATCCAGGTGCCTAACGACAGCCAGCTCTCTGTAATCCAAGTTGTGGTCTTGTAGTGTGCTTCCAGTTCAATGCCAATGGGCCATAGGAAGAACTGGGGGCCGAAATAAAGATTAAATGAACAAATGAAATTGGGCTAGATGTAGTGTGTGTGTATGTGTGTGTGTGTGAGAGAGAGAGAGAGAGAGGATAGAATAGATAATGAATGTTGAACGTCAGAAAAGTAGAGTGAGTGTGCTGTCGATTACAGGAGGACCAGAGAGACATTTGAACACTTAATGACTGGAATGACCCACATTTCTGGACAAATGCTGAGGGCAGAGTGAAACTCTGAAACTTTGAAGTGCAGTAAATGGACAGCAGCGTACAAAAGGTGAAGTGACAAAGGCTTTAATGACAGAGCTGGGTGCAGAAAGTGAAGGTGATGGACAGACATGATATATACTTGTGCAAAGTAAATATATTGCTTGTCCAATATGTAAAGGTTCGACTTAATAAACAAATAAATAAATCAACAGAAGAAAAGTTAGTATAATGGCAACAGCCTTGTAGGCAAATGAAAAACCTCGTTGGTGTCATTATTATTTCTGAATTCCAATGTTTTCATACTGTTCCGAAAAAAAAAAAGAAAAAAAAAACGTCTAGCAGGAAGGCGTCAGTAGGCGTCAGAGACATGCAAATGGATAGAGGACTGATTTAGAAGCTGCCGGATTCCGTAATGACGCAGCAAGTGACTGGGAGTGACACGGGGGCCCCCCCTACCACTTCTCTCTCCCACCACTGGTGCCGTCTGGAAGACTCTGACATTCATCTGCCTATTAATTATCGGATAGGCATGAGAGAGAGAGAGAGAAAGAGAGAGAGAGACAGACTCGCCGAGGGAAAGAGAAAAGTCAAGGCCCCCCGACACGGCCTTGGCTGAATCACAGATGTCTATTTTTACAGCGGCTCTGTACAGCCGTTTGTGAATAATTGCATTCTCTGGTCTAGCACTTCCTGCTAGTCACTCTGTGCTGTTCAACAGGAGCCCTTAAGGGATGATGGCGTGTTTCAAATTGGGGAATGACAAGACTTCAAGGCATCTCTTATTACACAGTGCTATGAATCACACTGGCTCAGATAGAGACCCCCTGGTCTAATTTGAATACCAGAACTTTATGCAAGGAGAGCTCATTTTGCTAATGTTTGGTTCTTTTTTGGTTCTATAAGGTGATACTCTCTGAGAAGATATGACAGGCACTAACAAACCTTTGGTGTTAACATATGAGTGGTTTGACGCTAAGTGCCAAAACCTATTTTTCAAATACTCCCCCGGCATCAATAGCACATGGCTGTTGACTTCAGTGAGTTGTTATGACATGTTGACAGCACACACCCCCATCAGGGTAGTCCCAGATTCATGGTACACAACTTGTTTCGACAAGAAAATAGTATCCATGTCGGTGACTGTCAAATTAAATATATTCAGTGGGGGTATAAATACTTTCAATAGATCTCAATGGACACACAACATCTGTTTAAATTATGTCTAAATTACAACTGTGTAACAGTGGATTGTCTGTAAAATGCCCCTCAGCTTAAATGATTCAATTCGAGTATTTAACATTGTAACTGAAGGACTTAAATTCTATCCAATTGTTCTAAACTCTTTCCTCCAATACAGTTAACCATATGAATACTGTAACCATGTACAAGTACAGTTTGTCCAAGACCAATGATCGCTATGATAAAACTAAAGTGTAGACATACTTAGAGAAAGGAGAAAACCCCAAACCATATCAGATTCATACATGGTGTCTGTGTGTGTGTGTGTGTGTGTGTGTGTGTGTGTGTGCATATGGCCTACACTCCCACATACTCTATTGGACCCCGGCATCACAGCATTGTGGCTGAATGGGCCTCTTGGGCAGCCTCTCCGTCTCGGTAGGCGAAGCATCTGGGGAAGATGCCAATGCTTCCAGCCGTGTGGCCCTCCAGCCACTCCTCATTGACTGGTGGAGATCAGACACAACAATGGCAGTCAGTCAGTTAGCCGCACAGACATTCACCCACAGCACCTCAAGTAGAGTCCTAGCAGTGCAATTCAAGCAGTGCAGTTCTGCTGTATCTCATCTTACAAACTATACTTATTTTCAATCTCTCAACCAGATAGCTCAGAAGTGGCCAAATTGTGTCAAATTGGTTGACATAAAATACAGGGTAGGACTTCCTGTCTAGAGTTGCTATCACAACGGGGTGAAGCCTGAGGTGGGGCAACCTTTTGAGCAATGTTGTTGGGCAACCACATAACTGGTTCCTTGTGTTCCTTGTGTTGCCTATACTGAAGTTCTCCAGAAAAAAATATTTCACAATATCAATGGGAACATGCTTGAACAACAAAACTCAGGAACACTGCCCAGAAACAGTGCTCAAAAAGTTGCCTTGTGCATCATCTGCTTTTGGCATCCTAACTCAATTGGCATCACTCTAGAGAGGAGACATGAAATTAGTATGAAACATATCTGGGAACGTTACCCTCACTGAGGATGTCTATTGTGTCTCCCTCGCTGAACTCCAGATCCTCTGGCCCCTGTGTAGTGTAGTCATACAGTGCCACCATCTGGTAGAGAATAGTCCTGTTGGCTAGAGGATCCTCATGCTGAAGAAATAAATGGGGCAGTGACAAACAAGTGAGTGAATGACAAGCTGTGCCATGGGAACATGCCATCCAAGCTTTGCATACTACATTTTCAACTCTTCATCAAGGCTTTTTCAATGAATTAAGATCTTAGTTTAGAATCAGTTCAGAATCAGAATTTGAGACAGGACTAAAATGGAGACAGAGGGAATTCATGTTTATGTTTATGGTTCTTAGCAGACACTTTTGTCCAAACTGACTTACAATGACAGTAAACATTACATTAACATTAAAATGAAATGAGTTTATAGAAAAGTCATATGGCCTGTATCAAAAACAAATACACAAATTATCTTGCTTTGGCTCTGAAATTTGACTTTGTTAAGAGCCTTGTTCTTATGCCTTAATTTCTTTTTTTCATTCTTAAATCATAAATGAGAAAAAAGATGGAGTGATTTCGTAGATGCTGTGGGAGAAACAGAAAGGACACTGAGCCCAGGGTGACTCTTTTATCCCGATCCGGCATTACCTGGCACCACAGTGTGGCCCGACCAGATTCTGCCACCTCTGCCAGGCTCTGGAGGCCCTCTGTAGTGTCCAGCGGGGTCAGTGCCTGAGTGCCATGATGCTTAAACCTGAAGAAGAGCAAAGGAGAAGCAGAGCAGGAACACATTCTCATTTTCTCATTTCAACTGCTCAAAAAGAAATGGGTTACACTTTACTTGAAGTTATCTACATAAGAGTGACATGACATTGTAACAAACTTGTCATAAACATTATAAACAAGTCATAAACGTTTATTACATAACGCTTCGGTCATTAAGTGTCATTCGGTTTTTGTCATGACAAGTTAGGGTTAGGGTTATGACAGTGTCATGTCACTCTTATGTAGATACCTTCAGGTAAAGTGTCACCAAGAAATGTGTAGTATTTGATTGATTATAAGTACTGAGTTTGCCTTTAGAGCCCAAATAGTGACAACGTTTTTACAGTTCAACCAAAAGTGTAGTAGTGGCAGAACGTTCAGCACAGCCTTCAAAGACACAAATTAAAAATGGGCTAATCAGCTGGGCTCAAGGAGAAGTCTAGTACCTCAGGCGCAATTGAGAGGGCGACTGGCCCAGTTTGTGAGCAATTTTCTGCTGTAGCTCGTCGTACGGTGTGCCAGGAGGGACATGCAGTGCCACGGTGTATCTGTAGTGCACCTTCACTACCACTGAGCCAGGGTCATCTGAGGAGGAAGATGGCAGGTCCTGTGTGGTAGAAGAGTATACAGATAAGATATTCAAACAAGTGAGTTAAAAACGAAATAATTAAACATAAAAGTTGTTTTTATTTCATACGCATATATGTGTGTGTGTGTGTGTGTGTGTGTGTGTGCATCTATTGTACTGCGCTGTTTTGATCTATTTATCTATCGCTTACACAGATGAATTCTTTGAGCCTCAAAATAGGTCATTTCAAGATAAAGCACCTTCCCTGCTAGCCCCAGATAGGACAGTTTATATTTTTGTCTGCCTCTCCCCCACCACCTCCCCCTCCTCTTCCTCCTGCTCCCCTGAGCTTTGTGCTGACTTAATCAGGCCATAATCGCTATTCTGTTCAATCGAGGCAAATGCTGTTAGTCAGTTGGTGTAAAACAGATCTGCCCCAAAACTTTTTGAATCAGCACAAGAATATGAAGCTGACTGTAGTAAACACATATCACAAATGTTTGGTTCTATTTTAGGCGTATAGCAGGTGATAGCAATTTTCCTAGTGCCACAGTTGTCTGGAAACTCAGTCGGGATGATGGTCAATCAGGAAACAGGCTTTATTCTTCCATTGATGCGCATCAAGGGAGAGGGACAAGTTTACCCAAAGGATTCACCAGTATCTCTAACAAAACAGGTGACCTCTTGTTCTAATTCTGGATGAATATGTATATAGGTAGAAGGGCTGACCCTCCTACACTCTAAATGTTAATGAGACAGGTTTCTAAAGCAAACAGGTCCAGCCACCTTGTGTTGTTCTGTATGATAATTAAATCTCCACTTTAACTGGGATGGCTCTCAGTGGTCTACCCCCCAAACCCAATTCTACAAACTTAAGTGTTTCTCACACCTCACTCCTGGCCAGTGCCAGTGCAGAAACGATAATAAACTCTTTTACAGGGAAAAGCTCTATGTTTTTGTTTGGTTTCTATTTTTTGTAGTAAAACAAAACTGTTAATTATTGTTCGTATTGATTCAAATTTTAGGCTCATGATAAGAAATGAACTGATAAAATAAAATGATAAAATCCAGTGCTTACGTTTTTTTTTTTTTTTTTACTGACAAATGATGGCTGTGTACAGTATGTGCGTGTGTGTGTGTGTGTGTGTGTTTGTGTGTGTGTGTGTGTGTGTGTGTGTGTGTGTGTGTGTGTGTGTGTGTGTGTGTGTGTGTGTGTATGTGTAACACAGCAATAAATCAGACAGCAGGTCACTATCATTTGACTTGGCTATCAGTGGTCACTCACCGAGTCAGTGGGGCTGATGGCTGGGGCTCCATACTGAGGAGGTGGAAAGCTTTGGATGGCGCTCACATACGACGGTGGGCCGTCTGGAGAGGGAAAGACACATCAAAGTAAGTGTATCAAATGATAAAAAGAGACAAATCAACATTGTCAAAGAGGACAAATCTCAGAAGATGAAACATCCATGAAACACCACGTCAACTGTGCTACCACTACTTTTACATGATATGTTCTAAATGTATTTGTAATTAATGTGTATTTTGTGTAACTAAGAGTTAAGACCACCAATGAACTATACTGTAACTGTACTGACATGTAAGACATCATTTCAATGTGTGAATGTGTGAGTAAGTTCTCAGGAGAAAGAAGAAATGCCATGGTGGTAGAAGGTCAGTTGAGCATGCAACTCTGTACCTCGAGGACTGGAGGAGGTCTCGGGGCGAGTGGGGGGGCTGAGTGCAGGCGGGAAGGGAATGCCATTGGGCACACTCTGTGGAGAACAGACAAGCACCCACTTAAGAACCCATTGAGACCGTATATGCAGGATTACAGTCATTTGCCACTCTATGCCCACCCTTCAAACTCAAAGTGGGCTGCAGTTGCCTTTCTGAGCACTCCAGCGGACAATTACGGAATACATTGAGAGGGAAAAGTCACACTTTCAGAGCAGGAAATGGACAGCACTGAGGGGAGGGTGGGGATGTGGATGGAAATGTGGGACAATGCAAATTGAAAACAGCAAGAGCACATTATCACTGTCTAATAAAGCAACATTGTGTGTGTGAGCATGTTGCGGAAAAAAAATGAAGAGAAAGGAGATGACTTACATCTACTTTTTTTTTGCTTTTCTTGGCCTTCTTGGGATCCACAGGATCCAGCATTGTGATGGGCAGCAGGCCTTTCTGAACGAAGGAAGGAGGGAGATGGAGAGAAAGGTAAAGAGAAAAAAGATGGTGAGAAAGAAATGGAGGGAAAGAAATGGTGAACAGAGGCCAGGACCCTGAAGATGTCAAAAAGAGCCGTGGAAAAGATCAGGCATTTAAAACACTCATCAGTTACGTCAGTGCAGCCAAAAAGCCTACGCAGGAGATGGCAGATCTCCTGGACTCTCACCTTTCCATCATAGATCACAGTGGCCATGCCAGTTTGGTCCGCTTCACTGAACATGAACACCATCCCTCCGGCGGGCACCGAGAGCTCCTCAGGGCTGCGGCCCATATGCGCACTCTTCATACGCATGTACCGAGAGTCCCTTCAGAAGACCACCAACAGCAAAAGCAACGGTTATTGACCTTACGTGGCATCACTATAGTGGCATCAAGAGGTCTTTTTTTCACAGTGGACATTCTGTTTGTAATAATGATGAATGTCCTTTTAGAATTGGTAGGCAGATAAATGCTCACCACAGTGAGAGCTAAACAGTGCCCCCCAGTGGTAAGTTAGCGGCACAGTCCTTAAAGAGAATGTCCAAGGAGAGGGAACAACTGAATTAAAATATTCTCAGATTGTTCTGCCACTCTCAGCCTAATATACATTAGCACAGATTCAAAGTATGAAGCTTTTTTCTTTCCAAAACACTGCAAATTGTCCCAAGGGTCCCAATGCAAACAGAGGAAATGGTGTTTGATTTCAAGCCCATGAGAGAGAAAAGCCTTCGCCCTTTACAACTAGACCTTTGTATAAACCTTCTTTATATTTGACTGTACCACCCAACAGACCAGGGGTGTAGTGGTAAAATAAGAGTTGGGTAAACTATGAATTCAGTGATCACGGTAAGGTGGACTGCGCCATGCGGTATCGGATTTTTTAAAAAGACAGTCAGAACATGTTTGATGATGGTGGAGGTTATTGTCCAATGTTTATAACAATACCAGTGGTATTAAATGGTTCCTAGAGTGTTGATGAGTGTACATATTGTGAACAGGGATAATACAGTGTGACTTGTAAATGTTAAAAGTTGCAATTGGTGAATAAACTCTAATAAGAGGTGGATAAACTCTATTTCGGGAGATTTCAGAGGTGGATAAACTGTGTTTACTTGCGTTTAGCCTCCACTACAGCCCTGACCCTGTCCATTAAATAAGAGAGCTAGTGCTGCTCTAGTGCCATGTGGATCTGCTTGCAACAACATGACCATTCATTTCTGTACTGTAATGTTTCTGTGTATGATACTTAGAGGCCAACACTGATGTAGAACTATTGGTATACGTACTCTCCTCCTCCAGTTGCACCGCCACCACCTCCTCCTCCTCCTCCTCCTCCACTTCCACCTCCACTTCCACCTCCACTTCCAACTTTAGGTTCATAGAATCCAGGTTTCTGCAGAGAAACAAAATAGAACGGTGGAAAAGGGAGAGTGAAACGTTGTACAAAATGGTGAAGGAGTTGTGATATTATGGGCTGTTTCTTACCTGACCCCGGAGTGGATCAAAACCAGCAAAGTCATCATTGGGGAGTGCAGAGGTTATCACCTGTAGACAACGCAGAGCACACACAAACACATCTGCCATTTAATCCCATTTTTAGTCCCAAAAGAGATGTGAGCTGCTGCTGTGTGTGTGTTTGAGGTGTGTACAGCGCTGTGTGTGTTCTATGTGTTCTCTCTCTCTCTCTCTCTCTCTCTCTCTCTGTGTGTGTGTTTGCCTGTGTGTGTGTGTTTGCCTGTGTGTGTGGTGTACTGTACCTTGGCTTTTCCCAGGAAATCCCTTTGCTTGAGCTGTTCGACTTCCTCCTTCCTGGGTCTGAACACGTCTCCCACTGGGACCAGGAGAGGAGCCAGGACCTCCCTCCTCTAGACAGAGACAACCTGTTACAGCACTTGCACACCATTTCAGGAAGTCGCTTTCAGTAATAGCATCAGCTAAATGCATAAATAAATAATTAATTAATCAATTCAGTTAACCACATCTAAATCTAATCTGGCACCCATTCTCAACATTCTGCCATCTTCTGATTACTGTCTGACATTATATTCACGGAAGGAGCCGTTTTAAACCATTTCCAATTGAAGAAGCATAGCTGGCTTCGCCGTGGGAATAGGACTCTCAACTCACCGAGATGCTGTCCAGTGCTGCCTCCACAGTGCCACCACGAGCACCGCCTTTCTCCTCGGCCGCGGCTAACAGGATGTCCCGGGCTTTATCCCAGTGGCCCATCTTGACGTGCACTGCAGCTGCATTGTAAAGCACCTGTCAATCAGGAAGAGCAATGTAATATGGGTTGAGTTGATCTCAGCATCAGTGCCTGGGACTCCAGAGAGAGACAATCACTTTTAATCAAATTTAAACTGATACAGACACCTCCTGTTCCTTCTAGATGTGAGAGAGTGAATTTTGGGCAAACAATAGGGAAGAGGGCTGTGTCCAAAAAGAGATGACCTACTGTACCTGTGCCTGATTATGCAATCTACCAACACAAAGCATGTTTCTGTAGTGACACTCTTACATAAGACAAGAAACACCTTCAAAGAATTTACAATATCATATTTCCTCTTCCAAAAAGGAAGTAGCAGACCTTTATCCTAAGAGATGGAAGGCTTGAATCACCGATGTTGTGAAATGCTTCATATCTGCTGTGAATCAGACATAGTGTATACGTATTGACCACTGTAGACGGCACAGCCTCTTATGGTATAACTTCACTAGCAAAGAATGCTGGTTGTGTGTGTCTTATCTAGTCTGAGGCAGGTGGATTTGTCGCTATTGCGCAACTGCAGCATTTCTCATAATAACTGAAGGAGCCTTTGTTGAGAGATAGCACAGCGGGGGTAAATCAGGACTGTGAAAAAACTCCCTCTGGCATTACAGGCATTACAGGTCAACAGGGCACTGCTGACAATGGCTTTGAAATTATGTACCGAAAGAACAAATTCAGGTGTTAATACAGGTGATCACAGGTCAGGCAAAGACCTGTTGGTTATTATGCTAGAAATCTAATATTCCCAAAAAGGATTCATGCTGTGTAGGAAGTGTTCCTTCTGCAAAGAAAGCTAACATTCAAAGAGAGACTTAGCTTTCCTGAGGACAGGTGTGAAATTGATACCCTTGTGGGGTCACTGTACCTGCCAACTGTAGAGTTTATAGCGCAGCCCCAGCTGTCGGTAGTCAATGACACCATTCTCTCTCATGTGCTTCTGGGCACATATGCAGTCAGCGAGAGCTTCCTCCGGCCTGACAGACAGATGGAGAGAGGGAGAGTGAAGGAATGAGGAAACATGTGAGAGAGAAGGAGGCTTGATATCAATCTTTCTAGAAAAAAACCCCCAGAGGTACCGTATAACAAATCTAGACAGAACTCTCAATACATGAGTGAGTGCATTAGTGGTGATACGCTCTGTACATAGTGATGAAGGAGGAAACCTGATTTAGTTATAATAACAGCCACACAGCAGTCCCTACCTATTAGCCAGCAAAAGGACTCCAGCCCTTTGGAAAAAGCCGACAGCAAGCCTCTCATCCTTGATAATGGTCTGTTCTAAAGCCTAGGGGCACAAAAAGGAGAGACCAATGTGTCTCATGCGCACATGGAGAGAGACAACTGTAAGTTGTTGACACTGGCCATAGGTATGTGATCTACGTCCATGGCTGTAGAAGCTCTTACGTCTATAAGGATTGAGCCGTATTTGCGTTTGGTAACTTACCTGGATGGCTGGCTGCAACTGACCAAGGGCTAAGTGTGCGGCTGCGGTCACAAACAGGGTGCGGGCAGTGGGCTCGTAGATGTCGTCGAGCTTGGCGAGCGCGCCCTTCCAGTCTTGCACGTCCACGGCCTTTACGGCCTCGTCCCAGAGTCGCAGTAGCTCCGTGTACAACATGGCCCTGTGGCACAGTCACACACAGCTCAGGCAAGAGATTAATTATAAAATGTGTGAAATGATAAATCAACAACTTTGTGCTGACATTCAAAACAGTTACATAATCTTCAAGCACAGGGCTTAGTATGGTTGCCTGTGAACTAATTTGAAATAAAAAAAAAACATCTGACAAGTGAGACAAGTTGAGCCAGTTTTGTTTGTTAGTCACCTTGTGCCAAAAGCAAAAAGGCACATCTGAAGAACTACTCACCCACACTCTCAGCACCACAATAATCCTGTCAGTGATCTCCAACTGACAAAAAAAAGGTTTTCTCTCACGGCAGCAGATAAATATGAATGAACAGTGCGAGATTCCTGGTTCCCTCTGAGGTTGTGGCCCCACTAAGCTTGGCAACAGGGAAATAGTACATGCATAAGTGTGTCGTACCAGCCTTGGTGTTCCCGCCCACTCCAGGCTACCAGGAAGTTTACCTGACCTTTCTTGCAGATAGGTGAGGGAGGAGACAATAGAGTCTGGTTGTGTGACTACTGGGACACATACAATGTGCACGCACACAACTGCACGGCTCCGCCAGGGTAGAAAATGAGTCTTAGTCTAAGGCAGGGCAAAGGTGCATGACTAGAGATAATTTGCTGTGACAGCTGGTGTGAATTGCTAAGAAAGCAAGCAGGAAGTGGTGTGTTGATGAGAGGATTGGCAACACAGTGGCACACTTCCTCTTAGAGTTCCTGTTATGATCTCAAGGCTCAAGGCACAAGGTTCAAGGGGTGCAAATATCTACTTCAGATTTCTCAGAAAGAAAACAAAATCTAGCACGTCAGAATAATAATGTGTTTCCAAAATCCACACTTAAGGGTGGGTGTTTGGCTCCACTGGTTGATATCCAGCAACACAATATCAAACACACACATAGACACATTGACATTCTTCTATCTATTTCTTTAAATTCATTACATTAATTGGTGAAATTGTATGGTCATTGAAGGCATCTCTAAAATGGTGGGACTACTCAAAGTAAAATTTCCCATAAACTGATATACACATCAGGCCACAGTTTATAAAAAGACACCACACTAGGCTGTTGAACATTCAATGAATCAGATTTATTATTTTCATTCTGCACAACATTAAATCATGATGAGTGTTTTAAACAAGTGCAGTACATACTGTACAAGTGCTTTGGATTACTCAGGTATTCTGATGGATGACTGCCATACAATTTCCAACAAAGGCTGAGTAGCCTACTATACGTTCTCGTGCCTACAAACACTTGACTAAAGTCTTGGAATACATCACAAAGATAATACCTCTTTTTGAAAGGGTTGACACAGTGGCAAGTGCCAATGCTTCCACATAGCAGGAATCAGATGATGAGAAAGAGGTCTTGAGTTGAGATCTTTTCTAACATCTTAATTAAGTGGGGACACAACATCTCCAACCATATAATCCATCAGTTAAGTTCAAGTCACATTTGAATTGAAATGTGACATGTCTGTCAGATAGTACGGTAAACATTCAAATGATGTGTGGTGTGAACCATGTCCAAAGTCTAAAAAACATTTAATTTAGTATACTGTGAACTCTTTCTGTCTGGGCACCCAGTTAAATAATAGGGAGGAGAAAAGAGTCCAGACGTACTGAGCACTAGCCTGGCGTAGCCATATTCAAAATTCTATTCTGAATTTGAGTATGGAATTGGAGCATTAGATAATTATGGGCCGTGTTTCAACCAATAGCCTATAGAAGAAAAAATGCCTCTTCACACAATTGGACAGACCTATAACCAATCAGCTAGAGCAACGAAATAGCCTTCCGTGAGTCCTTTAGTGAGAAGTTGAACAGCCAACAAATGCCAATCACTGTTTTCTGTTAGTTTTTTAAAGTTATTGCGTTGTCAATATCACGATAGTGACATAAACGTCTAGTGACAAGCTTTTTGCTCTAAACGAAATCAACCATGCTCAGGTCATGTGAATGAATAGGCACCGTTGCTCATCTGTCCATCATTGTATAAAGCCTGCCGGATGATTGGATTGGTCCGCACTATTCTCAAGTTTTCATAGGTATGTTAATGGACCAAATCCAGACTGAATTTCCCGACCTTTAAATTCGGGCTGGCTTCCAGGCTAGAGCTAGCCTAGAGCACAGCCCACAGTCTTTGAATGCTGAATCATGATCTTGTGTCTACCCAAAACTCATGGGGGAATAGCAACTAGGCTACAGTAGAACTGATACGCAACAAATATTCTATTCAAAATTGATTTAAAAAGAAAACAAATAGTCCGGCAGCCAAATGCCATAATTTAGGTGAACCTGGTTTTGTCGGTTAAAGTTTTTTTTTTTGCTGTTTCTTGTTGTCAAGGGGTAACTCAATAAGATTAGAGAGGGTGCCCGGTGATATCCCTTGGGCAATTCTCGATATTAAGCATTTCTTGTCCAATGTGTTGAATATAAGGCGAGGCACCACAGGTGAATAGGGTAAAAAAATTAATAGCAGATATCACTATGAAACTTCCCCAGTTGATTACTTACATTAATATGGAGAAAAAAATTGTATTACAAGTTATCTGTAATATAAAGTTTAAATATGCAAATTAAGCATAATCTAATTAAATATGTGATGATTTGCATAAACTACAAAAAACTAAATTGGAACATTGGATGAAGCCAGGTTCAAAATTACTTTTTCATTGTGTTGACATATTAGATGAAAAGTCTTTTACACAGGGAACTTTAGATATCTCTTATTTATTCCGTAAATCAGAAAGTACTGCCAATAAAAAGGCTAGGAATAATATATCAACAAACCCCTCTGTAGAAGCCTTCTAAATATAGTTAGGTATAAGACTGGAAAGTTTGGTGTATGTAGGTGCTTCTGAAGTGCAGATTTCATTCTCAGAGTGGGAGAGGAAACGGATCCATGGGTGCTACATGCTAGCATCTCTCACTAGCACGTCTCTTAGGTGTGGATGGAGACATTTACCAGAGACTTTCTAATGAGGAGTCACAGCACTCAAAAAACCCTCCATAGAAATGCATGGGGTTAGTTTGTAACGCCAATATGGCAGTTGTCTACACATATCCCGCCCCTTCCAGCAAAAAAGTCTACATTGTGCCAATCATGTGGTGTGTTGTGAATACATCGTGCCAATCATGTGTTGTGATCTCACTGCTGGAGCAAGATTGGTGTTGTGAAGTCTTGCGCACACCGAAATAGATGCCTGTTAAGTGCCCAAAAAGCGCTACAATATGGCTGCTGAGTGGAAGGACTTGCCTAAAAGGACTTTGGGTTTACTTACTGCACAGCTATGTAAATGACTAGCCTAAACTGCCCTCTTTTAGCTGATTTCTACAGGGTGTCTGTTCTACTGTTGTAATATGTATAAAAAATTGCAGTAGTAGTCTATGCTCAGAGCCTAAACTCGTCATTCAAAAAGAGACTATTCATTTGGAGCCTGAAACAAAGGAATACTTCAGTTGGAAATTCAACTGCCATTTGAAGAAAGATTCATTGATTCGTTACTGAGGCCAACCAGTCTACCAGAAAATGTCAAACTTGCACCAAACTACATTTTGGAGATGATCAGATGTGGCTGCAAGAGTGAAAATCCTTGTAGCTCTAACAGATGCAGTTGCCAGGTTAATGGTGCCTTGCACAATGTTCTCTGCATGTTTTAGGGTAGGATGAGCCAGAACTGGACAATTATCAGAACTAATACTAGAGGAAAAGTGCACATATTCAGAATTATTACAGGCAATATCTGAAATTATAAATTCATTATTTGACATAGAAAAGGGTTACATTTTCCCAATTTGAATGCATTAAGTATTGTCTGAATAACTATCACACTGCTATTTTTTTTCTTCATGATTTCGGCACATAGGGCTTTAATGGTTAATGTAGGACATTGCCCAAGGGATATCAATGGGCACCCTCCTACATATTAAAGAGCCACCCAAAGTCAACAAGTCTAAGCAAAAATTAATAAATAAATAACCCCCAAAACCAGGTCTGACCCCATGGCTCCCGGATTGGCATTATCTAAAATATAGAAATTCATTAATTCACTTAGTAAAGGGTTCATTTGTCCAAATTTGAATATACTGTCTGACAAACTATCACACAGAACACTCTATTTTAGTGCATTTTATTTCAGTTGATTTGCATTTAATATGAGTAGGCCTACTCATCTTGAAATTAGAGGTATATCCTATTTTTTCATGATTTTGGCACATTGGGCTTTTTCATATTTAAACATTAAATTACAGAAAACTTGTAATACAAATTTCCTGTGTAAAATACTTTTCATCTAATATGTAAACATAATGAAAATGTAATTTTGAACCGGGCTTCATCTAATGTTCAGATTTTTTTCTTTTTAAACTTTATGCAAATCAGCACATATTTAACTAGATGTACCGCAGAGCGGTACAAAATATGACCGCCGCCCAGTCCAGCACATTTTTTCCACAAAAATAAATTACGCTGAAAGGCCTATATGATTCTAACTGTCTCACTAAATTGCATTATCCACACTCAATTCTCACTGGTATCTGCTAGACAACAAGTACCAAAACATGATTAGTTCATAGATTTTACATGTAAAATTCATTTTATACAACCCCACCCCCATCTTGCCTGTTCATAATTCTGAGAAATTCTTGAATTGTGTGCATGTGTGCGTGTACACGTTTATGTTTATGTGTGTGTGTGTGTGTGTTTGCCTGCGTATGTGTGTTTGTGCATGTGCATGCATGCGTACATATGTCTACTGTGTGAGTATGTGTCATACGTATGATTACTGTGAATGTATGTGTGTGCGTGTGTATCTGTTTATGCACATGTGTGCACATGGAATGTGTTAACATGACCCCTGGAGGCAAACATACGGAAAAAATTGGTCATCCTAGGCCCTACGGTTCTCAAGATATTGACAGAAAACTGTGTCTGCCCTACCCTCCTTTCGGGGGGTCCAGTCCAGGGGGGGGGCTACAGATCAAAACGAAAAACGATGGTTCCATGGTATCCATGTGGGGTTACATGCCCACCAAGTTTCGTGTACCCCGGTCTTTCAGTTTCCTGGGAATCCTTGTTGGTGTACGGTCACTAAATGTACACATAAATTATTTTATTGTAAGGCCCCCCATGAACGAAAGTTCACAAAACTTGGCATGCATTCGGAGGGTGTCATAATGATCCTACACTTTCAATTTCGTGCAGTTTTGACCATGTCAGCCAGAGATATTGTGATGAAAACACCTATTTTTTTGCTTTTTAATTTTTAACTAGGTGGCGCTATACATAAAATAAGTGGTAATGGGATGGGTTGACATGCCCCCTTAAGACCAACATACAAAAAAAAGGTGGACCTCCTAGGCCCTACGGTTCTTGAGATATTCACAGAAAACTGTCTCCGGCCACCTACAGGCCAGTTGGTGTATAGTAACATAAATTAATTTATTGTGTGGCCCCCCATGAACAGAATTCCACGAAACTTGGCGTGCATTCAGAGGGTGTCATAATGATCCTACACTTCCAATTTCGTGCAGTTTTGACTATGTTAGGTCACAGATACCTGCGATTACAACACCTCATTTTTACTTTTTTGTGTTTAACTAGGTGGCGCTATACATGAAATGAGTGGTTATGGAATGGGTTGACATGGCCCCTTGAGATCAACATACAAAAAAAATGGTCCTCCTAAACCCTACGGTTCTCGAGATATTCATAGAAAACTGTGTCTGCCCTACCCTCCTTTCGGGGGGTCCAGTCCAGCGGGGGCACTACAGATCAAAACGAAAAACGATGGTTCCATGCTATCCATGTAGGGTTACATGCCCACCAAGTTTCGTGTACACCGGTCTTTCGGTGTCCCGGGAATCCTTGACGGAAATTTGGACATGCGAAAAAGATTGGACATGCAGCTTCGCTGCGCGGCGGTCATAATTAGATTATGCCTAATTTGCATATTCACACATTACATTTCAGATAACTTGTAATACATTTTTTTTCCATATTAATGTAAGTAATCAACTGGGGAAGTTTCATAGTGATATCTGCTAGTTAATTTTTTTGCCCTATTCACCTGTAGTGTCTCACCTTGTATTCAATACATTGAACAAGAAAGGGTTAATATACAAAATTGCCCAAAGGATATCACTGGGCACCCTAGTCTACAAGATTCTGCAAAAAAAAAAACTTTAACCGACAAAACCAGGTCTGACCCCATGACTGCCGGACTAAAAGTCATGATAAGATTCATCAATCAGATACCAGGTGAGTCTGGACCAGGCCTGGTAGATGCATACTCGATCCGCTCCAGCCATAGACTATAGCTCCAGCGGTTTACTTCCTGGAAGAGTAAAGGAAACAGTCTTTCCTTGATGTCATGCTCCATGTGCTTTTACAACACCTCTCTCTCACAAGGCAGTTACAATTTAAGACAAGACACAGTCTCCAGTCATGACAGCAATGCAAACCTCAGATTTCAAGAAAAGGTGAGAGTTTGTCGTAAACAGGAGTAACAACACACCAAAGGACTTCATAGCAGGTTAATGTTAGTTAAAAAAAAAAAAAAACATGATTGTCAATAAATGATTAGCTAAAATTATACACACATGCTCTTGATTTTTAATGCTTGATGAAACACAGTGCACAACAGACCAAACCAGACCCCCCCCCCTTCCTCTCATTTAAGGCACACAAAGAAAACAAAGAGACAAAACTAACCCTCAAATCCAGACAGCGACACCTAGACGCTAGCTAAGCACTACTATGGGATGGGATGCTTGAGCTGTTCGACTTCCTCTTTCCTGGGTCTGAACACATCTCCCTCTGGGACCAGGAGAGGAGCCAGGACCTCCCTCCTCTAGACAGAGACAACCTGTTACAGCACTCGCACACCATTTCAGTGAGTCACTTTGGGCTAAATGCATAAATAAATAGTAATTAATCAGTCAACTCAGTTAACAACATCTAAATCTAAAAGGACTTGGTACAAATACTTTTAAATGAAGACCCAAATTAATAAAACAGTTTCAATATCAGATGATCACAGGAAGGTGTTTACTGACTGGGAATTTCAAGATTCTGCCATCTTCTGATTACTCGCTAACATTAAATTCACGAAAGGAGCCGTTTTAAACCTTTTAGAATTGAAGAAATATAGCTGGCTTTGCAGTGGGAGTCTCAACTCACCGAAATGCTGTTCAGTGCTGCCTCCACAGTGCCACCACGAGCACCGCCTTTCTCCTCGGCCGCGGCTAACAGGATGTCCCGGGCTTTATCCCAGTGGCCCATCCTGACGTGCACTGCAGCTGCATTGTAAAGCACCTGTCAATCAGGAAGAGCAATGTAATATGGGTTGAGTTGATCTCAGCATCAGGGCCTGGGACTCCAGAGAGAGACAATCACTTTTAATCAAATTTAAACTGATACAGACACCTCCTGTTCCTTCTAGATGTGAGAGTGAATTTTGGGCAAACAATAGAGGAAGAGGGCTGTGTCCAAAAAGAGATGACCTACTGTACCTGTGCCTGATTATGCAATCTACCAACACAAAGCATGTTTCTGTAGTGACACTCTTACATAAGACAAGAAACACCTTCAAAGAATTTACAATAACATATTCCCTCTTCCAAAAAGGAAGTAGCAGACCTTTATCCTAAGAGATGGAAGGTACTGTATTAACCATGTTGTGAAATGCTTTATATCTGCTGTAAATCTGACATAGTCTTTAATACAGCGGGGGAGATAAGTGTTGAATGCGTCAACATGTTTTAAGTAAGTATACTTCCAGTCAGGCTATTCGCATGAAACTAGGCATTCGTATCAACTCAGGTAATCCACACATATATAAAAATCCAAACATGAAAGACCATAAATAAAGTAATGTGTAATAAAGTGGAATGACACAGTAAAAAAGTATTGAACGTGCCTACTGAAATTTCTTAAATACTTTTTGGAAAAGCCTTTGTAATGACAGTATCAAGACATTTCCTGTATGACGAAACTAATCAGTCGCAGTATTCAGCTGTGATTTTGGCCCATTCTTCTAAACAGATAGTCTTTCAATCTTGAAGATTCCAGGGGTTCCTCTTGTGAATCCTGATCTTTAGTTCCTTCCAAAAATGTTGAATTGGATTTAAGTCAGGGCCTTGATTTCCTTTCTCTAAAACCAATTGAGAGTTTCCTATGCTGTACTGTATGCTTTGGATCGTTGTCCTGCTAGAAGGTCTATCCATATTCTCCTGGAAAAATTGACTCCATTCATCGTTCCTTCAAGAAGTCTGCCAGTACCATGAGATGAAAAACAGCCCCATACCATCATACCTCCACCTCCAAACCTCACTGTTGGTATGGTATTTTTAGGGTGATGTTCAGTGCCATTTTTCCTCCAAACATGGTGTGTACTATCACATCTAAAAAGATCTCGCCTGACGAGACTATATTCTCTCATCCTAACAATGGATTATTCCTACCCCTGAAATCAAGAAGACGCCTATGTAGTCACAAAGCCAGAACTGAGAGACTCAGGAGAAGTTTTTATCCCCAGGCCATCCGAACTCTGAACTCACACTATACTGACTTTGCACACATTCACTCCTCAGCACTCTCAAACATTTCCCAACTTTGAACTCACACTATACTGACTTTGCACTCATTCATTACTCAGCACTCATGACCCCCCCCCCCCCCCCCACATACACACCTACAAGACTTTTAGCGCTTTTACATCCCTCTCCCTATGCTACAGACCTTTTATTTATTTTCTTATTTCATCACACGTCAAAACACACACACACACACACACACACACACACACATATCTGACTTTCTCCAACTTTTGCACATCTCCATAGAACCCCCCCCCCCTCCACCCACCCCCATCCCCCCCCCTCCCTCCAATACACAGCACATTGTCTCATGAGGAAGCTTCTCCAACACACTTATTGTACACTGCCCTCTCCCCACATACACAGCATACTATCCCATCTCCCCTGTCATCCCCCCAACACACACACCTTGGTAAGGGAGTTTTTCCTTGCCCCTGTTGCTCTTGGGTGCTCCTTGTTGGTGCCCCCCCCCCCAATCCCAATCCTCCCCCACCTTTCTTATGCAGCCCTTGCCACTTAATCTACTAAACCCCTCTTCTACTGCACTTTTTACCCCCCCCCCCCCATTAATGCACAAATAGGCTGACACCAGACATAATTTCACTGCATTTCTTACTTCCAGTAACTATATGCATGTGACAATAAACTTCCTTGTATCCTTGTACAGACATTGGATCCAAAGCTTGTGGGAAACATTTTGAAGGGCAAGAAAAAAGATCCCCATGTCCAAAACCCCACAGTAGAAGGCCTCCAACGCATACTTACCCTTGCTCAGCAGAGAGAGAGATGGTGATGTCCATAAAACTCTGGCTCCATATACAGATGATATTTCCTCCAAAATCAAAGTTTTATATCATGTATCATGTATAGCGAACTACTGCAGTAAGACAAAAATCAGTGAGCAGCAGCAAGTTGCAAATGTTGAGAGTGAGAGCACATCTGCACCAAGAAGGCTGAGTAGGGCTGATAAAACATAATTTAAAATTCGGAGAGATTGTTTCATTTGTGGGAAGGCCAGCTCTAAACCAGAACCTCTGACAGCAATTTCAACTGGAACAGTCGCAAGTACCAGAGACAAGGTCCTTCAGGCAGCTTCTGAAAGGCTTGATGAAGATGTATATCTTCGAATTATTTCATGCCCAGATAGATAGATAGATAGATACAGTAGATAGATAGATAGATACTTTATTGATCCCCAAGGGGTCAATCTCTTTGCATCTGATCAGATCTCTTTGCATATGATACCAAATACCATAAAATGCCTTGTACACTACATCTCTAAATTAAATATAGCAGAAGCCATAGACCAATGTCTATAACAAAGACCAATGTCTATAACAAACAGGGATGGATTACTGCACGGGCCAACCGGGCCCAGGCCCAAGGGGTCAGGGGGCCCTGAAGCCCAAGCCTTTGTATGGAATCATTGCCTCAATATCAACAAATCAGGATGTACTGTAGGGTATGAATCTAATTGAAGACATTGATAAAACAGTATTGTCCAAAGGTATGAAAGTAAGGACTCTCAAGTCTTTGACTGATAGCTATGAGTCAAATACTAATACTTTGCAGATTAAAATACAATTTGTTGGAAATTATTGAAAATTGCAATTAGGGCTGCAGCTATCGATTATTTTTGTAATCGATTAATCTAGCACTTTATCGATTGATTAATCGATTAATCGGATAATTTTTTTTTTGCATTTTTAAACAACCAAAACAAATAATGCATAACGAAAATTACATGGCTGTAAAATGATCAAGCAATTGACACAGAGGTATTTATTCTAACTCCAACATTTGGCTCCAAAACTAAGCCCATTTATTGCAATTTACCCATTTAGTGTTTATAAGTGCCAGTGCCAACAATTAAATAATGTTCAAAATGCTCTCTGTAAAATTGCAGCCTCTTGTGCATGACAAAGCTGTCCATACTATGTTGTGAAGTGCTGGGAGGGAGAAGAGGGAAAGCAATTTAATGTATTAATATGCACAACAAGTTTCATGCTGTAATCTAGACTTGACATCAAAGTAAATATCTGTTTTATGTAGATTTCTACACCTGCAACATTTACCATTAGGCTAGGCTACTAAAAAATAGCCTACCATTAGGCTACTAACAAATAATTTTACCATTAGGCTACTAACAAATAATTTCTGGGGTGAGCCTATTTGCTATGGTAACCCAGCAACCTGTGTGTGTGTGTGTGTGTGTGTGTGTGTGCACGCGTGCGGTGCGTGAGGGAAGATGAGGGTGCATGCATGTGTGTATAAAAATGGGTTCTTTTTTAGGCATACTGTCTTGCAATTGAACGTGAATAAGTTTACTACTTAAAAACATAAAAAGCTAAACATTATATCACGACATCGCTACAAATACAGTATGTGATTAAAATCAGCCAACATCAATGTAGGCTATAGGCTACGTAGATGATAGATAGGCTAGATAGATTAGATAGATAGCCTACTTTATTTATTGACGCTTGGTGAAAGAGCATGGAGTGCATGTTTTCGGTTCAGATGCTTGTTCTTTTCCTTTTTGGAGTATGTAATGATCCCAAAACTTTACTTGAAAACTTTAGACATTCTCTGCCATTTATGGACATCTTGACTCCGCCATCGCCCCAGCTAATTCAGAACATAGGCATAATCTATGATTCAGAATGTATCAAGATTCACGCGCTAGTGGTGTGCTTCCCGAACAACGGTCTGTGTGGAACAATAAAATCCCTGCGCGTATAGTGCGCGTCATAGGAACGAGGCTTCGAGGCAGGGTACCATAGCATTAATTCCTGCAGACGCCCCTGGGCTGAAGCCCAGGTAAGCCCCTGCATTAAGTGGTTGAGGGCATTACCTATGATTTTCTCTGTAACAATTGTACCTGCTGCCTCCAATTCTTTCTGGAGGTTTCTCCGAGTGGTCCTTGGGTCTTGGACTACTCTTCTGACTATCCTTCTAACTCTGATCAGAAATCTTGCAAGGTGCTCCTGTGCGTGGCCGGTTTATGATGCAGTGATGTTCCTTCCACTTGCAGATAATTACCCCAATGCTGCTTACTGGAAGATTCTTAAATTTTGAAATGCATCTGTAATCAGTTCCATTGATATGTTTTGCAACAATAAGGTTGCGATGGTCTTGGGAGAGCTCTTTGCTTTTACCCATTATGAAATGTTTCTTGTGTGACACCTTGGTAACAAAAAAACTTTTATAGCCCATCATTATGTACTAACCCAGCTTATTTTAATTTACCCACATAGGAGGGAATTACTCTCTAACTACTTACAGATTCCTTGCCTTGGTGTACTGCTCTTTCTTAGCGTGTTCAATACTCTTTTCTTCTGTCATTCCTTTTTATTACACATAACTCTGCTTATGGACTTAAATGTTTGGATTTTTGTATGTGTCGATTACCTGAGTCAATACTAATGTCATGTGGATAGCCTCACCAGAAGTACACTTACTGAACATTTTTTTGACGCATTCAATAATTATTCCCCCTGCTGTATGTATTGGCCACTGTAGGCAGCACAGTCCCCTTTGACAGCTGAATTTGAAACATGGCATAACTTCACTAGCAAAGAATGCTGGTTGTGTGTGTCTTATCTAGTCTGAGGCAGGTGGATCGCTATTGTGCAACTGCAGCATTTCTCATAATAACTGAAGGAGCCTTTGTTGAGAGATAGCACAGCAGGGGAATCAGGACTGTGGAAAAACGGCATGTCTAAAAGTATGCTAAATCACAGGTCACAGGGCACTCCTGACAATGGGTTTGAAAATGTCTACCAAAAGTACAAAATGCACTGAATATCTTTAAAACTGATAGTAGTGTTAACACACTATCAGTTAACACAATCTAACATTTCCAAAAGGGATTCGTGCTTTCCTTCTGCATTCACAGAGAGACTTAAATTTCCAGGTGTGAAATTGATACCCTTGTGGGGTTACTGTACCTGCCAACTGTAGAGTTTATAGCACAGCCCCAGCTGCCGATAGTCAATGACGGCGTTCTCTCTCATTTGCTTCTTGGCCCATATGCAGTCAGCGAGAGCTTCCTCGGGTCTGACAGACAGATGGAGCGGGAGAGTGAATGAATTAGGAAATGTGTGAGAGAAAAGGAACCAGAGGTATAAAATCTACCAAAAACCAGAAGTATATAAAGTCTAGACAGAACTCTCAATACATGAGTGAGTGCATGAGTGATGATACGATCTGTACATAGCGATGAAGGAGGAAACCTGATTTAGTTAATAACAGCCACACAGCAGGCCCTACCTATTAGCCAGCAAAAGGACTCCAGCCCTTTGGAAAAAACCAACAGCAAGCCTCTCATCCTTGGCAATGGTTTGGTCTAAAGCCTAGGGGCACAAAAAAGAGAGCAATAGACAACTGGAAGTTGTAGACACCTGTCGTAGGTATGGAGTCTAAGACTCAGACTGTAGATGGTCTTATCTGAAAGGATTGAGCCGTATTTGCTTTTGGTAACTTACCTGGATGGCTGGCTGCAGCTGACCAAGGGCTAAGTGTGCGGCTGCGGTCGCAAACAGGGTGCGGGCGGTGGGCTTATTGATGTCATCGAGCTTGGCGAGCACACCCTGCCAGTCTCGTGCATCCACGGCCTTCACGGCCTCGTCCCAGAATCGCAGTAGCTCCGTGTCTGACATGGCCCTGTGGCACAGTCACACACAGCTCAGGCAAGAGATTCATTATGAAATGGGTGAAATGCACATGGTGCGCTCAAAAATCCTTGATGTTTGCTCTGTTTCCACCCTCTCTGGTGAAATTTCACCAACTTAAGATTCTGATACTATCCTAGCAACATTCTGGACAGATATGTTGATCGCATCACAAATAGTTCATTAATCTTCAAGCACAGGGCTTAGTATGATTGCCAGTGAATCAAATAAAAATAAATTAAAAAAACAACACAAGTGAGTTCTACAGATAACATCTGACAACTGAGACTAGTTGAGCCAGTTTTGTTTGTTAGCCACCTTGTGCCAAAAGCAAAAAAGCACATCTGAAGATCTACTCACCCACACTCCCAGCACCACAATAATCTAGTCAAGTGATCTCCAACTGACAAAAATAGGTTTTCTCTTACGGCAGCAGATAAATATGAATTAACAGTGTGGGATTCCTGGTTCCCTCTGAGGTTGTGGCCCCTAAGCTTGGCAACAGGGAAATAGCACATGCATAAGTGTGTCGTATCAGCAGCCTTGGTGTTCCCGCCCACTCCAGGCTACCAGGAAGTTTACCTGACATTACCTGCAGATAGGTGAGGGAGGAGGCAATTGCATCTGGTTGTGTGACTACGGGGACACACACCATGAGCCGAGAATGGCAAAAACTGCACTTGGGGGTAAATGTTTGGCTCCACTGGTTATGCAGCACAACAACAAACACACACATAAACAAACACATTGTCACTCTTCCGGTTTCCTTTAATTCATTACATTAATTAGTCAAATTGTATGATCATTAAAGGAGAATTCTTGCAAATTTTTACATAGATATCCGTTTCTCAAGGTCACGAGTACTGTCAGTATGGGAAAAAAAACCCTGAGAACAATCGGTTCGAACTAGCTCGAAATTGCTGCAGCCAACAGCTAGAGCTACAGGCAGCTACAATGCTACACTCTGGGGGCATGTTCATGACCCCCTGAGTATAGCACTGTAACTGCAGCAATTAGAGCTAGGTAGAACCAATTGTTTTCGTTTTTTTTTCCCCTCGTACCAACAGTAATCGGTGACGTTGAAAAACAAATCTATGTGAAAAATCACCGGAATTCTCCTTTAAAGGCATCCTGGTGGGACTACTCAAAGTAATAGTTCCATTACCCATGAACTGATATACACATCAGGCCACAGTTCATAAAAAGACACCACACTAGGCTGTTGAACATTCAATGATTCAGATTTATTATTTTCATTCTGCACAACATTAAATCATGACGAGTGTTTCAAACGAGTGCAGTACATACAAGTGCTTTGGATTACTCAAGTATTCTGATGGATGACTGCCTTCAGATTTCCATTAAAGGCTGAGTACTACGTTCACAGTCTTGTGCCTACAAACACTTGACTAAAGTCTTGGAATACATCACAAAGACAATACCTCTGTTTGAAAGGGTTGACATATTGGCAAGTGTCAATGTTTCCACATAACAGGAATCAGAACAGCTTGGATGAGATTGGCTGCTCTTGAGTTGAGATATTTTCTAGCATCTTATTTAAGTCTACAACTTCTCAGTGCTTTCCAACTATATAATCCATCAGTTAGCTTCAAATCACATTTGAAATTAAATGTGAAATGTCTGTCAGATAGTACGGTAAATAATACAATGATGTGTGTGGTGTGAACCAGTGTCCAAAGTCTAAAAAACATTTAATTTAGTATACTGTGAACTCTTTCTGTCTGGGCACCCAGTTAAATAATAGGGAGGAGAAAAGAGTCCAGATGTACTGAGCTCACCTCACAGCCTTTAAAAGTGTTGGATAATGAGTCTTGTGTCTGTCCAAAACTCATGGGGATAGCGACTAGAACAGATACGCAAAAAACAATCCATTTGAAATGCAACTCAAAGAATCAATGATTGTTGTCATTTTCTTGTGTGAAGCTGCTGATAAGGCAGTTATGTGTGTTTTTACACTAACACCCTTCCAAACAAGATAGCTGATAAATGATTCTTAAGGGCTGAGGAATCATAGTTTGCTATAAAGTTGGCTAGAACAGAAAGACTCACTAAGGACATACAGAAAAGGAGATTTTGAAACAATGACATTGATTTAAAAAGAAAACAAAGTCATGATAAGATTCATCAATCAGATACCAGGTGAGTCTGGACCAGGCCTGGTAGATGCATACTCGATCCGCTCCAGCGGTTTACTTCCTGGAAGATTAAAGGAAACAGTCTTTCCTTGATGTCATGCTCCATGTGCTTTTACAACACCTCTCTCTCACAAGGCAGTTACAATTTAAGACAAGACACAGTCTCCAGTCATGACAGCAATGCAAACTTCAGAATTCAAGCAAAGGCAGGAGTTTGTCCTATATAAACAGGAGTAACACACCAAAGGACTTCATAGCAGGTTAATGTTAGTTTTAAAAAAACAAAAACACATGATTGTCAATAAATGATAAATTAAAAGTATACATACATATACCAAAACATTCATAACACAAAAATCTTGCAGCCAGAATGATGATGTTCCAAACAATTTCAATACCTTATTGATAACATACACTAATAGAAATAGAATTTTGCAAAAAGAAACTCAACGTGGGAATCATTTGAAACTCCAGCCACAACACACAATTCAAGAGTCCAGTACTTGTGCAATGAATTATCCAGCATTTGTACAATCAAATCAACTCCAGATTGGACTCAAAGAGAGAAGATCGGGTCATTCATAAATCCTAATAATGTCAAACTCCTCTGTGCTCTTGACTTGTAGTGCTTGAGGAAACACAGTGCTACCAAACCCAGAGCAATAGGACAGGAAGATGCATGGAGTATTGAATACAATCAAAGAGAAAGTGTAAGAGCCAAAGTCAACGTAACACAGATTAAATGAACAGACGTGACACGGGTAAAAATAAGACTTGGTTCTAGCCAGGCATGATGGTTTCTTGGCTAACCTCTAGAGGGCACCAGACTCCTCAACAGAGTTTCTCACAACAGACTAAACCAGCACTCACCCCCCCCCCAACCCTACCCCTTCCTCTTATTTAAGGCACACAAAGAAAACAAAGATACAAAACTAACCCTCAACGGATTCAGACAGCAACACTTAGATGCTAGCAAAGCACTACTATAGGATGGGAGTCTACTGATTATGCCTGACAGACATCTAGTGAGCTGAGGTAGGCAGAAAGAATGCTCTGCATGGAAAGACAGCCTGTCAGTACCAGCTGGGAACGTGAGACTTCACAACAGTGACCTCATCCCAGTCCTTATTAGTGTCATGAAGCTTGAGACCAGTCATATGAGAGCCAGCTGACAGCAAAGCACTGCCATCTGACATGACGGGCACAGAGAGTCAGTGACTGTAGCATCACAATACATGAATGAAATTGAGTATGAGGCTGCTACACATGTAGTTGGGCACTAGAGAACTAGATAGCAATGGACTGCAGAGTGGATTTGGCCTAGATCGTCCTTGAGGCCTGCTATCTAATGCTAGTTTCTTGGGGCTGTATGCGTGTGATGTGCATTTTTATATGCATGCTACAGGGTTGCTGTTGCCTTTGAGGTGGAAGGTAAATGAACTAAGCAAGAGTAAGATGTAGCCTAGAAGTTGGAGTCTAGAGCAGCTAGTGTCTCCTCTAGTGTAGTGCACTCGTGGTAGGAGACCACCAGGGGGCGTCAGGGGATGGAGCTGTGCGATTAGGGCTTCTCCTGCGGGCCCTTCAGGTGGAAGGGGGCAGAAATGAAGGGGTCTGCAGCGCCCCCGAGACCCTCAGATCCCCAGGAGTGTGGGGGCACCTTGGCAGCCGAAGAGGATGCAGATGTACTCATAGACTGCAGGGACACGGCGGCCTCAAAGTGTCTGGAGTACTTGGCCAGTGCCTGGGGCCGAAAGGGCTGCTGGGCTACCTGGCCAAAGATGGCTGCTTCGTGACCCCCAGGAGGAACGGCGACCAGGTGGGGGCTGTGCTGCTGCGGCGGTGTCCTGGACTGTGGGGCCGAGTGGACGGTCCTTCTGCCGAACGGAGCCTGCAGGAAGACGTCCGGCTGTGGCCGAGTGGCTGGCTGCGGTCGTGGGAAGGGGGCCTTGGCGAACACGTCGGCCTCCTCCTCCGCCACGATCACCCCCCTGCCATCCTCCTGTCCAGCCCTGAACGGGGCACTGGCGAAGGGGTCGGCCTCCTGGTCAGTCTCTCCTTGGGGTAAGGCTGGCTGGGCGGCAGTGTGGTTGGGGGCATCCATGGGCTGAGAGGGTTGCTGGGAAAAGAAGGGTGCATGTGCATCTACAGCATGCGATTGGGCAGAGCGTTGGCTGTGGTCGTCCTCTTCGTCGGAGTCTTGCAGAAGAGGCTGCGAGCCGCTGCAGTCATGGGCAATGACCTCTAGCGCACTCCCAATTACCCGCTGTTCCCTCCCTTCATCACCCTCCTTGTCGCCGTCCTCTTCCTCCTCCTCCTCCTCCTCCTCACTTGAGTGAGGACAGCGATCAGGACCATCAAGGCTATCCTCCATGATAGCGGTCTCTCCACCTTCTCCAAGCACACTGTAGCCATTGCTCTCACCTTCCAAACCTGGACACAAGAGATAGACAGTAAGAGATGGGAAGAGAAGGGAAGAGAGAGAACAAGGAGATTGATACAGGGTCTCATGTCTAGAACTGAACATATGAAGACCATGCGGCCGTCTTGTGACAGTGCCTGAATAATAGCAGTGATTTTATAGGCAGATAATAATACATAGAAAAACATCAATGGAAAACATCTAAAAAAAGCAGGAGCAACCTGCAACAAGCTAGCACATGCCAGCAACAACAGAGACGTGGAAACCTCTAGGACAGCAAGTACAACAAATACTCACAGCACCGCACTAAACAAAGACCTACTCACAAACACACAAACAACTACATCACAAACCTTGTTTCCAAAATGAATAGTAAAACACACACACACACACACACACACACATTTCCCATCTTGGATTGGTTCTTACTACCCACAGGAACCCAGTGTGTGTTTATTCATGTGGGTATGTGATTAGGTGGTGTGAGATTAGCTGAGTGAATAGTTAACAGAAAACCATGGAAACAAGGTAGTGCAGGAGAGTGAGTTGGAACGACAGACACACAGAGATTAGTCTTAATACCCTCTGAAATACCAGCTGTCGAAACGTCCTCAAGCACTTGCTTTGATCGAAAACTCACTTCCTAAGTTCCTTCTTACGTGAGATGGAAAACACTAGGCCTCAGGATTGGTACACATTAGTGGGACCATAGCTGGACCGCCAGGCTCAACTCCTAACAGTGTGGCTCAGGACGTGTTGACAGCTGGATAACAGCTGGGTTTTCGGACGGAATGGTGAGGACGCCACTAAGTCGGCAGAAGAAGCAGGGCCAGTCTTACCTTACAGAAATGCAGTGAGCTGGAGGCTCAAGAAAGGAGAAGGAATCAAGAGGCCGCCAGCCACTGCTCCCCACACCAGACAGCTGGGGGAGACTAGTATGCCAAAAGGCAACAGAACCACATAGTGTCTGCGTGGGACTTTAGGTGTTGGTCTTATCTAATGAAGGGGGAGTGTATGGCCTGCTTTAATACAACCCCCCACTGCCTCCTATGCCCCTGGTCAAAACACTGGGATGAGAGTGTTAAAATGTAGTGTCATAGTAACCTTGGAGACAAGAGCTAAAGAAAACAAACAGAGAGACAGTGTGTGTATTTACATAAGTGATTTAACCAGAAGTGTTATTTTGTGAATGTCAGTTGTGAGGGGAGGGATGGTTGTGTGACATAAAAAAAAAAAGACACAGTGTGATTTCCCACAGTCAACATATTAGTGTAGATCATGAAGTTAACACAGTCAGTAACACAAGGGTGTGTTAGAGGTGTGCAGCCTCTGTAGGAAAAGCTGCTAGATGGCAGAAACTCCCAAGTTGTGAAAGTGTAAGTTGTGCAATCTCAAGACACCACCAGCTAAAAGCAACAGAAGCCTGATTGAGACACTGGGTACATTCACATTTACACGTTTATTTATCATCTCTCTCCCCCCACCCCAACCCACATTGCAACTCATTTGAATCATTTCATAAAAATAGAAGATACACACTAATACATCTTTGCCTCGGCAGAGGAAATGAAGATCAGCATCTCCACACATATTTGTCATCAGACTTCATGTTCATCATCAGTAAGCATCATCAGTATTACTTAACTGTCATCGTCCATTCACACTGGGATATATGAGTTTTACACAGCAACACAAGTAAAACTATCGGCAAGGCTAGTTTACTTCGAACAGCACACTTGGGAAAAGGGTCATTTGAAGCACTACAGTAGAATTGCATAGGTTAGCCACACTTTAAATGCAAACAAGATAAACTGTACAACATGTTCATAGGAGGGGGAGAGAGAGAGAGTGAGAAGACGGGGGGGTTGAGAGCGTAGCCATCAACACAAGCTCAGCAATTCACAGCTTGGTCTGAGTCATATCTCTAAAGCAAAACCATGGCTTGTGTACACAAGTTGGTAACTCAAGAGTTGTTAAAGACCATACTATGCTCTATTTCACATCTTAGTGGAGTTCCTCTTTCCATAAGTACTTCATACATTTGCATTGTAATTCTTTAATGTGCAAATACATAAGTCTTTGAATACTCTGCACAAGCTAGATATGGTCCAATTTTCAATAGTGATTATGCTTTCTTTGAAATTAAAAACACACTTTGGTTTTACACTTTAATGCTAAAATTATTTAAATTCACACGTTAATTTTAGGTCCACAAAAAAAGAGATAAATATCTCCACTCTAACAGGCTGTCAGGGTGACTAACAGCTCATGAGCAAGAGCAATCAGTTTTAAAATGCTGTTTGACTGCTCGGTAGAAATGGATATGTCCCTATACTTAAATGTGGAAGAGATCTATGGCCATCTACAGAGTAATCATGGGTGCAAAAATGCTTGGTTTGGTACCCTACCCATCCTCCTCTGGTCCATCAGTCTGACAGAAAGGGATGGGGGGGGGGGGGGGGGGAGGAGGACAGTGACATCAGGAAGAGAGCTTCCGTCATGAGCGCTGCCAGTGACAGGGAGGTAGGGTGTGGGATGGGCTCAACCACAACAACATCTTTAGAAAAATAAAAGAATTCAGGACATTACAAGTGACTACACTGAAATGCTCTATTCTTTCTCCAGGAAAAAAAACAACAAACAATTAAAAGGCCAGTAATTGGATGACTCCATTTAGGGAGGACAAGGTTTGATACCTTTGGTAACAGTGTAGCTGTTAGTATAGTCCAGCATTGTAAACTAGCCTCATCAACTAGCATTAAAGCAAGACATAAATCTAGTCTTGATAGAATCTGGCCATAATTGGTCCCATGGTATGGACAACTAGTTCTCCACTTAGCATGTGATTATGCTAGTTATAGCCTGAGACATGACCATATACAACGTTGCCTGGTGGCTTGAAAAGTACCGCCAAATAAAGCGCAATTCAGAGGCCCTTTGGCAACCAACTGAATCATATTGTTAGTCAGGTAAACTTGAAAGTGCCATAAGTCACGTAGGGATGTAACGGTATGAAAATTTAACCTCACGATTATAGTGACCAAAATTATCACGGTTTTCGGTACGATCGCGGCATTTTTAAAAGTGTGTTCAATATGTTCAGAAAGCACTGATAGGCCTACACAAGCTGAAATAGTTTCAAAAAGTGTCCCGTTCACTTTTTCCTTGGTCATGTTTAATTGGCTATGCGCTTATAGCTTAACTTACCCTACCATTACTTGAAGTTTGCTATTTCTGTTATTTGGATCCAATAAGTGAGACCAAGGTAAGTGTTCAAAATAAAACTTTAGGCTACTATTTAATGTGGACGCGAATATAAAAAGATGCAGAGTGGCTACATGATACAGTGCACGTTTTGCGGTGAAAATGTTACGCCTTTTAAAATCAGGTGTAGCCTAATCCGAATCGCAGTTAAAACCGTCAATTAGACAACAGAATCAGTAGGGTACCAGTTTTGTTTCATTGTACCAGGCCTACTGTATGTCAAAAGCAGGCTCGGATGAAGCTGGGAAGGATTAAACACACTGTTTCCACACAGCGGTAATCAACCGTGATAATTATGATATTTGAAAAGAAAACGGTAATTGTTATCGTCAACATTTTTATCGCGGTTTACCATTATACCGGTAATCGTTACATCCCTAAAGTCACGTGATCACAACTTCCTTGTGTTAGACAGGAAGGTGTGCCTTGGATAGAAGTTAAAGGTAATGAGTGACTGACGTGTTGATTACATGACTAGTCATTTGCAAACCCAATCAGGTCAGAGATGTATAATAGAAGTATCCTGCTTCAGTGATGGACTATTCTCATGTGTATCATTTCAAAACCAACCACATTTCCTGGTGAAAGAACAGAGAAAAAGACAACAACTGAGGACTGACAAGTCATTTTTACAACCCCAAAATAATATTATTTTCATGAAGAAAGAAATAGTACATGTAGTATATATTCCTTTGACACTTCTTACATTCATTCTACAATACTATCAACACACACATGTATTCATCACATAGATAGACAACTTCTCATAGATATGTAACAACTGGATTTGACTACTCCTCAAATATGAGAAAAAGGAATAATATTTTGAGTTTGTACAGGAGAGAGAGTACGGACACCCTGCTGTCCACACCACAAGTGAGGACACCACAGTGAGACGTACTGTAAGGAAATCAAAGTGAGCAAACTACAGCATCAAAAGCAGTGAGGGATATGTACAGTGCAATGGAGACGCAACAGAGTTGCAGTCTATGGATGACTGCTAGTTGACCAGTGAGATGGAATGAAAGAAAGAACGTCTGGATAAAGAAACATAACTGCCCGCAAAACAACACTGACACAGGCACACACAAACGCACACACACGCAAACACACACACACACTTATGAAGTGTGCAGACTACTTCATAGGTCCTACTCTTTCATTTCATGGTAAAACGTAAGTAACAACTAGTGATGGGCAAATGAAGCTTTGGTGAACCACTAAACCACAGCAGTGTGAAGCTAGCAACACTAATGAAAAAATCCAATATGGCTGCCACATGTAGATTTTTCAACATAAAAATCCTTACCCAAACCAGTATATGTAACCAAAAATATTGGTTTGCTAAGGACTTTTATGTTGAAAAATGTATGTGTGGCGGCCATCTTTTTGCTTTTCAGCTAGTGTCGCTAGGTTCACACTGCTGTGGTTCAGTGGTTCACCAAAGCTTCATTTGCCCATCACTAGTAACAACCCCTTGTAAGGGGTATGGGTGACTTTCACTGTGTAAGTGATACATCTACAAGAGTGCCTAGGCAGTCAGGTCTCCACAAACATCCCAGAGCAGCACTCTTATTTGTAACAGCTTAGGAAATGACCTCTGTAGGTGGATATGTTTGCCATACTGTATATATTGCACATGCAGAAGGTTGTGTATAACTAGATATCCCAACGTCAGGCGGACATGCGCTATGATCACAGTTACTGTATCTAAGCGCCATTAGGACTGACTATGATGACTGCTGTCCAGACAAACTGACCTGATATCTGAAACTTTGTTTGGACCAGTCTGGATATGCAACAATAATGTGACAAGTTGGACACAACAACAACAAATCTGGTACGTACATATCTGTATAGAGTGTTAACAGACGACAAACAAAAAAAGCAGTTAGCTATAGTTCAGAACCAAAATTACAATGAATGAGAACAAAAAACACACTTATTACAACCTGGGACAGTGAACAAGACGACAAAATGATATTCCCAATCGGGACTCTCGTCTACCCCATGCACAGATGATGGGGAGAGGAGGAGAACAGAAACAGACAGACTGCACACAGAACACATTAGCCAGGCAGTCAGCAGGCAGGGGGGGAGGGGAGAGGGGAGAGAGAGCGTTTGGTGCAGCAGGCAGACCAGACCAAACGAGACCAGACGAGACAGGACGAGCAATGGCAGCCCAATGACTAGAGGCCGATTCGGGAGGGGATCTGATACGGAACTGGATGCGCTCCCGAGTCGACTCCTCTCTGGGGATGAGTATGGGCATGAGACATGAGCCATGAGACATGAAGCAGCCAAGAGCGGGAGGGCAGGACAAGACTGGCAGGTCAAACACCACTAGTGGACACACAGGTTCGTTTTGGTTGTTCGGGGCCAATGCAGAGGAGTAGGAGAACGGACAGAAGCACAGGAGAGGGAGTCGGCCGGGGACAACTGCCATTTTACCCACCTAGTCAACTGGGGGCTAGGACACGTTTTGAATGTCTGTTTCTAAGGTGGAACCAATGCTACCCACCCACCCACCTACCCACGGTGACCTGGGGGCAGGTTTGATTTGCATAATGTCCCTTCACCTCTCCCTTGCACCCCAGGTCAACCCTCGACCCTTGACCCTCGACCCCACCCCCAGGCCCTTCTGTTCTGTCCCTCTACAGGTCGATGAGCTGGTCCACCAGCATCAGGGAGCGGGCCAGACTGGGCAGACTGGACTCTGAGCTGCCACTGTTACTGCGAGAATGACCACCTACAGCATGCCGGAGAGAGAGGGAAGAGAGAGAGAGAGAGAGAGAGAGAGAGAGAGAGAGAGAGAGAGAGAGAGAGAGAGAGAGAGAGAGAGAGGATGGATGCAAGAGCCATGGGGTAGACAATGGATAGTGGGAAAGATAGAGGAAAGGATAGATAAATGGAGATGGGAAGGTGGTGAATGAAGAATGAGAGATATATGGAGGGAGGGAGGGAAGGGTAAGTAGAAGGTTTGAGAGAAGACCAAGCGGAGAGGAAATGGCATGTGTGTGTGAGTGAGAAAGAATGCAATGGGTGAATGATGAAAACAAGAGAGGAAGAGAGAGATGGATAAAATGAGAGATGGAGAAGACAACACCAGGGAGGCAGATGAGGGGATCAGAAAGAAAGGTGAAAAAAGAGAAGGCAGAGAGGAAGAGAGGAGAAAAGGAAAAAAAGGAAGTGAAGGCGTGTTAAATTTGATAAGCTGCAGCTTTAAATGGAGACAGAGAGACAGTTTGCTGGATAGAGGAGAAATGTCATATTTCTCGTCTAAACCAGGAGAAGGGACATATACTCAATGTTGGAGATGTGCAAAGATTAGGAAGCCATTAGAGTTCAGATATTAAATGTAAGTACAGCCACAAATCTGGTGATGGATACCACTCATACCCGATGCAGATATTACATTTGACAAGCCTTGCCAGGAAAAGCATACAACTGCCAATAGTTAGGAATGAGTCTATATACCCAGATTACTATAATGCATACAACTGCCAATAATCAGGAATGATTATATACCTAGATTACTATAAGGAGCACCTCATGCAGTCTGTCATTTTTTACAAATTGTGTAAGTTCTGACTTCAAACAGAAAGTTGGCAATTGTTCTTTGCTGTGCTGATGATATCCCTGAACACCCAGATTCTGATTATGGTCTATAATCTTTAAGCTGGTCTAGGTATGATGAAGATGATGGTCTAAAGAAAATACATGCGTTTAAGCTTCTGTTTGCAGCCTTTTAAAAGAGAAGGGGTGGGGGTGGTTTGGGGGGAGGACAGGTGAGACACTAGCTACCTGCGACCTTACCTTGGTTGGAGTTTTTGGAGATGAGGACGGGGATGGGGTCAAACTGGTCATCTGCACCCTTCACCCCACTGCCCTCGGCCGGCTCAAAGCCAGAGATGAGGTAAGCAGAGTCTGCAGCAGGGGATGGGGGAGGCGGGGAAGGAGGGATGAGAGGGAGGGGAAGAATAGAAGGTACAGGGGAGAGTAGATAATGAGAAGATCAGAAGGAGAGAATAAAAGGGAGGGGAAGAGAGAGAGAGGCAGGTAAGACCAAGACAGTGGGTGGGATTGAATAGGTGGATTAGCGCAGCCAGAAAAAGGATAATCAAAGAACAGAAAATCACAGGGGAAAAAAACAGTTGTGAAGAAATAAAAACAAGGAGCCGAGCAAAGCCAGAGCTGAACTACAAACCAAAGACATACATCTCACACAGTAGGTCAGGTTCTGAAAGCTGACATGCTGCAAAAGCTTATTTTATTAGCTCTCCTGTGCCAACTCTGAACCAGACCTTCTATTTGTATCTATTTTTACTTTCTACTCTGATGTTGACCCTATACTACCTTCCAAAACATATGCAAATCACAAAATAACCCTCTGGAAGTTTCCAGAGAGTTCTGGAAGGTGTGATGCCCAGTCAGAGCGGAGGCAGCTCTGGTAACAGGTGCGGAGGTGGGCGGGGCACTCTTACCCGCAGCTGTAGGCTGTCCGGAGCCCATGGAGGTGGCGGGAGCAAAGTCGTCCAGACAGGGGCCGCCCGTGGAGGAGGAGGAGGCAGCAGAGGAGAGAAGCGGAGCCGCAGGGATAGAGGGGTGAGAGAGCAGGGACAGGCCCAGGAGAGTGTCCTCTCCAGCCAACACGTCTGGAGCGAGGGATGGAGGGAGAAAGAGATGCGGAAGAACGTGAGAGAGATAGAGAGAGGGAGAGAAAAAGAGAGGGATAGTGAGAGATGCAGAGAAAGAGATAGAAGGAGATGCAGAGAAAGTGAGCGAGAGAAAGAGAGAGATGTAGAAAAATGAGAGAGATGCAGACAAAGTGAAGGAATGAAAGAAAGCAAGAAAACAGGATGCAGAGAGAAATGGAGAAAGTCAAAGGACAGAGAGATTTGACAGGGCCAGGAGTGTCACATAATAGGCCAGGCAGTGAGGAGGATGGTGGGAGAGAAAAGGAGGAAAAAAGGGAAAAAGACATGAAATGACATGTTAGATATTAGAGCCCAAACTGAAGAGAAAGCCTTTTTCCTCCTTCTCCATAAAACACATTTTTTTCAGAACTAATGACAGGGCAGTGAACTGATTCTTTAGGAGATGATGAGAATGATGAGATATCAGTTCAAAAACCTGCCTCTCAATCTTTTTTATAAACTAATATCACCACGGAAGCTTGCATGCTTAGTCCAGTTATATCTTAACATGAATGTCATGTTAACTAGATGTACCGCAGAGCGGTACAAAATATGACCGCCGCCCAGTCCAGCACATTTTTTCCACAAAAATAAATCACGCTGAAAGGCCTATATGATTCTAACTGTCTCACTAAATTGCATTATCCACACTCAATTCTCACTGGTATCTGCTAGACAACAAGTACCAAAACATGATTAGTTCATAGATTTCACATGTAAAAAAAAAAAAAAAAAAAAAAAAAAAATCTGACTAAACCTATATGACCGCCGCTTCGCTGCACGGCGGTCATAATAATGAATAATGAATGGGTCATAGGTACTCAGAATGCAGCACAGATACATTACACTGCCCTTCTTGTGAAAACACCCACACACCCCCACACTGCAATGCAGCAGCACAGCTAAACATAATCCACTTTAGCTTATCTAAGGAATAATTACATATCAGATGCTATTTTGGAGCACTGAGAAAGATGAGTGAGTTTTGCAGGGCTATCGGTTGACAGACATACCTGTCCAATAACGAGCAGTGTAGGGATCGATAATGAGACAAGCTTGTCATGATGAAACAGAGAGAGAGAGAGAGAGAGAGCTTGATAGAGAGACTGAGAGATACAATTATGCATACTATACTCTAAACTCTAAGTAAACTAGCTAACAAAAACAGCAGGACAGAGATAGAAGAGATTCCTCAAAAAGCTGTTCCTCAAAACAAAGCATTTTCTGCAGCAACACTGAACCACATGATAACTAAGCCTTTGGACAGGCACTGCAGTCACTAATGAACGCTTACTGACAAGGAGACCGGACAAAGGCAGACAAGGCTGTCATCACTGCTAACCACCAGCCAACGCCTAGCTCTGTCCACCCAAACCTTGCATAACATTGTGACAAATGACCGCCAACCACCCCCCCCCCACTTCCCGTTTCAACACGACACAATTCTCCAGTGTGGTGGAACGCATCGGACAGTCAGCCCAGTGTGCTGACCATTGTTTAGTGAGTCATGAAGGATAAGGTCATCGGGAGAGGACAGTGTAAGCTGTGGTGATTCTGCAACGTTCTGACGTATGCCACCTCCTGGAGCATGACTTAACTCATGCATCAAAAACTAGCCCCAGGTTAAGCTTCTACAACTTCTGCATCTCATTCAGTGCCAAAACAAAAACAAAAAAACAAAACAAAACAAACATAGTGCTCACAGTCTGGGATTTGGATTTTTGAACATGTCGTTAGAAATGACCAGGTTTCAAATAAAACAAATCAATGGAAAACAAAGTGTGTTGCAAATATACCGTACCCCTGCTTGTTCTATGTGAAAGACAACCTCTGTGTTTGCTAGTGACGCTTGTGTTCTGGATCTGCAAACAAATGTGTTTTGCTTTTCAGATCAGTGTTTATTTGTTTGTTTGTTTTTTGGCACGGGGGTGAGCTCCATATTCCCACTGTGAAAATCACTAGGGAGCGTTCTGAGAGGAAAACAGACATAGGCTAGACACAACACAACACACAGGCTTTAAAAGGCATGCACATCATCCTTCCGCTTTGAGTGGGCCTGGGCACGCAGAGGAGGAGGTCAGTGGTACTGACCAGGCAAGCTGGCGGCTGCGGCTGCCTCGCTGGGTCTCTGAGTCTGGGGTGCCTCTAGGCCAGGAATCAGGGAGTCCACACTAGCAGCTAAGAGGAGGAGGCAGGGAGAGAGAAGGAGGGGGAGGAGAGAAAGAGGAACAGAAGGAAGTATTGATGAGAGAGGGGGAAAGGGGGAGCGTAGCTTTTTGGAGGATTGTGAGCGAAATATGAGCAAAGAGTTCAGCGGTGGCTTAGAGGCTCTCAGGTCAAAATCTCGGCTTGCTATACAACATTACTATGTGGATTTGTCTTCCTCCTAAAGGATGCAGGCTTTCCTTTATGTCTTATGGTTTTGATTGAAAGCAGAGAGCATGTCATGAGACAGATAAGTGAGAGAGAGAGAGAAAGAGAGAGAGAAAGAGAAAGAGAGAGAGAGAGAGAGAGAGAGAGAGAGAGAGAGAGAGAGAGAAAGAGAGAGAGAGAAAGAGAGAGAGAGAGAGAGATATGTTTATACCCACACTGTATGTTGTATCTCTGTTTTCTTTCTTTTGTGATACTACTGTTGTGTAACACTAGTCACTAACACTTGTACCCAAACAGTCATGCCAATAAAACACCTTTGAGTTTGAGAGAGAGAGAGAGAAAGAGAGAGAGAGAGAGAAAGGGTGGATGGAGCAGAAACTGCAAGGAGGGTGGGGTTACCGTTGCCGTTGGCCTCCACAGGGGTGCTGAAGGGGTCAGAGGTGAGAGGTAAGAGGTCAGGGAGCAGCAGGGCGGAGCTGGAGGATGGCTCTGGGGATTTCAGCCCCTCAATCAGCTTCTCTAAGAGTGCAGCCGCACACAGCCAGCAGAGGAGGAGAGGAGAGAGGAGAGGAGAGGAGAAGAGATGAAGAGAGAATAGATGAAGGGAGGAGAAGAAGAGAGAAGAGATGAAGACATGAAGATGAAGAGGAGAGGAGAAGAGAGAAGAAATGAAGAGATGAGAGGAGTGAAATGAACAGTAGGGGATAAAGAGAGAGTAAGAGAAAAGACCAAAAGAAAGAAAGACGAAAGACAGACAGACAGAAAGAAAACACAGGAAATGAGAATGGAGAGGAGGGTATGAAATATGAGAGGGAAATGGAGGAGAGGAAGAGGACAGAGGCAGAGGGTAGAAGCACAGGGCAGGAGTAGAGAGAGAGTGAGAGAGAGAGAGAGAGAGAGAGAGAGAGATCACATCCTTTAGCAGAGTATAGAGAGAGAGAGAGAGATCACATCCTTTAGCAGAGTATAGAGAGAGATAGAGATCACATCCTTTAGCAGAGTATAGAGAGAGAGAGAGAGAGAGAGATCACATCCTTTAGCAATCACAAAAAGTCAGATACTCTGCTAATGTCCACATGCACAAACTACATTCACTTGACAGACAAAACCATCCACATAACCAGCCTCTGCTTGGTCAGACGTCCTCAACTAAGTTCAGAAAATCCAACTCACAGACTAAAAACACTGATGCTAGTCGTTGTTTCCCTCCAAGAACAACAACACCCACAGTTTTAGTTGACAAGCAGGACATACAAAGAACAAACATTGTGGTGTTAGAATTAGTCAGAAGTCCCAGCTCCACAGATGGAGGCAGAGAAGGCGAGACAGGACGAGTTCTCTTCACCATGCCTGTGAGCCAGCCTCTAGGCACACGGGTGTGTGCACTGACCCAGGGCAGCCTCACACAGATAGCGAATCACCAAACAACCGCACGCTCGGCCACTCGCACACGACTTTTCCACATGCAGTCTACTGCAACAGGCAACGGAAGGGGACAACCTCGGGTGAAGTCAAGGTGATGCTTGTTAGGGTTCTTACGTCGGAGAAAGGGAATCAGCGGGTCTCACGGCGTGCTGGGTGGCGCGTGTGGGCAAACGTGTCCCCATGCGTGTGAGTGAGTATGTGCTTCGCTCTTTACCCCCGGGTGGCGTCGGTGACCACGCTTGGCGTCATACTTACAGGTGAGGGCGGCGGATATGAGGGAGTGAGAGGGCAGAGTTGAGGGGGCAGGGCAGGGGTCAGGGGTCAGGCGCCATGGCCCTCAGGCAATGGCGCAGCAGATCTGGCGCTTTGACCCTTTCACTGGGTGAAGAGAGTTCAAAGGTCAGCACCAACAGGCTATCACAATCTGTACTAACGTGAATGTGCATCGTGTCCAGTTCATTACTGTATCGCCTCTGTGAGTGACTTTCTACCCGGTGCACCATTTAAAACTGACACTAATTCAGTATTCCGATTTTCAAATTTCTTTACAATGTATAACTGGCAGTGAGTTTAGTCAGTGCACTTATCTGATGCAAAAACTCAGCTTACACTTCAGTGGAAACAAAGAGATACAAATAACAGACAACATGATCAAAAAGGAAGTCACTGGAATGAGATCCAAGGCTACACTCAGAAGGTTTACGTGTGTGTGTGTGTGTGTGTGTGTGTGTGTGTGTGTGTGTGTGTGTGTGTGTGTGTGTGTGTGTGTGTGTGTGTGTGTGTGTGTGTGTGTGTGTGTGTGTGTGTGTGTGTGTGTGTGTGAGTGTGAGTGTGAGTGTGAGTGTGAGTGTGAGTGTGAGAGAGAGAGAGAGAGAGAGAGAGAGAGAGAGAGAGAGAGAGAGAGAGAGAGACGCCTCCTCAGATAGGATTACCCTGGCACAGCCCATCTTACGTAAGACCTGCGGCTGATTTTGATCTCCTTCATTCCCAAGAAAGCAGCATCTAAAGCCTTTTATTGCCCCTAACAAGAACACCAACTCCACAAGAAAACAAAGGCTGATACCGTACATCGAGAAGATGTGGGCGGCCCGCCAGACTACCCATCACCTTTTGACTGACGGCCAAGTCCAGCCCCTCTGCTCCCGCCCACCGCGGTAGACTGACAGGAGCCATTCCATCAGCCAGAACATCCCTCTCCGAGTCAGCCCACAATCCAATTAAAGACCACACCCTCTTTGTTACCAGGCAATGGCCGAGAGGAGGGGACGCCCGGAATGGCAAACGTGAGCGCGAGCCTCCTGGTGCCCTCTATGCGTGTCACCAAGAGGGCATGTGCAGCCAGAGGAGAGGATCTCGCCAATCACTCTGAGACTCCAGGTTCCAGGGGACTGCTTTTACAGGGACACTGGACCTGCAATTCATCCATTTAATACTGATGACCAGCTTTAGTTGATGAGAACAAAGGAATCTCCCTGAGTAAGAACTACAAGTTCCCTTTGTACCAAAACAGACCAAAGAAACTGAGGCAGAAGGAAGACATATTTGTGTTGCATGGGGGGGGATCAAGCTTCTCAGAGTTATTACCCACTGATACCCGAGAAGGCAGTTATCAGAACCATCAGCCAGGAGTAATATGCCTGGGTAATTAACTGCAGGGTAATCGTAGGGGCAATTTGCATGATGTACCTGCACTGGGCAATGGGGGCATTACATGGGATAACAATGAGCAGGTGGAGAGTAGGGGGGTATCTCTGATATCTGAGAGGGGTAACCAGAGAACAGGGGGGCAGCTGGGTGCAAGGGGGATCCCAGAGAGAAGGGAGTATTTAGTAACACTGGGTTGTTAAAAAGGCCCAGGACCACCTAACGCACTGGGCTTCAGACCAGTGCTCAACGCATAAATGCCTCTTAAAGTTTAGGAGACATCTGGGAAAATGGGTCAAGGAGAACCAGCTGGACAGCACAAGCAGAGGGAAATGGGTGAAGGACTCTGTCTCTCTGATGGAGACAGAGACGTTCTTCTACGAATACTATATACATATATGGGAGAGAGCAGCACTGCATTCCTGTCTCTTAACGGGGGCCAAGCCAGGAGTCAATGCAACAGCTGTCGGGACCATGTCAAGTCTGTGTGATTGCGTGTGTGTGATTGCGTGTGTGTGTGCGTGTGTGTGTGTGTGTGTGTGTGTGTTTGCTTTGGGGCTTACCTGTGCTTTGGGGGAAGCCCTTCGAGGGGGGGCCTTGGGCGTTGGGGACGGGCTGCAGGCCAGAGATGAGGTCCTCAGTGGAGGTGGGTCTCTCTGCTGGCTTGCCTGGAACAAGAGAAGTCACAGAGCTCAGACCACACGCTACAATGCAAGAAATATCTACATAATCATAATGAGAATACGTTTGTATAGTTTTTAACAGTCGTTTTCTGAGACAGACAAGATTTGGAGTGTGAATGTAGTTCAGTAGTGTGTCTAAATATCCAAACAGCCTGTCCTGAGTTCAATGCCAGGTCTGTGTATTAGCCAGTAGCCAATAGATTCCTTGACTGAGACAGGCGCTGTGTGAATGGGGCAACATGAGACAAAAACATGTTACTTTGGGGAGGCGTACCGTCAGCAAGCTTGGCAAAGTCCTTGTTGAGAAGCTCCTCTGCAGTAAGTTTGGAGAAGTTGTCGTCCCCGAAGGGGTTCCAAGAGGACTGGGCCCCCGGGGCAGCAGAGGGGGCAGAAGGGGCACTGCCATCTGCAGGCTGGTACACACTCTGCTGGGAGGAGCGCGGGGAGCCTGAGGGGGTGGTGCTAGCTGACCTGGAGAACATGAACACACACACACACACACACATTAAGGCTACATGAAGCGAATATTACAGTTAAAGTTGACTGGTATTTAGTAGACGCTTTTATCAAAAACACAGACTTGCAACGGTAGGTTCGGTAAGGCGGGGATCACATTAGCCAGCGGCAAGCGGCAGGTTTCCTATTGTTTTTCTATGGTTTAGCAGCGGAACGGTGGTAACGCTAGCGTTGAACTTGGTTCAACTTTCAAACCGCATTACGAGTGTATTCAATTGTCAGTTAAGGCAAACCGTTTGTGTTACCATAGGAACTAGATAGAACTTATTATAGCCTGAGCGTTGCGTTACGCTTGCTGCTGGCTAATGCGATCCCCACCTAACTGAACCTGGGCCAACCAACTGCTAGAAGGTGTGCTGCTCATTGCACATTACAAATAAAACATTGGTACATTAAGGGATAGTGGTACAAATAGCTGTGGTGGAATACATGGAGATGCTTTTAGGTGTTTTTTGTGGGTTCAGCATTCAGCATATGTGAGAGGGGGTGCAGTGTAGCATGTGACTGAAAAGACTTTTAGCACATGTCTGTGTGTGCAATGTCTGTGTGTGTGAGTTTGTGTGAGTGTGTGTGAATGTGTGTGTGTGTGTGTGTGTGTGTGTGTGGGGGTGGTGGAGTGCATTCACGTATACATGTGGGAATGTGTATATAAAAGTGGCACTCACTTGGACTTGTTGAGGCTGGCCTCTGCAGCAGCCGCCTGCAGCAGCTGGGTGGAGTGGCTGACCGGCACGCCGAACACGGCGCTGTGCGTCACGTCACTCAGGATGCGTCGGTGACCGGACTTGGGGGCCGACTTCGGGGAGGAGGGGGGCGTCAGAGAGCCCACCTTATGCATCCCCCGCCCCTGCAGAGGAAGAGGCGAGCAGAGGAGAGTGTGAGTGAGTTGAAACAGCCTTGAGTAGCCTAAGCTCAAGGCATTGGATCAGTATCATTGCACAGGTCAAGTACAAGTCACACGCGATAAGACACAGCCAACACTGTTCATTTGTTTGGTGTTTACTTAAGTTTACTTAAGTAACACTTGTTCCTAAATACTAAAATGTCAAATTTTTGTCACATAGAGTGTGATTGGCAAAGAATCCATAAAAGCAGAGCTGGAACTCATTTGGCTGCTACATGCAATTAGCGAAAATTAGCATACATGTCCTACAAGAGCATGTTGAATGCCAATATATGGCACGGATAGAATGGAGCCTTTATGGGGGTCTTGCTGGTGCTTTCCCAGTATGTTAATTTACTTGTAGAGGCTCAGTGAATGGAGGATTGTGTCCTACTAAGATGAGCTAAGTAACACAAACCCTTGGCAGAGTCTAAATAGAAGCTGGCAAACCAACTGGGTGATTTTTTTTATGTGGTGCTTTTCCAAACATTTGATGGTGACACCATACATTATATAGCTCAGGTTAAATGTTAAAAATACTATAAGGTATTGCATAACATACTTATTTTCAAAGTATGACAGCACACACTTACTCTGTAGGTAACCTTTCCCTTTAGGCATGGATATGATATACAGTAATAGTACACACAGGCAGGTGCAGAGTAGGCAGCATGCAGCAAACTCACTAATGTCTTTACATAGTGCTCAAACATGAATTTACAGACAGGTATTAGATATTTATATGTAGATTATTATCTACACTAGTGTAGACTATTCCTGATTTCTGTTATATATATATATATATATATATGAACGCATGGAATGGAATGGAATGAACGCATGATGTTCTCTCCAGAACTTGGACTTGAACAACAGTGAGCATGACCTGAGCATGACCTGAGCATGACCTGACTGTGGACTGACAGACTCTACCTGCTGCTGTTGCTGGGCAGAGAAGAACGCGGCTGCTGGAGGCTGCTTGACAAACATCTGGGGTGTGGCCTGTGGTGGAGAGGGAGTGGCCTGTACAGGTATGGGAGTGGCTTGTTGCGAGGCGACGGGCACCTGCTGTGGCTGTGACCTCTGCGATTGGAGAACAGGAGTGGGTGGGGCTGTGTTGATGTTCACACCTGTGAAAATGAAACAAACAGACCTCCTGAAATGCTGATTGAGGCACATTTTAATTGATCTATTTCTTTGAAGTTTTACCAAGTAGTGGCACATAAGATACAGTTAAGACTGTGTCCCTGTCCACACTAAGCTGGGTAAATAAAGGTCCTTCTGTCCACTCTAAAATGGCATATTCCGACGCCTAAAACAATACTTTTCGAAAACGCTCTTTGAGGTGCAGAAATTGGAAACTCCGGCTTCACACTGTTCTGTATTCAGTGAAAACGCAGAGATTTCAGATACGATGACGTGCGGTTGCCATGATACGGATCAAATTTAGTGTTCCAAACACCACCAACAACGAACACTTCTATGGCGTTTCAGTGTTCTAAAGTAGACGAAAAACAATACAAAAAACGATAATGTGGGCGGAGATCATTTTCACCTCAAACATGCGTGTTTATATTTACGCGGCTTAACGTGGACAGGGCCTGTGTCAACAAATGAGCTGAGGGCAGCCTGCGTGTGCAGTCCGAGGCTCATTAGCTTCTATAGTGGTGAGAGGATCTGATGTGGTGGTCCTGACCATTACAGCCTTTGACACGCTGAGGTCAGGATAGCCCAGAGAGGGATTGAGACACCTCCAGCTCATTAAGGCGTGTTTAAGAGCTATTTAAAACGTGGACAAATTGCACCGCTGGGATCACTAATCTGGCTGAGCTGAAGGACCACATAGTTCAATAATGCATGACTGGCCCAGGGAGAGACTGCAGGGAGAGAGGAAGGGAGAGAGAAAGAGAGAGAGGGAGGACAGGGAGGAGAGAGAGAGAGAGAGACAGAGAGAGAAAGAGAGACAGAGAGAGAGAGGGAGAGGGAGAGAGAGGGAGAGAGAGAGAGAGGAAAGACAGGGAGGAGAGAGAGAGAGACAGAGAGAGAGAGAGAGAGGGAGAGAGAGAGGGAGGACAGGGAGGAGATAGAGAGAGAGACAGAGAGACAGAGAGAGAGAGAGGGAGAGAGGGAGGGAGGACAGGGAGGAGAGAGAGAGAGAGAAAGGGGAAGTCGAGAGTGACAGATTGATTAAGGGAAAAGGGAAAAAAGAGGAGCAGGAAAAGGGGCGTGTCCATCAGCAAGCTTAAGAGACAGTTATGCTTTTCATTGGACACCTGCAGTGTCCACAGCAGAGGCCATTGTGTGGCAGTGCCAACTCTCCGCAGAGGCAATAGGTGGGGGTGGGGGGGGGCACAAAGAGAGGAAGAGGATGAGGAGGATGAGGAGGTGCCTACTGATGGATGGAGTGGCTCCAGGTGCTGCATTGGCCCGTTTGCGAGGAGTGAGGGCGGGCTGGATGGGCAGGATGCCCGTGATTGGCTGAGCCTGGGCAGCTTTGGGGCGCTGGCGCGGGGCGATGGAGGTCTCCATGGTGGGGACTGGGTCTGTGAGCCTGTGGAGAGGACACAGAAGCATACCTTTCTGCATTAAGCGTGCTTAAGTATTTGGGCCCAAAACGTTGTTCTTTTATGGTCCTTCATGGTCACTGAATTTGTTTCTGGCTTCTGGTTTACTTATAAGGAATTGAGAAGTGTAATGTGCTCTAGAAGTGATATGGTGCGGTTGCTCAGTGGAAAGTGGAGTGGAGTGGAAAGATCAGTTGCTCATGTTTCACTGACCTGGCTTTGGTCTGGCTTTTCTTTGCGACAGCTTCACTGGCTTTGATTGGCTCAGGGAGTTTTGCAGGAATGGGCGAACTCTGAGAAGGTGAGAAGTGCAATTAGACAAGCGCACACCAAACAAAAAGCGTCTTTTAGACATTTGATCACAGCATTTATCTGCCATTCCCTAATGGGCCCGGCGGCTATCAGTGAAAGCTCAACCCCCTCCCTCCCCCCAACCGGAGCCTTTCTGTGGTTCTTTGAGTCTGAGGAGACTGAACGCTGGACGCTGAAACGGGCCCATCAGCGCCTCACTACGGGGTTGGGGAGGAGGGGGAGCTGTGGAAGGGTGCCAGTTGGCAGAGGCCGACGCCATTCTGCTTCCCCTGTAATTATGCAGGCCGTTTGCGTCCTCCACTGAGAGGCTGACGGATGAATAAAACATACAAAAACATCCAGGCCCGGGGCTCGAGGAATTCAAAGGGACCCAAAACAAAAAATCACCCACAATGCCCCATCACCAGGACTTAATGCTTCCACGTGAGCTGTGAGCTCATTACAACTAGATAAATGACACATATGAAAGTGCATGTGTGTGTGTTTGTGTGTGTGTGTAAGAGAGAGAGTGCCCATGTTTATGGGCTGTTGTTGGAGTTGTGCTGTGTTTGGCTCAGCTTCTGTGCGGTGTGACATGGTTGTGGTTGTGGTTGCAGCAGAGGACAGTGGGCCTGGTAGCAGGCAGCCAGAGACTCACATTCACGTTCTGAACAGGACACTCCCGCCGGGCCAGCTTGAAGGCAAAGTAGGACACCTGGTATATATCCGGTCTCTTTTCAGGGTCAGGCTCCAACATGTATCCTGATGGGGAAAGCCCAGCGGGAAGGGGAAAGAGAGAAGAGAGAAGGGAGAGCGAGAGAGAGAGAGAGAAAGAGAGAGATGCGTTGGGGTGGGGAGAGGAGAGATATGCTGTGTTAGGGTAAATTTGGTAAAAATGACTCCAAAACAACAGTAAGGGAACGCATGTACTAAGGCTGTCTCTTTTCTCTTTCAGATGAGTGTGTGTGGACTTACGGATGAGGCAGTGCATGTCCAGTGAGTAGCGCGAGTTGTCTGGGATGGTGAAGCTGCCGTCACAGATGGCTACCTGGCTCTCCCCAAACGGCAGCGTGAAGTAGCACAGCTTATACAGCAGGCAGCCCATGGCCTACACACACACACACACACACACACACACACACACACACACACACACACACACACACACACACACACACACACACACACACACACACACACACACACACACACACACACACACACACACACACACACACACACACACACACACACACACGTGTGGATACACAGACAAAATATATGTGCAGACATAGGCACACATGCACACACAAAACAAACAGGTAGATGTAAAAAGGCACAAACACACAGATATACAAACATACACACACATACAGTACATTCATACACCCACACACAAACACACATAAAAAGAAGGTCACACCAACCCATCACTGCTACAACAGTTGGTGGCCCATTTACATCACAAGCCAACTAAAGGCCAAGTCATTTATGAGCCCAATCAAAGAGCCTTTCGCAATTATGCAAACTGCAAGCTAGTGCAAACATAAAAAAGGTTACAGCATGATATGGATGATGTATGACCGCTTAGCTCTTACAGTTGGCCTATCTTAACAATTGCATATTGAGTCGATTAAATATCACGCCGTCATAAAAGCATTTATCACAGTGGTGACTGTAGAGTGCATGAGCCTAGCTGTGTAGATCGCATTCACTGGCAGAGGGGCAAATCCCCCTTGTCCACTTACCCAGATATCCGCCTTGGTGGTGATGACCTTTCCGCCATAGAGGTTGACCATTTCAGGTGCGCGGTATGATAGGGTTGTGTACCTTCACGCAAGTAAACAAGGCATCATAATTGATATGTTAATAGCACTTTAGCAAAATAACATATCAACTAACAGATGGTTCCTGAAAGTAAACAAGGTCATCATAATGCAAAATGTTTACCCTGAAAAAAGTTACTATGTTAGTGTTATCAGGTGTTGTAAAATTGTTTTGACCTTAAATTGTTTGTTTCTTATTTTTTTTCTGATCTTAAAAAACATTGTGGATCTTGGTCTTTAATGGGTATTGACAGTGCTACAGCACAGTTGGAAGTCAGAGTTCAGTTATTAAGTGATGATGCAATAATAGCCTAATAAATCCTTTTCCGGGTCCAGCGGCTTTCAAAGCCGCTCGGTTTTCTCCACAGACAGTAAAAAACAGCAATTTGTTTCCGCCATTCAGTGCAGCCTTTAAGAACATTGTCCTCCTACTACTCACTTGCTGCCTCAACCTAATAAAATCCTATTTTTCGCAGAAGCCTGCATGTAACCCTTGATTGTATCATGATTGTATCTGCACAGCTCTAGTAATTGCTCTGTTCAGGTTAACCGGTTTTGTTGTACTCTCAATAAAACGGAGGTGATGGTGACAAGGTTTATAAGTTGCAAAATCTGTCTGGCTGCGCTAGTAGACGTTTTTTGACAAAAAAGCTGTTGGGCCCATGACGTTGGACTTAACAAGCGAATAGCATGAAGCACGAGGCCTCTCTGTAAGGTACTGACTTTTTGATCTCCTCCTCGACGGCTGGCACACCCTCTGCCTGCGGGTTCTGGAAGTGATTGGTGGCGCTGCCAAAATCACAGAGGACGTAGTGGCCCCGGTCATGCAGTAGAATGTTCTCCACCTATCAGAGATCAGAGAGGGAATCACACCAACGAGAACCCAGTTAGAAATGAGTCCAACAGACCATTAGTTATTAGCACAAAATACCAGTCCAGCTTTTCCTCTATTCTCTCTCCACCTCTCCATGTTCAGTACAGGTGATTACAGTGTCAAATGCTGCACTATTTTGGACGAAGTTTAGTATTAACTTCAAATGCTGCACTGTTTTAGGTGAAGTTCAGCATTACTTTCAAGCTAGTTGGTTGTAGAACTGAAATTCCAAATGTGACCTGATCTGGCAAAATGAGACACAGTTACCCGAATTTCAAAATTAAGATTTTGGTATCTATGGACAGACGACACAGTAAGCTTTACAACGACATCCTGGTCCAAGTCATATTGCGAATCATTGTCAAGATACAGCATTGTGAATTATGGCCTCCCAGGACCCCACCATCTTTTTCCAATTGAAAAACAAGTTGCAGACAGGTACAGGTAGGATTTCACCACTTGAATTTTGATTTTTGTAACTTTACGTTCTTAGGGAAATTAATGTCTATTTTATTATATTTTCTATGGTTTTTGAAGTAATCGGCCTGTATCAAAATTAGAATATGCCTCTTGTGACTCATGACTCACTTGTGACTCGTGACTCACTTGTGATTTTGTCAGATCGGGTCACAAATGCTTTTACAACATAAATATGGCCCATATGTTCATATAGAGAGTCTACACAGCCATGTATTGACCGTTTTATATGGGTGAAATAGGATACGGTCAGTTTTAGAGTGTAATTCTCAGAAGCCAAGCTTTTTGGTCATGAGCCCCTGAAGGACTGCCGTCCACACGGTGGTTGAACAGTGCCTTGTCATTCATTTCCTTGAAATGGCTAGCCTGACCAAGGCCAAGCAGTGCTCTGAATTCTAAGTACTATCGCTTGAGTATGATTTATGTGAGCCAAGCCAACATATCCTCCATTGGCTGGTCTATTATTGAGGCTCTAGGGGGTTACGCTTTTGGCAGAAGGGTAGCTGTGAGCTCTCCAAAGCAAGGATGTTTATGTGCAAGTATGTGTGGGGGGGGGGTTGGGGGGCTTTGGGGGTGTTTGGTTCGTGCCTTCAGGTCCCGGTGGATGATGGGAGTTTTGCACTGGTGCAGGCGCGACACGGCCTCACACGTGTCACAGAATATCTGCAGGACCTCTGGCTCTGTGAAGCCCGTCTGGAGACGCTGGTTCATCAGATTCACCACCTGCCCACCTACGAGGACACACATACACATATACACACACACATACATAATCAGATGGGCACATGCATCACACATATAAGTGCACACAATATTTTTTCACGTTCATTTTGAAGCGCATGCACATTCCAACAACAAATGCATGTAAGCTTAAACCCCCCACACACACACACCTAATGATTAACTCAAGAGTTTTAGAAAGATCAGAGACAAGACTAGGAACTGAGGGACCATCAGTAACAAAGCACCAGAACACCAGGGAGCTGAACAGAAGAACCAGAGGAAGACAGCAAAGGAGAGACAGACAGAGAGAGGGGGGAGCAGGATGGACAGACAGACAGACATTAGGTGAAGAAAGATGATTGCTTACCACGGCAAAAGTCCATGAGAATCAGCACCTCCCACACGCCACCTGAGGCCGTGACACTGGAGTCCAGGAAGCCCACAATGTTCTTGTGACCCACAAGGTCCCTCTGAACACACGAACACACACACACACACACACACACACACACACACACACACACACACACACACACACACACACACACACACACACACACACACACACACACACACACACACACACACACACACACACACACACACACACACTATAATGACTAATATCGATTAAAACACGACAGCATCGAGATATACCCAAAGAGCCAGTAACGCTTCACATGGAAATACAAACAAATGCAATAAGTGTGCACAATAAGGGTAGACATAACACCGCCTTCTCCAGACAAACAGGCTACCTATTACTGCTGACACAGAACAGTATTTGGCAACTCGTTTGGAGTCCATCTTACTTACTACACACACACACACACCAGAAATGTTATTTGCACACAACCATCCTGCAGTGATGTTCCGGTGGGAGCTGTTTGCGTCTGCGGCTGTTTGCGGCTGATGACCTCGAGTTAGGACACAGGGAGTGGGCGGCAGCCGCAAGTGCCGAGTCGGCACTATTTCTGTTGGGCCCCCCACTGGGACAGCAGCTAATGACTCAACACCCAATCCTCTCCTCCCTCTCCCTCACTCTCTCTCTTACATACACACATCAATCTTCTTCCCTCGCCATTTTCCCCTCTCTGTCTTCTCTCTATCTCCCTCACCCTCTCTCTCCCTCACCCTCACCCTCACCCTCACCCTCACCCTCACCCTCACCCACACACACACACACACACACACACACACACACACACACACACACACACACACACACACACACACAAATCTTCTTCTCGCTCACCCGCTTCCTTGCCATTTTCTCCTCTCTCTCTATCACCCTCTCATTTATTCTCAACACCTCTCCTCCCCCTTCGCTCACTTTCTCTTACCACCTTCCTTCTCTCTCTCTCTCTCTCTCTCGACATTTCTCACCCTTTCCTCATTTCCGTGTTCTCTCCATCATGTCCACCCCCCCTTCTGTGCTGCTCTCTGTCCAGAACAGGTCTTCTGTAAGCGTGGAACTCTATCCGCGCCTTCCTTCATGAGGCAGCACAAGCCTCATCTTTGTGCAGGCTGGCTGTGGCTTTGAGAGAAATGCTGTGGCATGTTAATGTTGTTATCTGGTCTAACCATCTTAATCTGTAGATGGGCAGTCTGACAGATACAACACCATTAAGACAAGCCACTCAGCCACCTCTACTCTTACCAAGATGTGAACATTCTCACTACCACAGACTGGGTAAACACACACTTCTAATAGTTAATCACTTGACATGTGGTACCTTCATCAGTGGTCTACATTACTGTGGATGGTTGGAGTTTGTTTGGGGTCTTTGTAAAATGACTTCTGTAACCTTTTTTAACCTTCTGTCTTCTTGTTTTACCTGTTTTTCAAATACAAGGCTGACTCTTACTTTATCTAAACAAAAAGTATGCATCTGGGAGGTCACAGAATGTAAACACCAAATCAGCTCCCACTTCCTTGTGACATTCATTCACACATGGTTCAGATTTTTCTTTTTCTCATTGTGTGTTTCTAATTAAAAACAAATCCATGACAACATCCCTCATGTGACAGAGTGTCAGACACTGCAAGACAAAGGAGTCTGACCACATAAAGTGACCGTCAGCCAGTCTACTGATGCCAAAGATATATAGCCCCTTCTGCTCTGGTACTGCACAAAGAGATTGTTGTGTCCCTGTTGCGCTTCCAAGCCTAGACTTCATTCCAGCTGGGAGATGACTGAGAGGATTGTAGAGTGTGTATAGTATGTGCCCTTGCAACATGTTTACTGGTGCATGATCACATGTTTTAAGGTTGGTGCAATTTTGAATTCTGAAAATCTGGTGTTGGTTTAAAGGTCTTGAATGGTTTGATATGATCTACTAATGTTGTTCATGGATTGCAGACATTCCTTAAAGGGACACCAGGCAACGTTTTCATGTTAATTACTCATCTTTGTAAGTCGGTATATGGTTAAATGACTCGTTACAGGGCGAATGAAGACTCTCTCGCCCGCCCCTACTGCCTGTAGGAAGAATATCCCGCTTGCAAGTTCAGTGTATCCTACCCGCCGACCGAAGCAGGTAGGCTAAAGAAACGCTAAAGATTGTTGCAAACGTGTGGATAATGGCAGAGCCAGCGAAGAAGCAACGAAAACCCTTGACAGAAGACGCAAAGAAAAGGAAAAGAGCTTCAGACCAAGCGAGGGGGAGTTTCGTAGAGAAAAAGCATCAGGCTTGCCTGCTGTCCCTTTAATTCCCACTATGGCCAAAGAGACACATCGGTGACACGGATAGACCAATCAAATGTTTTTCATCTGTATCCCATTGACTTTCAATCCACCAGTCTCACCTCAAAGCAATTTAACACACACAAATTCAAATAACATACTTTTTTGGTCATGCTGCCTGAATGTCTTGAGCAGAGATCACATTTCACAGACAGTGTCACATGATTAACACATTTGGTCATCACAGGGGAATTCTGATCATTGAGAACACGCCTAAGACCTAACAAACGGCCCAGCTTGGTAGCTGCCCTCTACTCATTTAGGATGACCGTTGGCCTTTGGGCCACATCAGTCATGTCAGAGATGAAGCCTCACAACACAAGGAGTATGTATCTGATACACACACACACACACACACACACACTAGAAATTGTATAGTGCATTCCTAACATTGAATCAGAGGAGCCTGCTGTTATACCATGCATGCTTGAGTGTGAGTTTCCTCCCAAGTATGCTGGCATGCAAGAAGAATGTGTGTGTGTGTGTGTGTGTGTGTGTGTGTGTGTGTGTGTGTGTGTGTGTGTGTGTGTGTGTATCACACAGTGTGGTTGCTAATAAAGCATTCACTCACCATGATCTGGATCTCGAGTTTGCAGACCTGAAGGTCGTGCTCGTTGTTGACGTACATCCTCTTAAGGGCACAACGTACCCCCTGGTGAGTCCGCACCAAGAACACGATGGCAAACCCACCTGTGGCAGACAACAAGAGAGAGAGAGACAGGCACTTGGAGTCAGACAAACACACACACTGATCCCTTTCACTTGCACCATGGACATGCAGCACATCATGGAGATGATCAATCCAGAGCAGACAGACTGCAGAAAACATGCAGATTTCAATAAAAAAAGCCACAAAGTGCCCGACCAAATATGGATTCATTAATGATATACTGTATTACTGTATTCCTGTACACTGTAAGCCCCACTCAGCTACAGAAGACAGCCCTGATACTTTGAGGCCCTTGTGTGGGCCCGTGTGGGGTGACAGGGCCATGCTGTACAGACAGGGTGACATGAGGAGTATCCACCGCCCAGTGACCCACGCTAGCCTGGGCCCAGCCATAGCAGCTGGAGGGGCCTGTGGCAATGTCAAGATATCATCTCTCTCTATATCTCTCTCTCTCTCACACACACACACACACACACACACACAGGTAGCCATACGGTGTTTGGTGTTTTAAGCCCCCAACGTCGTCTTCCAGGCAGCGCTGCATGGAAGGCACTAGTGTTAGGTTAGGGTTAGGGTTAGGGTTAGGTGCCTTGAAATCGGCGATCGCAGAGCTGCATTGAAGTCGACGGTGGGGGCTTAAAACACCATGGAGCCAGTCATACGCTATCACAAATACATACGATATGTACAAACAGTCATACGCTATCACAAATACATACGATATGTACAAACAGTCATACGCTATCACAAATACATACGATATGTACAAACAGTCATACGCTATCACAAATACATACGAGTCACAAACAGCTTGTCTACAGTTCAAAGTACCTCACAGTGTTACAAGTGGGTCTCACATTCTAAAGTTTCACTAAATGTACTCGGAGAAGAGCTATAGAGGGCGCATTGCTGAAATCTGACCCAGTTTGTTTGGCCCAGACCAGACGCTTTACAGACAGGTAAGGGTGTGTGTGTGTGTGTGTGTGTGTGTGTGTAGGGCCTCTGTGGTGCTTTAGAGCTGCAAGCTGTGATGAGGGGATGGTGTGATGGGGGAGGAGAGTGAGAGGGAGAGAAAAAAGGAGGGGCTAGAGAGAGAGAGAGAAAGAGGGAGGGAGAGAGAAAGGGATGGGGGGGGGGGGGTTAAGGCTGTTCCTGTTGCCTGTGCATCCCGTTGACCTTGGTGAGTTTGTCTGGGGGCCTCAGTGTCTGTCTGGCCGAGCAAACCCCATCACACCTCCATCTCGCTCACCTCCATCTCCTTCCCTCCCTCTCTTCCTCCATCCCTCCCTCCGCCTCTTCGTCTGTCTGTCCCTCCTTCCCCCCACAAAACACCACCACTCCCTCTATCCCCCATCCCAGATGACCTGAACGCCCAAAGCCTGTGCTTTATTTTCAACAATAAAGAAAACCAGATTCTGTCTGAGTTCATTCATATACATCCACACGTGTCCACTAAAGTGACGCCCAGTGAAGGATAGCACAGTGCGCATGTGTTTCATCTGTGCAGGTGCATCTCTACTCAATAGAGTGCATCTGGTTATTCTCAACTCAGATGAATCTAATAGAAAAACATACTGTTTGTCCTGGTCAGTATTACTGTGTGGTTAATCAGTGTCTCACTGGGCATCTCCTATCTCTCTGCTGATCTCTGCCGCCCGGTCCTCTCTGTCCAGATCTTTCCGCCCTGCTGCCTTTACTGAGCTAATGGAGTGAGCTGTGTCTGCCTCAGCCGTGACCGTCTCGTTAGTTTCCACTCACTGCCCATTAACTTTCAATAACACATACAGATTATTATGTTGACAAGCACGTACACACGCACACAAGCGCACACACACGCACACACACACACACACACGCACACACACACGCACACACTCACGCACACACACACACACACACACACACACGCACACACACACACACACACAGGCGCACACACACACGCACGCACACACACACACACACACAAGCACACACACACACAAGCACACACACGAAGTTGGTCGAAGTGTGTTGGTAAGCTTTTAAGCAGAGCAAGATGAGTCAGCATAAGAGCAGCATAGGGAGAAGGGATTGGGGGAGCAACCAAGCAGGTGAAACTCTATGGTCTAGCTGAGTGGGTCCTTTGAGTGCGAGTGTGAGTGCGTGTGTGTGTGCATGTGCATGTGCATGTGCATGTGTGCGTGCGTGTGTGTGTGTGTGTGTGCACTTAATATATATTGAGCTGACAAGACAGACCTCCAAAAGCTCTTTTGTCCACAGTTGCCTTCTCTTGCACTCAGGACATGGATGGTCTCATACAAGCACTTCATTCTACCCTCTTGCTTGCAGAAGCCAGCTTGCAGAAACCAGTCGAACAGAAAAGGGTCCTGCAGAGCTGCAAGCTTTAGCAGTTTTAAGCCCCATGACTGACTCTCTCTCTCACACACACACACACACTCTCACATACACTCACACTCACACTACAAAACCCATAAGAGCATATATACGACACATAAGAAAATGAAAAATAATTAAAAAACAAACAGCCTTAATTTACTTGATTTAATTTACATTTAGACAGTTCGCTAAAAGCAGTGAGCAACACAGCTGCCTTCAGAAGGGAGCAGTAAGACTGCTCATACTCTCAGTAGCGCACAGTCCAGTCACTGTCGTTCTGGACAGATGCGGATGTGTGGACGCTGGGCTGTGAAACATGTAGACGGAGCGGACGTAGTGGATGTAAACACACACTGCAGCACTGTGGACGTCTCGGGAGGATTCAGTGTGGGTCTCATTCATCGAGAGAGACAGAGAGAGAGAGAGACAGAGAGAGAGAGAGACAGAGAGAGAGAGAGACAGAGAGAGAGAGAGAAAGAGAGAGAGAGAGAAAGAGAGAGAGAGAAAGAAAGAAAAAGAAAGACGTTCTGAGGAGCTCTGCAGTGCTGCAGGCCAAGCTATTCTGGGATATGCAGGGAGGTTGAAACAGAATCGTAGATAACACATACACACACACACACACACACACACACACACACACACACACACACACGCTGCCCTTCCCCTTTAGATAGATTGCTACACCTTTTAACAAAGACACAATTGTTATATCACAGGAGCACAGGACACCTAAGCAGTCATTTAAGGCTCCTCAAACCAATTATTAGCCTAAACACAATGTGTGCACACACGCCTCTGTTATCTGGGTATTTGCTCCTATTTCCTCATGATCCTTCTTTCTCTTTCACACTCCATTATTATCTTTTATCTGGACTGCCCCGTCTCACACACACACACACACACACACACACACACACACACACACACACACACACACACACACACACACACACACACACACACACACACACACACACACACACACACACACACACACACACACACACACACACACACACACACACACACACACACACACACACACACACACACACACACACACACACACACACACACACACACACACACACACACACACACACACACACACACACACACAAACGCTGCCCTTCCCCTTTAGATAGATTGCTACCCCTTTTAACAAAGACACACACACACACAGCGAAGAAAACTCTGCACCTATCGAGGTGGGTGGCCCAAGCCAAGGACACCCATCGTGGAGGCAAAAAAAAAAGGAAACCAGAACACTCCTGAGGCTAGGTGAGGTGTGTGAAAAAGGCAGGCTGCTGTTCTCCCAGCATGCAGCGCGGCGATGAATGAGTCACTAGTGCTCGGAGTTCAGCGCGTCTCCGACAGGCGTCCCTGAGCTCTTCAGAGAAGCCCCGCTCGCTGTCAGAGCCGCTGCTGAACACGGGCCGGAGGATGTGATGGCGAAACAAGAGACGAGACAAACACACAGAGCAACCAAAAGACACACAGTGTGTGCGTGTGTGTGTGTGTGAGAAACACACGCAGACAGTTGTGCCCACACACACAGTTAAACACACACGGACACAGCACAGAACACCTGCGGAGAGAGGCATGCACTGCTCTTTGTGGAGGACACGGGGGGGGGGGGGGGAGAGGAGAGGAGAGGAGAGGAGAGGAGAGGACACGGAGGGAAGGGGAGGGGAGAGGAGAGGGGAGAGAAGGGGAGGGGAGGAATGCTGTCTGATGGACACCGTCTTTACAACACTGCCCGCAGCTTAGCTGAGTCAGACTGTAAGGCAAAAGCTTAACCCACGTTCACAACACACACACACACACACACACACACACACACACACACACACACACACACACACACACACACACACACACACACAGTAAATGTGTGTGGTCCCTTCCCTAAGTGAACATGGGACACATCCTGCCGAGCTTCTGCCATCTTGATCCCATAATCCAACAGCGCTTGCGCGAAATGAAAGAGATTTGCAAAACTGCTTAAGTGCCGCGCGACACTGCAGACAAGGCAGACATAAGTCCAGCCAGCCAGGTGAAGAGTGCGGTATGGCGGATGAAGTATTCGTCTTCCCGGGGAAGAAGGGCCGGTTACATAACACTGCACTATAAATACACATGGCACCACTATCTTGTTTACAATGCAGCACACACTCATACACTCAAACACACACAGACACACACACACAGACACACACACATACATACATACACACACACACACACACCCATGCACACCCCAGGGCTTCGTTTGAACGCTCAACACACCCTCGTCCCCAACCCTGTCTAAGCCGGTTTACATCAGCCTGAATGTATGGGGAAGAGACAGATAAGATAATAAAGGCAAGCGGAGTCTTGGACTATACCCCCCCCCCCTCCCCCAGCAGATGACCTTCAGAAGGACTGGGTGGTGTAAGCGTGCGCTCAGCTGCACTGAACGTACTGTGTGATTGCTTCTAAAGTGTGGTCGATGCGTCAGCGTTGATTGGGCATTAAAGGTGTATGTAGGTGTATGGGCTTTATTTGTGTTCTCCTGACGGTCGGTTTCCAGCTTTCAAAGAGGAAGAGCCGAGACGAGAGAATCCGATTTTGCCCCCACAGCGGGTGTCCTTGGCTTGGGCCACACACCTCAATAGGTGATGGAGTTTTTGCTCTGTGTGGGTGTGCGGGTGTAAGTATGTGTGCTTGAGTGTGTGTGAGTGTGTGTGTAAGAAGCTGAATGTTCTTGTCATGGTCCCTGCTTCAGCAGGACACGGCCCCCTCAGCTACTGGGGAAAAACAGCAGTGTAGCATTACAGCAGGTAACAATAGACCAGGCGAGTTGAGTGGTGTGCTCACATCACAACTTGAGCCACACACACACACACACACACACACACACACACACACACACACACACACACACACACACACACACACACACACACACACACACACACACACACACACACACACACACACACACACACACACACACACACACACACACACACACACACACACACACACACACACACACACACACACACACACACACACACACACACACACACACACACACACACACACACACACACACACACACACACACACACACACACACACACACACACACACACACCCCTGAGCCAGCTGGGTGGCCAAGACCAGGAGTCAGCTGAGGTCCCAGTAGCTGTGTTTACATTGCTGTCGACTGCAGCCAAGACCAGAGCAACTCTGGCACACCCCAAACACACACTTGGTTTCCACATGGTCTGATTTGCAAAGTCATGATTAAATTCGGCTTGGCAGAAGGTTGCAACAGACAGAGTACAGACCCAATAGTGACAAACTCAAGACAAGAGGTCATGACAAGACATGCAATTGCCATGAGAAATAAGAAATTCATTTGAGCATATGTTTCTGAAACCCCTAGCATAATTAAAGAGAAACTATGCAGTATTGGCAATTTCTTTGCTGTTTTCTCAGTTTTTGATTCTTTTCGCTGGCTCTGTCATGACGAATGTCTGAGAAACTCCATCGCTACCTTGTTCTAGCCGGTGCCTGGCGTGTATGTGTATTTAATTAAATGCAGTAAAGCAATTTATTTCACTCGTTATACTTCCTGACACTGAGGCCGTCGGCCCGCCGGCCCACAGTTGCAAGTGTGTTTTTTCCCGCTCACAGGCACTAGGGGGAAAAGAGACGGCCACCATTCAACCCGAAAAGTCATATAACCATTCCAATGACTCCGAAGATGTTAAGTTAAGGTAAATTAAGCTAACAAAAACCCTGCATATTAAGATAAAAAAAACTGCATAGTTCGCCTTTAACAGACTGAATAAGCTGGAGAAAGTCTGATATTGATGTTTCTACGTTCTGTGCTTTGGCAACATTGTCATTTACATTTTCCATGCCAATAAAGTGTTGAATTGAATTGTGAATTGAACTGAACTGAAAGGTAATGAGCCAATGAGAAGACTTAAGAGAGGCTTAGATGGGAAATGCACAGTCGGATGCCTTTGATAAAAGGCAGTAAAAGCAAACATAAGAGGTGAAATAGTTCAGAGGTAACAGATCAACAGGCACCTCCTAAGGCAGAGTGGAGCAGACTAATAGCTTGCTGTTCCCTCAGTTAGTTCGCTCATATTTCTGGGTGCATCCTGATAGCAACTGTTCACACTTGTGTAGTGCTGCCACTAACGACTAATTTTCTAACGACTAATCTTTCGACTAATTTTTCGATTAGTCGACTAATCTAAACGACAATTTTTTTTTAAATCAAGTGTTTGTTATTTTGTTGTGTACATTTTATTTTGAACTCAACTAAAGGGAAAACGTAAAATATATATCACCCTACTTTTGTTAGAAGCTGTATTACTGTAAGTAAACTGTTCAAAAACATTATGCATTAAAAAAAAAACACCCATTTAAAATGCTCTAAAATCATAGGGCCCACTTACATGAATCCACCCCCCATCAAATTATCATTATATCACATCACAATTATTATTGTTATGCTATATTGTTATACATGCACTTCAAAGCAGCCAGTGTTTAAAGTGCTAACATTGTTCACAAAAAGTTTGAAAACATGCACATCAGAGGACTGCTTTACTAATGTAAAATATAATTAGAATAGTTCCATTGCTTTTGCATGGTTGCATGATAAATACAACAGCAATTATATGGGTGTCATCGTTTTGGGATGTTTCCCTCATGCAAGCATCATATACTGGTAGGCAAATGGAAAGAATATTTACATATTTAATTATGCCACAAGCTTTTGGCTACGTTATTCAAATTTGACTATACAATACTCTAGATAGTGTATTATAGTCTGTGCTCTGTTTTTATGGAAGTTGCATAAATCCACATTGTTCTATTAAATGTAGTTTCATAATTAAATAGCTTTCCAATAGGTTGAATTGGAGATTTGCTACCAACGTTATCAAGTGGTTTCAGTTTCTCTCGCGCATTGAATGAATGCTCATACCACCATTTAATTGTATGCCTCTATGTTTGATGACACCAAATTAGCAAGTAATTCATACTGATTGCAGAAAAGTTTGTTTTCTTTTTCTGTCGGTCCGCGGTTCCTTGATCAATTGCGCAGCAAATTATCAGACGAAGCCCCGGGAATAATTTCACTCCGCGGCTCCGGACCAGCAATGTCCACGTTACGACCGGTGCTGGTCCGCGCGGCCCATAGTTTGAGCCTAATGAGCCTAACATCAGCATGTTCAAAACAAGTAGGCTACAGGCACTTTGCGCGTCTTACCACATAGGTTACTTCACTTTATCAGTTGGCTTGAACGCTAAAAAAATATGCGTCGTGACTTATTGACCATGGGAAATGACGCGCACCTTGATTGTTGATATCACGGGCGGCGGCATGTTCGGTTTAACGTTTTTTTGTATGAATGAATTACAGTAATGACACGCCGTTGCGTTGTCAACGTGAGACACTTCACTTCATTTATTTCAATTTCCACAATAGGCTACTATATTAGTCAGAGTCTGGACTAGCGTAACCTAGCTTAGCTCCCCCCACTTAGCTCTGCCTAATAATTAATTTCGCTGAAAGCAGGCAGGCACGCAGCTTTGCTGCTGGCGTTAACACTTGCGTGCATAGTGGGGTTTAAAACATGCCAAAGTCTTAGTAGCCTGTTTAACATCCAAAGACAGTCATTGTACTTTTCAAGAGTTAATAACATAGAGTTAATATAACATTACAGCCGTGTGAGACCAAAAATAAATAGGCGGTCAATAGTAAAACGACTCTTCGACTAAAAAAATTGCCGTCGACTAATTTTCATGGTCGATTAGGTCGACTAAGTCGACTAATCGCGGCAGCACTACACTTGTGTAAATGCTCAAAAATGCATTCAATAAATTTGACAGTTTGAAGAATGAAGGTGCATCTTTTCGAACCTAAAAATAAAGCCCACAGTACTTCCATAGAACAAGCATAAGCACTGCTCTATCTGGAGGCTGGAATCAGGGGATCAGTTATGTGGCGTATGAAAACAGGATCAGTTCAAATGTGATGAGGTGAGCTGCCCTGAGCAGATAATGGACGGGGCCATGGTCCTCGCCAAGACACCAGTGCAAAGTCTCTTCCCAGCAGAGGAAGTGAGAGGACAACCTGGTGAAGGAGTAATTATGGGTGATCTGAGCAGCCGGGAGAAAGGTTAGACCTATAGAGACAGCTCTCCCATTCACTCTCTCCCACACTCTCTCACACTCTCTCTCTCTCTCTCTCTCTCTCTCTCTCCTTCACTCTCCCTCTCTCTCATGTCTCTCTCTCTCTCTTTACGAGACACTCATACATAATCAGCCCTAGAAATGTCTAACAGGTGCTGAGAGTGCTGGCTGCCCTTTACAGAACCTCACCCACGCAGTGTCTACTCAGTGCCTTCAGGAACCTACAAGACATCCGTTTGACCTTGTAAACTCTCACCTACATGGAGGCAGACCACCACTGGAGACTGCATCTAGCCTAGTTTCTATGTACAAAAAACCCTGATGTGACCCGACCCACCATGCGTGTTTAGCAATAGCATAGCAGGAGCCCAGCAAATGCATGCGTAGTAACACATCATCATCCTTATCCAGGAAGCACCAACCACACCTTACCCCACCCCAAAAACCACCCCCTACCACCCTCCACTGAACCCACTACCACCTTATACTCGTGGGGGTGGGTGGGGTGTCTGCCCACCCAGCAGCAGGAGGTCTTCCTTTCGCTGGATGGAGTAGGCAGCCTGTGTGTGTGTGTGTGTGTGTGTGTGTGTGTGTGGGCTAGCTAGCAGATGGAGCCCAGGCCAGCTCCTGATGAATAAATCACTCGCGGCCCATCCATTATTCACACGCCAGGGGCCCCCCGTGCCTGGTGGACGGTTGGGGAGGAGAGACGTACGCGCACGTTCCTCTTCACTCTGGACGGCCACATGGCCAGGCCATGCATCCAGCCATAGCAAAGCCACAATCGGACAGAATATTATATACAAACAGAGAGAGAGAGCGAGAGAAACCGAGAGAGGAGGGAGAGTGAGTGAGAGAAAGTGAAAGAGACAGAGAGTTAAAGGCCAACTCTTCATTTAATAAAACGATTAGCCTCAACCAGAGAGCTCAGGGTCAGCAGAGTGACATGGAGGGCCAAGCTGCAGAGTATCAGGGGGAGTGGGGTGGTGTATGTAGGAATGCAAAGCAAATGCTGTACAGGGAGCATTCCTACCATATGGATGATGATTGGGGGGGGGGGGGGGGGGTCCCAAGGACAGCAGCCTTACAAGGACAGGAGCCATAGAGCAAGCAGGAGATGCAGGAGGGCGAGTGCACAGTGAGTGACCACAGATGGTGGACAGAGCGGCCAGAGGATATGACACTCGCATTTTTGCACAACGCAGCCCTCCAAAGCCCAATGGGGAAGGGAATAATGAGACTTGGAGGAAGGAAAGCATGGTGACACTCGAGCAGGGTTAATATTATGGAGTGAAAATGCCCATTTCTGCTTGTACTGTTTTGAAGTGAACCTGGCACAGTGATGGAGTAGTATTTCCTGGACAACAGGACAAGTACATACATAAAGAATATGCCTATGCTACTAAAACACAGAATCCAGAGCTGCTGGGCTTGAATAAGGATGACACAGCCATCACCATAAGAGCTCAGCAAATAGAGTCTGTAAAGAAGCGGATCACGAGCAGTGAACGCTGCAAGGACAGGAGGAGATGGGACTTCTCTGTGCTGGAGGACAGATGACTGCGCAGCTCGTTTAAAAAGAAATAAATAAATCAAATCTTCACATCTATCACATAAGTGGAGAAGACATTTAGATGGTAAGGCAAATCGCTGTTCTGACGCCATGGGCCATCTGCAGCTGCTGCTGTTGTTTCTGGTGGTGGCTTGCCTTATGGTACTGCAGTCAACTGCATTCCCACATGTCACACTCTGCATATCACTGTGTCAAAAGAATGCACTGTCTGCCTAACAGAGTTCAGTTACATGGCGCAGACACATACAGACACTCTCTCCCAGTGTGTGTCTGTCTGTGTGTCTGTGTGTGTGTGTGTGTGTGTCTGTGTGTGTGTGTGTGTGTGTGTGTGTGTGTGTGTGTGTGTGTGTGTGTGTGTGTGTGTGAGTGAGTGAGTGAGTGAGAGAGCGAGAGAGAGAGAGAGAGAGCGTATGTGAAAACCTTTCCAAAATGACGAAACAAACACATTCCATGACACAATAGAGACACTCCTTTGCTGAGTCATGTGTGCATGTGCCCCTCCCAAACCCCTCAAGCAACAGCACAGATGCCTCACAACACAAGTGCAGGAGGTGGACATTCTCTATTTGTTCAGCTCATTTCAGAGAGGGCATCCCACTCATCCAGCCAGTAGTAAGTGTTCAATGGACTATACGTGACTAGAGCTGACATCTCTTACTGTGGTCATTAAAGGCTCAGTCCTTGACTCTGGTGAGAAGTTGTTGACATTTGAGCTCACCAACCAATAAAGTGATTTCCCTAGTACCTTCGATGCTCCCGAAGCGGCAGCTGGGATTGGCCAACGCTTGGTCCGAGTAACTATGTCTTGCAACTACTGTATGTTTTGCCCCTTACAGCACCAGGAATGTGTATGAATAACAGTTTGTTTTGGAGCTTCATACACTGAACAGACTGCTATAGAGGACTGTGCGGAGCAATGACCTGATTTTGACCAAAAAAAAAGAAGTGTATTGGATTAGAATTGTGGATTCCACACGACTCCTCCGTTTTTCACTTCTAAGATCCAGCTATATAAATATCCCCACTCACTCATAAATCCAGTAGGACTCAGTCCTGACCTGAGAAGGGGTTCATCTGAACTACACAGGGCCCTGCACTCCCTCCACTTGAGGAGTCTGGAGGACTGCCTGAGAGAGTCTGTTATGCTATCTTCCCTCATCATCTCATTCCTCTCCCTCCTGCTCCACTCACTGCTGTGTGACTCAGCAAAGACTTCATTGTGATAAAGACAGGGATGGAAGGAGAAAGAGAACGATAGAGTGAAAGAGATAAAGGGATGGAAGGAGAAAGAGAACGATAGAGTGAAAGAGATAAAGCATAACCGTATGTGTGTAAGTGTGTGTGTATGAAAGAGAGAGAGAGAGAGAGAGAGAGAAAGAGAGACAGGCAGACAGACAGACAGAGAGAGGGAGAGAGAGAGAGAGAAAGAAGAGAGCAGGGTGAGTTACTGAAGTCTGCCTCATTACCGGTCACCCTGTCGCATGGATGATTCAGCATCAGACAGCACCACCAAAACAACAACAACAACAGCTGTAGCAAACAAAGATAACCTTAGCATCTTAGCATCATCAAGTATCTGTAGAAATCCTTGTATTATTAGTACTAACACAAGTATTTGTGGGAAAGGTCAGTACTTTGTAACAGTTATTCATTACTTGTCCTTCAAAGGCCCTTTTTTCCATGTCATTCTATTAACTAGAGAAGGCACCACATAATGCGTTGCCTACAGAAGCCATTGAGCTGAAACTATGAAAGGACGCTGTGCCATTCATCACAAACATGACTAAAACTCCACCTCGCTCCCTACCGAACACCAACACCTTCAGGCGTCACAGAGAGAAGGTAAACGCAAGACACTGCTGACAACCAAGGTCAGCCATGGCACTAAGAAGACTCGTTTCAGCATGGGCATCTGTTAATTAATCCATAAACAAGTCAGCCACAGCATGGCTACTCGACTATGACTAACCACTTTCAGGATATGGTGGGCATGAGCTGACAAATGAGCAATCATCTGATCTCCGAGCGCCTGCTTTAGTTGGCTGTTTTTACGACTAAAACTACAGGGGGTGGGGGGGGGGGGATTCCACCCCGAAATTATCTTCATTATAACCCTCTAGCCTCCATCAGCGAATGACACACCATTCACACCATAAGTCGAAGAGCGTCTAAAAGCTCTAAAGCTCCTGGACCTCTGCTGCACATAAGAGGCCTTATACCAAAAGCTTGACAGATACAGGGAGGTGAAGCTGTCTAATCTGGATTGCATGGCGATGACTTCAGAAATGGGACCAAGATGAGATTCACTGCCTTGAGCGTACCACACAAGTCAGACCACTGAATCTGACCCCAACACCCCCCCCCCCCCACCCCCACCAACAGAAAACAATCTGAGAGGTGTGGTTGGTATGCACCTATATCCTGTGACATTCACATAAAAGCCTGAAGGTCTGTAGGCCAAAGAACACTCAATCTGCATGTGAAGATGAATAGCAATCTCCCGGGCGAGCATGGGAATGACTGGAGCCCTGTGGACAGGCCCTGACTAGATGACAGAGTCGAGTGCTTCAAATATCTCCCATTATGGGTTTTCCCCTCAAAGAGTCAAACTTGGGGCATCATTGACAGACAACCCAAATGCCTAAAGACATACCATTGCTTTCTCACAGTGCAAACCACCATTCACAGTCCAGTAATGAGTCTGACATGGGGAACTTGATATGCTTCCTAAAGGCCATGAGGATGTGTTGCATTGTGCACCTGTCTTACAATGTGCTTTATCACAAATCATTGCTTGGGCTGGGAACTGTATGCACCGTAACTCCAAGCATTTTCCAAAAAAAGTAGCCTAACTTACACAAAGAGATCATTGCACGGTTCCTTTTTAAACGCATTGTGTTTTAGTTAGCCACAGTAACATTGGATTGAGTGACAGGTAATGGCGGAAGGTCCAAAGATAATCAGCTCTCCAGTATACAATCCCCTTACTGTCAGTGTGCGCAACGTGTGTTATGGTCGGGCATTAGGCTGTCTCTTACCCTCGGCAACTGTCTCCTCCACGGTCACCTGGTAGCGTCCTATGGTGAAAACCCGTCCAATGTAGCTACCACCACTGCTGGATCCAGTGCCACCCCCACCTGCGCCCGATCCTGGCCCGGAGCTGACCAATTCCCTCCGTGAATCAAAAAACTTCTTCATTTTCCCAGTTGAGATGCTGTAAACTTGGAGTCGATTATGTAATAAGGATGATGGGCTGTAAAGCTACTGTTGCCAGTTCCTGAGGTGCAAAGAAAGAACCGACAGCGCACGAGCTGCTTTAAGAGATATGAAGAGCTAATCACACATTGTCTATTTTTGTATTGCACGTTGATGTCAAAAAAGCCAGCTATCAGCAATGCAGTTTCAGAATTTGACAGCAAAATAGCACTGCTGTTTCAGGTAAATGTTCGATTCTTTGAATTCGACAGTGTAGCCTTCTATATTCGCCTTTGATACTTTGAACACGATACAAAAAAAAAATACAAATCCAGCAGTCGTTTGTGCAATTACATTAAATCCATTTATCAGCAAAAACACCACAATACAGCAGTCAATAATCAGCTGAGTCGTCCTCGTAGCTTCTCCGTTATGCCACAGAAAACTAAACCTTACTCAAAACACATAAATGTTTTTTCAGTGAAACATTACTGAATACACTTGTAAAATACTGGTTAGTTAGATGACCCAGGTGAAAATCCAATTCCAATTAACGTAGCTTGCTATATAACGTAGCTAACCAGCCCTCGCTTGGCATCTGGTCAGCTAGCAAGCCCGCTGCTTGTTGGAGTGTTGCTTTTAACAAGAACACGCGTAATCCATGTAGACTGTCACCCATGACATTTCCTCATCCTTCCAGTAAATCGGATCCTGAACTGGGACTTCCAGGATCTTCAACTCTGCCCGTTTCGTTTCGCCGACAGTGTTTGAATGCAATAGTCGTGTCCGTTGTCTTTCCAATTCATTGGCTTCCCTGCTTTCCCCAGAACAGCACAGCTGGGTTATGATATGATCCTCGACACCAGGAAATGCAACAAAGTAGCCCACACACGAGATGTACAAGGATGTGCAAGATGAATCACTTAATTCTCCTTACGATGGAGGACGGCTGGAGGGACCACAGGAGGTACACTGTAACTAGCTAGTTAGCCAAGGAGCTAATAAAAATAAATAGCTACTCTAATCTGAATTACGTCATTCCAATGACGAAACGCTATGATTCTAGTTCCGGTAGACGTAGAACTACAAATACCAGTGCCCAACAGGTGAAAACGTGCCCAATACCAGAGCCCGTCTACGTCTTATTAGACATTCTCTGCTAATACTGAATTAGCTTACAGAAATATAAAATTGCCGATAATTAAATATATAGGACTACAATCTACACAAGCACATGAAACGTATGTAAGTTACAACACAAATATTAAACCATCAAGGTAAGCTATGACATTACTTTGCTTATTGTGTCAACCAAGCTTTTAGAAGAACACTTTCAGAATCCGACCATTGAAAATGTTAGTTTTTTGCTTACCATCTAAACACATGTTCGTGGCCTATCAAGGACGTTGTAAATGGTCAACAAATAAACAAATAAACCCATGTCAGACCTATGACTTTCTCCACTAGGCGACGCTGTTTCACTGCGAATGAACAGTGCATTTTCTTGCCATATTCAATATTTTGATAACAACGCCTGTTTACTCAGTTCAAATATACATACTGACAATATTTAAATCTAAATACTTAATGACAATGGAATTGGAAGAGCCACCGACAAACCGCCTATACCAGATTGGACCAACATGTTGGATGCAGGGAATTGTGAAGAACTTGGCCAATAAGCATAGGCTAAATGAGCATCATTAGTGACTAGGCTATTACAGTGATAAATTGACAGACATCTAAACTATAATGACAGGACAAATATAGTGCCATTTGCTAAATCTATGTAGGCTGTTAAGTAGGCTATATGCTGATATATTAACCTCACTACTTCAATTGCAGTTTGCATTACTGGAAATTGACTGGAGACACCAGCATTCTTGAGTTATCATGAGCGGTTTCAGTCTGGTTTTGTCTGTCTCAGATGCATATCAATGAGATCATTTGTGTATACAGTTGTACACTGCCGCAAGTAATGCCCAGGAATGGAAAGGAAAACACAAGTATAATGTAACTTTTTAATGTCTAAATAATTGAATGTAATTGACTGAGATAAAGAAAGATTAGCCTGGATTCAAGTGATATATTACTACACTGCTATATAGTTATCACTGGTGCCCAGCGTGCAATTGTATTTGTGTTGACCCTAAATTAACAGTTTTTGATGCATGATTTTATGAGAATAGAGTGGGAGGAAATGACATGCATATTTCATTGTGCCCTCATGTACGCAATTTGTCTGAAATGTCCATAAATGGTAGACTCATGGGTATTTCTCACACTATACATTTGTAACTGTTACAAAGGGAGGTTGTCCTTTTTAAAACTGTGGTCATATACATTGATACTCTTAGTTTCTCATAGACAACACTGAAATGCATGTGGATATACATGTACATGCACACAAAACAGCAGTTCTCATCAGGCTCTGTTATTGCACACTTTCTGGCTGTGTAGATGATCCAGGGCCTGTGTGGGGAATGTGTTGTGGCTTCCCTGTATTTAGTATTCTTGTTTGTTTGTTTGTTTGTTTGTTTGTTTGTTTTTGCAGGGTGGAATTGCAGACCCTTGCTTATTAGGCACAGTAGACACATAGTACAAGAATGAAATAATATCCAATTACCTGACTGTAGAGCATCTAAACTGACCTTTCAACTAACCTTTTGTCGAAGTCAATGACATCTGGATGTCGTCTGTGGCATTCTGGCATCATCTTCAATAAATGTATTTTAATAGAATATTTTAGCAAAGGTTTGTGGAAAGACAGCCTTTGTTGAGAATCTCTCTTGTTCGGGACATTTTTGTGTGCTGTGGCCTGAATATATATCTTCTAGTGCCAAGAAATCCTGAGGAAGTGAAAGAGTCAAAATCAAATTAAGACTCTACAGCCATCAATTGACCATTTTGCTGTTTTCAGTTCTTTCGGCTGAATCTGCACCGAAAGCACACACACAGTGAGCAAACCGGCAACTGTAACATTTGTTTACCAACATCAGTAATGTATTAGGCTATATGAAATCTCATTAATAAAAGATCTTAAACCAACCAAGAACATAGCCAACTAATAGATAGATAGATAAATAGATAGATAGTCTTTATTGTCATTGACACTTTTTGCAAAGGTACAACGAGATTTGAAAGTGCTGTCAACTCATGAGGTATGCATAAGAACAGTAATAAATAGTTTCAAAAATACACATATATAAAAATATAAAAAGAATATAAACATATATTGCACAGGTTATGAACAGGAATGGTTCTGTACAGATTTCACTGGTAAAAAGAACATTACTCCACGAATTTGCACAGTGGGTTAGGGGCCAAGAACAGACTATTTCAAATTTGAAGAGTTAAGGGCCATGATTGCCTTCTAATAGAAGCTATTTTTTAAACGGTTTGTCCTGATTTTCATTGTTCTGTATCTCCTGCCTGATGGCAAGACTGGCTGACAATGGCTGAAAGGCTGAAAGTGACAGTGACAGTGATTAAACATGTGATGAAGCCATGGCTCCTCTACAAGAAAGGCAAGGTCCCCATGCGAACACAAGGTAGAGCTATAACACCTATGAATGATTATGTCAGTGGGGATTCTGCAGGCCCATTTGCAGCTTTCATATACTGCCATCTCAGTGAATTCATATCTTTGGGTCTGGGATCATGGCCCAGAGGCTTTATGGTAATCGCTCCTTTGCTCATCTTCCTCCTGCTTGGGAAAAGAGTCAAGCCTAGAAAAGCAATATCGGGGCCAAAGCATACAATGCATTGATTTAGCTTTTAAAACAAATACTCTTGGCAAAAGCCATGATGAGCTGATGAAGTGATGTTCATGCGAGAGTCAAATATGTCAGCGTAGCCTGTTGAATAGCCCACGTTGGCTTTTGGCCCTTATCCTTGTGAAAGTGCAGTGTATAGCAAAAACATCAGAATAACCGATCTCATACAAATGAGAAGGGCTTCAAATTAGCCATGGCCTGACAGATCCCTAAAAACCTGACCCTAATGCTATATTGATTAAAATGAAAAAAATGACATGATCGCCCAATGATTAAGTAACACTTACAATATCTGGGGTTAGGCAAAGCTCAAAAAATTCATCATGATCTGACCGGAACATATGCTCTGGAGTGTAGGTTTCTGGTTATTTGAGTTGGATTTTCCCAGAAGACCTCTGTTTGATCGTGATGAATCTACCCTGTCTGAATGGCACTGGCATATGAGCTGAATTATATGTTTGTGTTGGATCTTTACTCACTCCTGCTCGCTCACGTCTCTTTGAAGTTGCACCCCGTTTATTTAGTCTCCAATAAGCTCTTACGTGAGGAATGCTTTCATTTGGCCCATGTCTGTTATCCATGCAAATGTGCACTTTATAGATATAAAAAACAACTTTCCCATAGAACACCATTGCAGTCTGTATGTAGCTGTCAAGTTGCACATCACATGTAAAACAAACGTTTGAAGTCTGAGCATACCTAGAATGTTTAGGATTCTGTAACCTAAAACTTAGAATATAATACCGTTGTATGGTCTTAATTAAAGTTAGTGTGGCCCATTAGTATGCTACAGGTAGTTTATGCCAGTGTTTCTCAAACTTTTTCAGACCAAGGACCACTTAACTAATAAAAAGAAACTCACGGACCACTTAGCTAAAGATTAGACCTACTTCAACAGTACACAATAGGCCTACTCACTGAACCACCACCTTGCTTATTGTCTTTGCACCTTGCTTATTGTGTCAGAGGATTCATATGATTTAAACGGGCATATCTTACATAGGCAGTGTTGCAGAACTGTTTAGATTTACATACAAGTTGGTTTAATATGGCAAACAACTCATCTATATTATATTTTACCACGTCTGCCTGCGGACCACTTGGGATAGCTTGCGGACCACCAGTGGTCCCCGGACCACACTTTGAGAAACACTGGTTTATGCCACTGTATTTAAGGGAGACATTAATCTACAATACAAATGAAGTGGTAACTGCACATAATTTACAAGGTCTTATAAAACCATGTGGGTTAGTACATAAATCCTTCTCCCATGAAAGACACCAAAAGGGATCTTCAGGGACTAACCACATATTAAATGGAAAAAGAGGGCCATTCAAAGCACCTTTCATTTAAAAGACAAGCTGAAGACCTTTGCTCTGTTTCTTTGCAGGGAATGCCTTCTTACGCAAGCAACACAACCCCTTGACCTTTTACCCTTCTCAGACAGTTCTGCAGTGTCCGAGAAGAGTGAGGTTTGTCCTGGAGACAAAACGCTGTCCATCATCTTCACTGACGTGCAGCTGTTTGGCTAAGGGAGCGTGAAACCCGCCCGGCACCACCGAGCGAGCCTCAAACTCGCAGAGGAATCTGCTTCGTCCTTGGTGTGGGGCTTGCTTTGGCTCTGCTCAGCTGCAGCAGTGGGGCCAGCTGCAGGAGCAGCGACAGGGGGAGCAGCAGAGGTGTGCTCAGGCAGAGGGAGACCATTATGGCCTCACTGCTCCGGATGGAGAGGCAGCCGTGGAGGAGAGTGCCTGCCTGTCTGCCTGCCTCACAATTTCCACTTTATCTCTTTATGTGCCCCCCCCCCCACACACACACACATACACACACACACACACACACTCCCAGCCTCGACACTCCACATGTTCAGACACATCACCACATCTGGATCCCATTCGCATCCCTGTGCTATGGAGGTGGATGATCAGCGTGCACTTACTTTGGTCCACTCCTGATGTTGGCTTGCCCTCACGCTCATGGCTCAAGCTTGAATTAAATCCGCCATTCATCAGGCATTTAATGATTTCCACAGACCCAGCCCAAAAGTTGACATTTTTGCCGCTTCTAAATGAGGTTAGACAAAGAGAGAGGCTTGCCATTGAAAACAGCCCCAGAATGGTATGATTCACCTTGCTGTCAAGTTCTGACAATGTGTGGCTCGGCGGTGCAAAAAATGAAGTCTATTCCACACTGTATCAACACTGGTGAGATCTCAGACAACATCAGCAGTTTTGTTGTTCCAAAAGAACACTCTGCACGGCTTCCTACAATTACAGGAGGGATATTGGGTTCTGACAACTCTGAGCAACTTTGCGGTCTCGCCACGAGCCCCAAACATGCACAGCCGGGCTCGGAGCAACACACAAACCAACAGAGCAGAAAATTGAAGGCAGATTTCTTCTGAAGCCTCCTGTCCAGGGCCTGGGTGTTGTAGTGTTTGACTCCGTTTCCATTGAGTAAGCCTCATTAGCACAGAGCTGGCTGGCTTCACACTCCTGAAACCTCCGACAAGCTGAGCCCACAGAGTGGGGAGGCTCACGTGAGAATAGGCCCGACATTGTCCAGATCCATTCCCAGATCTGAAGCTGTCTCTGGGCCATCTAGGAATGCCTGCTGTGTTGCCAGAAAATGTTCTCAACGGAGGTCGTGTTGAAAAGAGGAACGCCAGAGAAAAGATGCCGCACTGTTTTCAAGATGACGGTTAATACTTAGTTTGACTTTGCTCTAAATATGTAATCAGCAGTAAAGTTAACAAATCAGCAAACATAAGGATCTTGAAATAGTACCAGCAAGTATTCTCAGATGTCATTCATCCTGAATTGCTTCTTCCAACCCTAGTTGCATGGTTGACATGAACGTTTGGCAAGGAATGAAAGATTTTTGAACTATTTACATTACATGTCCAATCAGAAAATCCCTAATGAATTGTTACATTGGGACTTTGCATGACTCCATGTTGTTATTGATCTCTGACATCATCATGTGAGGCTTGGAAACAGGAGTAGGATGACAACATGCAGGGGCGTTGCTAGATCATTTGGGCCCTATGACAGACAATCATTTTGTGCCCCCCCCCCCAGCGGCGCCCCTGATGCATGACAATCTTTTTAACTGGTCTTAGCAATTCACTATCTGCTAATTTTGAGCCAAAGGGTGGGAAATTGAGCAGATTAGCATTCGTAAACACATCACCAGCGTACACAGGTCAGAAATCTAGCTAGCTTTTATCAGTGGCAGTTTTATCAGTGCTTTTTTGTTATCTGCCAGGGAAGCCAATTAGCTGCTAGCTCATTAGCTCCATTAGATTAAGCCCTCAGGTGTGCCCAATGCTGAGGATTTTTGAGCTGCATGATAAACCCCTGGGCACAAGTGTATCCTGGAGACAAATAGCCCCTAACATTATCCTCTTACAGAGGTGGCGGCAAAGATCCTTGATTACTAGCTCCGCTTTAACCCTCTCTGGTGGCGGTGAGGTTTGTATGGTGCACTGGCGCTGACGGCTGCATCAGCCGAGTTTATGAGGTGCAAACAGCGCAGTAACAGGTGGCTACCAGCCAGTGGTGCGTTCGCTCAGCAGGCCTTCATAATCAACAGCAACATGAAGGCTTGATTCCACTTTGCGCTCGAGGACATTCACAGTGGGAATACGCTAGACGTGACCTGATTGGAACATTTTTCATCTTGGCATTTAATGAAGCATTAGTCATTCATTAAGCTGATTTCAATGAAAAGGAGCAAAGTTTCTAATGATGATGAAGATGATCATGATCATGAGGTGATGAAGACTAGTGGCAATACTAAAAAGTAATCATAAACTTGTCTAAAAGCCTCTTCGTTACTGATCCTCTTTGTTGATTTTGTTTTGAGCACTAAAAGGCAGAATGCCCATTAATGCACTGTGAACATCTACCTGCATGCATTTTAAAAGCTAATTTCCTTGTCTACCTTTTAATGAGGACTAATGAATGTGATGACAGAAAAACAGACATGCAGGAGAGGTTTCTACACAAGGGTCAGATATAGAAACAACAGAGGCACAATTAAAGGCTCCACTTAGTAACAAGCAGTAAGTAGAATTTAATTTTTCTTATTAGCTTTGAGCCTTTATGTTTGCTGTGATAAATAATAGATTATATCTTTTTCCAATGCCACCCACCAACCCCAACAAACACACACACACAGACACACACACACACACAAACACACAAACTTCATTTGTTGGATTAGACTTTTGTTGTCTTTTGTGTCTTATCGGTCTATCCAGAGGCCACCAGTGAGCTCACATCAGGTTCGGAAGCTGGAGAGAAGAAGAGTAAAGTAAACATCCCAAGGAATGTGCCTGCCTCTTTCCTAAAACAGAGAGGTGGGGCACACGCACCAACTGCATGTAATCCTATGTGTTTGTGTGATGGTGGTTTAGGCTATGTGAATGTGTGTGTGTGTGTGTGTGTGTGTGTGTGTGTGTGTGTGTGTGTGTGTGTGTGTGTGTGTCAACAGTTTAGGCTACAGTATGTGTGGTTCTTCAAACAGAATGAGACTCCAGGCGACACGAACTGTGAATCTCCTCTCCCCAAACAGCTTTCAGAACCACGAGCTGAGGCCCTCACTGAGACACCTTCTCTTCTCAAAACACTGATAACCTTCCCTCATTCTGCTGGATTGAGTGCAGACCGCGGGCCGTATTTGGGCATGATCACATCCGCGCACTGCGCTGGCGCTCGCATGGTCATACGCGCCTCTGCTGAGGCTCTTGTTTGTGTCCGTGTGGGGCTGCGGCTTCATCCGAGCATGCTCAGTGGAGACATGGTGCAATCACCAACCCGCCACCTGCTTCTCGCTCACTAGCAGATTATTATCAACCCCTGGCCTGGATAACAAAGCCCCTTTTTTTTATAGCCCTTCGTTAAGTCACAATTACAATCACTGATAACAGAGCAGTGGGGGAGAGGCTTTCTGCTCTGGACCAGCATCAAGGGATTCGAGATCTTACCTTCAATGGAGGAAGAGGGTGAGAGAGAAAGAGAGGGCGAGAGAGCAGGGGAGAGAGAGAGAGAGAGAGTGCAATGTCCATAAATAGCATCAAGCTTGCAGGTTAACAAACAACACTGAAAGGGGGTAAGTGGGCGAGAGGCAGATGACTGACGATAAGACTGGGTTCACCTGATGTTGTTGCTGTGGCCCCTCCGAGGTGGGGAATGGGGGGAAGGAGGGAGGGAGGGAGAGAGGGAGGGAGAGAGAGATGACAGATGAGGTGCTCCTCTGACTGGCATGTGGTGTGGGGGTGAGAGGACTGGTTCTCACCCTCAGTATCACGCTGGTCCATCTGCTGCCACCACACGCATGGCACCGAAGGAAATAATTTAAGCTTCAGTCGTCGATAAGGGACCCCGGAAGATCAACAGCACTTCAGTGTGGGACTGCGTTTCATTTCACAGCTATGAAGGGCCGCTCATGAAAAAGTATTTTTAGAGGGCCAAGCAAAACCCCAGTTTTAACACAAAACAGCAAACAAACTTGCTCTAGTGGGAAGGCAAAACTTTTTATTAACCATGCCAAGTCGCCGGCGTTTCGGTTTACACACGGCTGGAGACTTTTAATGCGTTTCTCTCATCTCCGTCTGCTGCTCACAAAGCTCATACAGATTACAGCATACAGAGCACGCACTCCATGTTCCATGTCTTTCATGTCCACCAGAACCTCCCTTCCTCCCTGGGGTCCTTTGCTCTAATTCCCAAACACAAGAAATGATTTCTCCCTAGTTCTTACTGAGAATCTTTTTTTTTTTGACATGCCCATCTAATTTGATTAACGCAAATATGTCCAAGATTGACTGTAGCTTCTGCCGTACTCATTGGTCCTCAAATTAGAGGGGGGATTTCCAAAACGGAACACTCATAGTAAACAGCAACAGTAAGTGGGACATGGCCGCCTGTGTCATGTGCTTGCAGCTCTTTTATGTGAGTCTTGTTTATGAAGACCACCGGCGGAAAAGGGCTTGGGGCAAAACAGATACGACGCAGGCCTGGATGTACAAGGGGGAAGTGACAGCGGCCGAGCAGCCTCTAGTGCAACCTTCCATCCACGGTCCCTCATGGGGTTTTTGCCCGCAGGTTCAAAAGTGTGCCTGTGTGACCTTTTACATGAATGGTGGACAGAGGCCAGGGACATACGTCAAAGAAACATAGGAGGGAGTGGGGGATCAAAGGAGGACTCTGCACAAAGTAAAGTGCAAAGTGCAGTCAGTGCTTGCAATACACACTAAAAACAAAAACATCCAATATTATGATTATGGCAGTTATGAGGCAACATAGTTTTTAAAGGTGTGTAATCTCAAGGTTACGTTTAAAAAGGTTCAAGGTCAAACCTGACACTGACCAGGAGCTGGTTGCTTTTGTACAGGTCCTTTTGTGGTTTGATAAATGTGCACTGACTTTAAAGTCAGTGGCATTCTGTGTCTTAATAAACAAATATGGCTGCCCCCATGGCAGCAGTGGACAGCTAAGACAGCATTATTAGTTATTTATTATTAGTGAGGGTCATGGGAAGCCAGTTATTTTTCGAAAGGCAGGTCCAAATCTTCCCAAATCCCAGATTAACCACTGGCTCAGTCTCATGATCCCTCCTGTGCTCAACAAGATCTCTGTGGAACGTTGCATGGTACAGATGTACAAAAGAGATGTGTGTGTGTGTGTGTGTGTGTGTGTGTGTGCACCTGTGAGGTCATATGTACTGTATGTATGCATGTATGTGTGGGTTATGTGGGTGTGCATGTACTGTATGTGTGCAGGTCACATATGTTATGTGTTAAAATGTGTATTACAGGCACACTACGCATCTGGCGTGACACTCACGTTTTCAGCATCAATCTCATGCTCTCATGCAAGAAATGTCACCCCAAATTCATTCTTCTTTTTTTTCAATCCGTTTATTTTCTGTTGATGACTAGACTAGACCACAGCATATTGTTTCTAAATAACAGGAGATGAATTTAAGGCATAGATAGGCTCATTAGACCAACAGTAGGTACAGGTCTAATATCTGCCTACAACATTCTCAGTGCCGTTTTCTCTTTGGTTCACTGACTATTTTAATCCGGCCTGTGACACCTTCGCGGAACATGCTGCTGTAGTTGAACTACTCGCGAAGTAGCCTCCTCATCACACAGATAGGTCATCACGTGAAAGAGATTTTTCTTATCTTTTGAACAGTGCTAGCCCGAGAGAGGTCATCGCCAGATACTTTTTGTATAGAAAACTTGTGCAATGTGCAAACAATATAGTAAAATGTGCACACAATTTAGTAAAATGTGCGCATGATTTACTAAAATGAGAGCACAATTTTACTGTTCATTTTACTGTTCATTTTAGTAAAATGTGTGCATGATTTACTTAAATTGAGAGCACAATTTTACTGTTCATTTTAGTAAAATGTTTGCATGATTTACTAAATTGAGAGCACTATTTAGTAAAAATGAGACCACAATTTAGTAAAATAAGTGCACAATTTACTAGTAAAATGAGTGCACAATTTACTAAAATGAGTGCACATTCTCTCGATACACAAAAATATCTTGCAATGACACCTCCTGGGCTTAGTTCGTAGTTAGCCTCTATTTGCTGTGATATAGGTTCGCGAGAGAATTAACTAATTTTCACGAAATAATCATATTGCGCTGCATACAGCTCTGCGCTCATCTCTATTCATGTAGGTCTAGATTGAATTAGACTTGTAGTCAAGACCGCCTAAACCGAGACCAAGACACTACCAAGACCAGAGGGTATCAAGACCGAGACCAAGACGAGACCAAGGCCAAGACAGACTGAGTCAAGACCAAGACAAAGTCGAGACGAGATCGAGACCAAGACCGAGACCAAAAAAAAAAAAAAAACAGCTAGCGAGCATGTCCCTCCACTCGGCGGCCATATTGCAACGCTTTTTGGGTACTCATCAGGCATCCTATTCAGCAGAAATGCGCGTGCGCAAGGCTTCACCACACCAACCGTGCTCCAGTGTCGAGTTCACAACACATGATTGGCACAATGTCTGCACAACACAGCACATAATTGGCTCAAAGTAGTCAACTCACACCACATGATTCGCTCAATGTATACACATGTCGACATTTTGCCGAGGAAGGGGTGGGATATGACAACGGCCATATTGGCGTTGCAAACTAGCCCCATGCATTTCTATGGAGCATTTTTTGAGTGCTGTGTCTCCACATTAGAAAGTCTCTGGTGTTACACCATAACTTGCATCAATTGAATAAGAGCAGCATACTGGGGCAGGGTTCTCAAGTTTTGAGCTCAGCTTGGAGTGAGATTGGGGGGGGGGGGTGCATTCACTCACTAATTATAAAAAAAAATTGGAAAGAAGCATTAACCCTTTGAGACCTTGAATTTGTCATTGTAATCTATACATCCTATATCTTGTTTTTGTCTGGGAAAGTATAATGCATAGCCTATGTCTCTTATGTCAGCCTTATCAAGGGAAACCATTTGTTTTTTTATGTCACCAGGAAGCATGTCAGTAGAAATAACTTTTCATATTTAGGTGGGATAGATTGGAATCTTGAAATATAATAATCGTGACGCTGGGATATTCTATGGCTCACCAATTTACGAGATGTAGGCCTATATGTACTGAGTGAGACAAATATTTTATTTATTAGGCTAATTGCTTTATTCACTTGAGTAGCCTATATTGTCACTGAATCATTAGACTAAGCATGTGCATGCCGAAACCGAGGACAGCAAGTTCATTATACATTATGGTGGTTGGCAGGTCATTGTCTGCAGAAGTCCTGTATGTTTAGAAATAAATGTAGGCCTATGTGTAGCATACTCGCTCAAATTGATAACACATGTTAATAATAAGCTAATTTTCATTCATTGTTGACATGGTCCATGGAGGATCAGATGGGTGTACCGGGACCTAATGAACACGGCGCTAAAAAGCACAAACGAGAACGAAAGTTGCAGCCGTGACGACAGGGAAAGTGCAGGCAGCCACGAGAGTGATTGGTCGTGTAAAATGAACGTTGCTGATGTCTGGCTTACACAAAGCTATAACGACACAATCATTAGGTTTTCTTAATGACCGACAGTTTAGTTTAGTTTATAGATAAGAAATAATTTTGCCATAAAGTAGGCTAGGCCAAATGTTCGTGAAAAGGCTTGATGTACACACCCTGTAAAGTACCATAAGTAGGCTGGTTTACCAAATGACAGACAGTTGAATTTCTGAATAAAAAGAATGTTGGTGCAGTTTTGAAATCTTAAACGTGTAACCCCACACAAGCATAACGTGGTTGTAGGGAGGGGATGTGCTATTTGGAATTTTACCCGGATACAACGAATAGCCTACTATTTTTTGATTGGATGTCGGTGGCTATTTATTTTTTGGATTTTGCTGGTGAGTGGTGCGCTAGTTCTGAACCCTGCGAGAAATCCTCTCGTATCCCTGCGCCTCCTCTAATAATTATGCAGATGCCTTGACATCCCTAGTAATATTTCTGCGTGAGAAATGCAAGGTGTGGTGTGTGAGCGTGTGAACTTGTTGAATTGCGTGAGAACCCTGCTGGGGTAAGAGGTTCAGTCCCAGTTTAAATTAAATTTAAGAAGGTATTATTTCAACTACAGACAGAACAATGCAGAGACAGAGCATGTCATGAATGTGTGTGACTGTGAGCTCACTCACTGTAAATGTTTTCGTAGACTGGGTGAGATAAACTATGTAGGCTATAGCAATTGCATGACAATGATGATAGAAAGAGACTGCAAAACTTGCATTTTGCAGAATGCTTCTTTCTTGCCCCTGGACTGCAAATTTCTTTATGTTCCGTGAATGCAAATTTAATGATGGCGGAATTCGCTGACATTATTGTAACGTTTTGATAGCGAACCACACAGTTGTCCAATCAAAAGGTTTATTCACTGGGAACGAGAGCCGGGACACAGATAGACCAAGACTAAGACACAGAACACAATGCAAACAGGGCAGGTCAAGCACGCACACACACTACACATACAGGGGAGGACGCAGCCTCCCACACAAAAAGGATCACACACGAGGGAGAACTAAAAGGGAAACATGTCACAATAAAGACGCTAACATTACACTTATAACTTAGGAGAATAACGACATAAACCCCCCAAATGTTCACCCTCGTGTCCCAGCATGCCTTTCGCTGGAGAACGCTAACACAGTCTTTATGCGCCGACGTTACATTATTATTACTAGGTCTGACTGAGACTGACAGCTACGACGTAAACCTAACGTTTCGCGCTGGCTTGCGTCTTTAGATTGGACGAGCGCCAGTTTCTTAATCACAACAAAATACATGTATGTCATTGATTGGTTGCATTTGAAAGGTTGCATTTGAAGGGCGTGAAAGGCGAAATAATTTAATGTTGCATTATCGAATGTTATGTTTTGTATCATGGACATATTTGTTGCAAATCTCCCGACCACTATGTCGACCCGAGACCGCAAGACCAAGACAATGAGACCAAGACAAGACCGAGGGATCCGAGACCAAGACAAGACCAAGACCAAAGACGGTCGAGACTGTGACAAGACCGAGACCACGTAAAAGTGGTCTCGAGACCAAGGCCGGTCTCGAGACATCCAACTCTAGATTGAATATCTCACAAACTCTTCAACACATGACAAACCATATATCAAAATAAACAGCAGATCTTACCGAACACAAATTTGTAATGCATTCCCCTGTACAATATTTCATTCCAGAGTAATCCGGTTTTGAAATTGTAGCATATTTCTATATGGTCTCCAACTTTGGGCTTTACGTTTCTTAGCTGTTCTTAAATCACCTATATATCTGTAAATATATTTTAGCACTTTGAGTCCCTTTTCTGGTTTGTTTTGGATGAACTAGAGTCGTGGACACCGACATTTTGAAGATTGGTCCTGTCTCGACTTTTCTGACTCGTTTTGAATCGCCTTTGACTAGTCAGAGTGGCTGCCTACAGGCATGCTCAAACATGTCCTAAAACAACCCTTAATGTTTGTTTTCAAAACTGTGCAACACACCGAGTGGTTAGTGGTGTTCGTTGATGTTCCAAAACAAGTAGCATAGCGAAATACAGTTTCTGTCGTGTTTTTTTGGCATTTTGTAAAATCCCATTGATTTCTGTTGGAAGACTCATTGCACAGTTGATATTACTGCGCCACCATCTATGCTTCAGGCTCAAATATTGAGCGGAAGTTTATACGCGGTTGTAAGGTGTCTAAAAAAATTGTTCCACAATAGCAAATAAGACGGCTGGAAATCATACATTGCGCCGATATATTTGATTTTAATAATCAACACCACTAACCACTCGGTGAGTTGCACAGTTTTGAAAACGAATGTTAAGGGTTGTTTTAGGACATGTTTGAGCATGCCTGTAGGCAGCCACTCTGACTAGTCAAAGGCGATTTGCCAATTGTTCAACATTGGTGGTAGGTTGAGAGGCCAATTGTTCAACATTGGTGGTAGGTTGAGAAAAAAAGTCAGCACATTTTAATCATATCGCAAATCAAATACCAATAACCTTAATCATTTTGGTCATGATATCAACATTTCATACCGTAACTCTAGTGGCTGGTAAAAAAAGTTGAGTAGCTGGTAGATTTTGGAATCCACCCACCAAGAAAAAGTATTTAATTTCCATCCGTTATACATACAGTATAAATAAATGACACTGACTCGCCATATCCTGACTCAGGAAAAAAAACATTGTCTTGCTTTACCTCAAAACTCAGCAATGAAATCATAGGCCAGTTTGCAGGTAGCCTAACGTCTTTTTCAATTCATAGAAGGGAGAGCCCTTTCTCTCCTGTGACATTGAGGTGCGCAAATAGTTTTTAATAGCCTAGCCTGTTCAACTTCGAAAAGCTTCGTTCACCCGATGCCAGTCACTGATCGAAATTTCGGGAAGCTTCGTTCAATCTTTTTAAGTTTTAAGTGCAGTAGGCCCCTATCTGCCCCCTTTGGAATTATATCTCGAGCCTATTATAAGGTCCAGTGCGTTATGTCCTGGGATTCGGACGTGCTCAAAAAGAAAAGAAAAAACACTTTTTTATAGATGGTTATCAGAAGCAATATGAGTCTGAACTCCGTGTCATTCAGACTTAACCCTCTTGTTGATATTTTTTTCGTTGTCGTTTGAAGGTTGGCAAACAGGCATGTTCCCGTGCCCCCGCTGAAAGTCTCATGCGCTTATCGCTACTTATCACACTATCAAATCTATAAGTAACCGTGACAAATAGGGTATAAGATATATAAACTCACGCTATTGTATTATCATATATGTTTGGTAATGGCTCACTGCGTCATGGAAGCAGTTAAGTCAAGTCGCATCAAAAATAGTAGTGGCAGAACTCCCAAGTGACACCTTGTGGTTGTTTGTGTCAACTGCAGTTTGTGCCATTTCTGCTGAGAAAATGGGGTGCGTGATTCATGAAGGAACCCGTCCAAACTTAACTGGGACCCACTGTACATACCTACACTCATACACACAGAGACACACACACACACAACCCCACCTGTCTCTGGGTAACAAACATTACAATACAAAATAGATAAATAAATAAATAAATAAAGGGGGTAAGACAAAACAGACCACCATAAAAGAAACATAAGATAACTTGCAATTAAATTACCCTTAAAAGAAATATATATATATATAAATAAATAAATAAAAGAAATAGAAACAAAACTGGGGTGTTATGACACAAAAAACTCAGATATCTGACACCTCAGGAACGATGTCCAAAGATTCTATGATGGACAGTAAGGGGTTCCAAATTCGATCAAAGCTCTTCAGAGAGCCCCTGAGGGAAAACCTCAGCCTTTCCAACTTTAGGTTATATAAAACTTCCTTGATCCAGCGATCATGGGATGGGGAATATGTTTGAATTTAACTACTGTGCTAGCTGAGGTCCTTCACTAAGTGGGTTAGAAACAGCCAATTTCAAACTTCATAACTGTAATAGAAACTTCAAGGTGCTTGGGTTCAAGCTCTGCAGAGTGAAATTAAACGCTTTGAGAAAACTTCAACTGTTCTGGCGCTGAATAAATACAATTGAATTGAATTGGTAAAAGCTGGTGGGGTTGTATTTCATGGATGAGTTTTCCATGTCTTCTGTCTTCCAGTATTGGTCTAGGAGTAAAGCCAGTCTTGGAATGCAAAAAACAAAAACAAATCACCTGCCACCTTTGTATACTAAAACCAAACTTGAGGGGCGGCCGGTTATGGCTGTCTACCCAGAGAGCTACCAAATATCCACTGGAAAGACCCCACACTGGAAAGCTGCCACTCTTCCAGGAAGCCATGTAAGAGGAGGCCCCACCGACCCTTCCCCTGTGTGTGAGAATGTGTGTGGGTGTGTGGGTGTGCATGTGTGTGTGTGTGAATGTGTGTGTGTGTGTGTGTGAGTGTGTGAATGTGTGTGTGTGTGTTTCTGTGTGTGTGTGTGTGTGAGAGAGAGAGATATGGTGTGTGTGTGTGTGAGAGAGAGAGATATGGTGTGCAGGGTTTCCCGCAGGAAATGTGTTAGACAAGGTGGTAGGTCGTAGGTCGTAGGTGGGGGGGATGGGGGTCTGGTATTGGTTGCCATCCGAGTAGGGGGGTTCTTGTATCGGTTGCCGTCGGTGGGGGGGTGTGGGTGTTGGCGTCTTGTTTGTGCGATACACTACAGACTCTGTATATTTAACAATTATTTATTAAACACTACATTATAAATAAATAACCAGCTTCTCAAAATAACAGTTAACAAAGAACAAAGTAACAACATCAAACAAACTATACAACAGTATACAAATATTAAAAAATATTTGTGTAATTTGTGCAATTTTAACAAAGACTATTACAAACTATAGAACAAGTGCAAAAGAAAGTGCAAATCAACAAAATGTGCAAATGTGATCAGTCACTACTTATGGCTCCTTGGCTTTAAAAATATCATTTCAAGAGCCCTTTGGTAATTGCACTGTTTTACTATTGGACCATTAATGCTTATTTTCATGCAGGCTGTCAGACTGTTGACCTGCAGCCTGTTCCGCAAGTCTGTCCTGATCTATACACTGAGAGTGAATGAAGTTTAGATCATTTTATAGTTTTGTGTAATATGGATGGAATTTGAGCGCGGAGCGCTTTTTAATTTAGAGGCCGGAGTGGCCGCTCTGTTACGCTCCCATACCGCTCACACAACGAGTCTGAGGCATACCCAATAATAAAACGAAGACCGTTAAATTTCAAAGATATTGGCCATATAGCCTAAGTTCGTTGATGGGGATGGAGTTAGCTAAATAATTTAGAAAGCATACGCGTAGGCACGGATGGGCCTGGACGGGCCTAGGCTCGTCTATTGTCAGTCTTGCGCGTCCGATTAGACGCGTAAGTCAACACTGGGCTGAGAGCAGGTGGCTGTTTACTCGGCCGCTTCTCTGGTCAAATTCGCGTCAGGTCAATTTAGCTCCCCGGTCCCAAAGAACTAAGAGCAACGGCAATATATTTCACTCAGAACATTTATTTTAAAAGACTGCAACACTGATAGTGCAACAATAAACAAGCTTGGCAACGTTAACTAAAGCGATCTGTCGGGATTAATTGCCAAAAGAACGAAAATGACAAATCACGGAGTTGGCTAAATATTTTTTTATTTTTTTAAAGTATATTTTTGGGGCTTTTTGCCTTTATTTGTATAGAACAGTGAAGAGTGAGACAGGAAGTAAGTGGGAGAGAGATATGGGGTGGGACTGGGATATGACCGCAGGTCGGATTCAAACCTGGGTCCCCGTGGGCACTTGGACCCGTATGAGCGCTGTAGCCTGCTGCGCCACAGCGCCCCCTTGGCTAAATATTTTAAACTTGCGCCAAACGGATGAACCCAGCATCGGTGCATCGCATAAATTAAAACACAAATTGAAGCAACAACTTGATCATTGGACCCTACCACTAAACCTTTCCATAGGCCTGCAACGTTTATGACATAAAAAGTGGAATATAAACGCATTTCATCACACCTGACAATTAAACGGAGCTGTGGCTGTTCGCGATTTGACTGATTCTTGAGAACGAGGAGCGAGATATTTGCACCGCTCAGCTCCGCTCACTAGCTCTGATTCGGAGGCATATCACATAGGCTATGTAAAGATTATAAAATCTGATTATTTTTCGATACATGACACGTTTCTTCTTATTTTTTAATGCGTTCTGCTGAGAAGGGAGATTGGCGTTGGTCACAGTTTGGAATGAAAGGGAGAAAACAGGACAAAATAACACGTTTTTTTTTTTTTTTTTTGACGACGTAGTTAAGGCGGCAGGCTTGTTTTGCCAAGGCGGCCGCCTTGACTGCAAAGTGCTGCGGGAAACCCTGGTGTGTGTGTGTGTGTGTGTGTGTGTATTTGAGAGAGAATTTGAGAGTGTGTGGAGTGGTGGGACCACATGCCCCCCTCTGCCTTTACTCAGGCGTGTACCACAGCACCACTCCAGGGGACCATACAACATGGGCAGCCGCAGCACATAACAGTGTGACACTCCATGCCCCCTCTCTCCTCGGGGCAGGGACAGGGATATGCCCAGGGCCTAGGCCAGGAAATGTTAAAAGCTTTAGCTGTTGGTTAGACAATATCCGGCCAACTGTCTGGGCCACCTTCAAATGCTGTGTGGGCATGTGTGTGCTGTGTGCAATGCACATGCACTCTGTGTGGAAGTCTTCTTTACTACTGTATTTTCTGTGTGTGTGTGTGCGTGTGTGTGTGTGTGTGTGTGTGTGTCTGCGTGTATGTGTGTGTGTGCGCGTGTGTGTGTATGTGTGTGTGCGTGTGTGTTTGTGTGTTTGTGTTTGTGCGTGCGTGTGTGTGTGTGTGTGTGTGTGTGTGTGGCCTCTTTCACACAGTAATCGTTTTTACATTTCACTAATATGGCACACTGTAGGGGTTCCCCAACAAATCCAAGCAAACTCTCTATTTCAGAAGATGAATGTTGTTGTGTGCGCCGTGCGCCTGCATGCGTGTGCTTGCGTGTGCTTGCGTGCACGCTATGCGTCAGCTAAAATGAGACGGCCACATGGCTCCAGGCACCTGAGCACGGGAGTGCGTGCAGGAAACGCATACCTGGCAGTGGCTCTCCTCGATGACAAACGAGAGGCGAGCGAGGAGCTGCTCTGGTGAGACCATCCCCGCCCGCAAACCCAATAAGCCATTAGGAGTGGTGTCAAAAGCATTAACATGGCCGCCGCTACCGGCGCGGGTGAGCTATAGCGAGCGGAATAACACAAAAGGGGCAGCGGCGGCCAAGACATTGGGCCGTAGCTGAAATAACAAGCCTGTCGTGGACGGACGCCGCTCGACTCCCTCCGACTTCACATCGGAGACCCATCTCTCACTCCCCACTTCATTAGTCAAAAATATAAGTCCCGGGAACTTTCCACTGCACGGTGCCTTCCCTGCTCCAGTGTTTTTGCATCGCCGAGAGAGTATTTATCAGTTTCATTCAAGGCCGTGACAGGGATGAATAAGCCCTCATATTTTCCAATCTTTAGGGCTGGCGTGCTGGAATATACCAAGTGTGCTTTGCTTAAGTAGATGATTCCATTACTCAGAGGACTCCGAGTAGATTATATCTATGTTTTTTTTTTTGTTCTCAAATAACTAAACATGCTGGGAATACAATAAACAGGTAACACTGGTGAAAAAAAGGTCAGAGCTTGAAAGAGATAGCAGATCAGTAGTGGGGGAGATAAGGCGCCCCTCAGTCCCTCTCTTTCCATATCAGTTCAGCATCATTTAAAAACTCTGGGTTGGTTTCCTTGGTACAGAGCAAGTCCAGGCCTGTACTCACTCTTTTCCAAAGGACAACTCATTGAACATGCTCGTCAGTCGAGCCCTGGCAGCGGTCTCTCTCTAGAACACCGGCTCTCGGGAGTTTTCAGCAATTCGGTCGTGCCAGACCTTTCTGTCCAGTGGTCTCCCATCCTCCACAGAACTCTTCCAAGGTTCTGGGAACACTTTGGAAGCTTGGAAAAGCTTATGGTCCATGTGGTTCTCTCTTGTGGGCATATGGGAACCATTGAGATTGGTGGTATGTCTCGTTATCGCCTCTGAGTTGGGCCTCTAAAAAGATAAGCTCCGACATAACAGATGTTTGAAAACACAGTCCAGACAGACCCATCTGCCTCAAATCTATCACACCACCCCCATAGTCTATACATAAACTATGCAATGAAAGGTATGGAAAGTAGCCACATTCCATACAATATAGTATAATGCACATAAAGACAAATTATATGTAAAAAGATACATACGTTGTACATTTTAGTGTTGGATGGACAGCTGGTCGTCATACAATCCCCTTTGGGTTTTGAATAGCCTCCCTGTCTTGATTCATAATCACAGATTTAGTCACGGAAGCTATTTTGGGGGCTTGGAACAATGCAGCGTGTCTCTACGGTCCAGGTCTGTGCAATTTGTTCAACTAGATCCGGCAGTGTGTGCCCCTGCAATCTGGGAATGATTAAATGTGGTGGAGCCGCACAAACAACAGCAAACAAACAAATGCATGAGTAAACACTTTACACACCGACAGTGTACACCGTGGTTGCGGTCGTGGTCATGGATGTGATTGTCATGCCTCTTTAATAAACACGGGATGCTTGCCCATTGGACACGAATAGCCGGCAGGATGTTGCGTCAGTCGGCGATGAATAAAGCAAAGCGTCTCCCGTCACTTCAAGTCTTAAAAAGAACCTCCTGAAGCCTTTGTACACTTGGGCATCTTCCACATGAAATATCCTTTGGAAAGCCTCAGGCATGTTTTGGCACAACGGGCAACTCTTAAGACTATGGGCGCCATTGTGCTTGGGAAACCCAACGCTGCTGAGGTCCGGCCAGTGCTATGTGTGGTCTCTGACACATGCCCACACTGAGAGAGTTTGGAACAGAACAACGTGTAATGTCCAGCTCGCGAGATCCGTCCACTTCTATCTAGTGTGTGATCGAGGCAAGCTGCCACTGCAGTGTACTTCCAAGCCGCACTGGTCATTATGAGACCTTGATTCTTAAGTGAAAATACCACTGAATTACAGTATAAGATGGAGTTGTTATTTAATCTTTCTTGGGTATAAATACATCTTTAATAAATACCTTGTGACTATGAGGACACTGCCTAAAATACTCAACCTTCCGCAGGTGAGTGGAGTTGTACAGCTGTGCCTGCCTTTCGAGGAGCTCACTGATGCATTATGTCTATGTTTATGTTAAAGTTTATGAAACTTTGCAGACGCTTTTGTCTGAAGCCACTTACAATGAGTGAGTTCACTGACACTGATGAGTCCTATATAGAGGTGTCTGATATGGCTGTGCTGCCTTCATACTGTATACCGTGGCCCAACTGTCTGTGCCTAATCCTCTTGGATCACAGACAGCAACAGACATCTGCTGAACAGACACCACACACAACCCACCATCCACTGTCCCCAGACTGCCTTGTCGTTGCCGGGGCGCACAACTTAATGCCATCTGTCATGCCACACTGGCAGGTGGGTTCCATGTGGTGACATCATCTGTCAACAGGTAGTCCATGCAAACTCTTTCAAGGCAAACACATACGCATACATGGCAAACCAGTATGCATACACACACACACACACACACACACACACACACACACACACACACACACACACAGACACTCACTCACAGACACTCACTCACAGACCTCCACATGTGCATACAATCAGTTTACACACAGACTACGGACAACTACAGAGCAAAAGAGAGCGTGTGAATCTTTCTAGGAATATCCCTGGAGCACTTACTCACATGGAAACAGCGAGAGCAAGCTGAATTACAAAACCACTCACTGAGTGACACACGGCAGGCCTCCTGAGCGGCGGCCATGTTAAACATGTAGTGCCTCCTCCGAGCTGGAGAGCACAAACTGCTTGTGCCGGACCAAGGCACTCGAGGAGCCTGTAAAACATCTGACCGTCATCAGCGCTGCCTGATTCCGCTGACGGTCCATCATGCACAAAAGACGACTTACTTTGTGGAGGTCTCACCACATCCCTGGTCCTAGGCGTCATGCCCGCCAGCTTACCAGGGAGAAACAGCCTCTGGGAGCGTGATCAAACAACATCTGCATTGGGGTCAGGCCGCTAGACTTGTTTTGAAATGATTCGTTTCGATTCAGGAGAAGAGATTATGTTGGAAAATGTTGCTTTTGTTTTTGAAGCATTTTGCTGCGGTATGTGGTACAACGATGGATGTGTTCAATCACAAACACAATGTGACCAATTTTTCTGCCCTGCTACTGCTGCCAGAGAAGTTTATTACTCTACTGCTACTGTGGTAGTGTTCCTTAATAGAATGCTACTGTGGTAATGTTCCTTAATAGAATATAAAGATTTTTGGACTGGCTATTACATGGACACTGATAATGTGCCATTTAATTGTTACACCTTAAGGCTAATAGAAAAAAAAACAATGAATAAAACAGCAATGACCTACGCATTACCAAGTGTTAACTTAATTTAAATGTTCGCAATCAATTCCTGAGAGCCATGCAGCTATGTCACGTACTCGGTACTGACGTACATGTGCTTTCTAAGAACACTGAACCGACTGACCGAAGGTTGACGCAGCCAGCCCTGCGGTATCCTCAGCTTATGACAAACGATCTCTGAGTGCATATGTGATTCAGTGGGCTGGGCTCGCATTTCGACATGCGGACAGCCAGCGGCAGGAGAGAGCGCCAGCGAGTAAGGCCCTATTCCCCTCTGGTTCCAGCCTCCATGGCCAGTGCTGCAGAAGCCATTATTATCTCTCACACCAGATTGGCGTCAGGCTAACGTCTCTCTTTCGCAGAATGATAAATGGCAAACAGTAGCCAGTGGCGAGAGTGGCAAGCACAGAGGAGCAGGACTGATACCGATGCTCGGGCATGTTAGCGCTCTTGATGACTCACAGAGGCAAAAACAGACAGGTTTGCTTTCTCTGTCTCTTTCTCTCTCTCTCTCTTTCATTCTCTCTCATGTGTGTGTATGCATGTTGATGTAAGATAGCAAAGGGAAGCAGTGGGGGTGTCTGTGCAGTGGGGGCTCTCCAGAAAGAACACGACACATAGAAGTAATTTTGCCCTGTTTTGTTTTTTTTTCTTTTCTTTTTTTTCTTGTCGTCCCTCCTCCTTCCATCTTCCTCTCCTCCCGTTGTTGGTGGTGTATTAACCACCATCGCAGCTCAATGGGCTCGTAGAGAGCGGAGGCGACCATTCAAAATGACCTCCTCCATTTATCATCATGCACCCGCATGGGCGGCTGGGAATGGATTAATGAGGTATGAATGTGGGCACGCAGCCGGGCACCGACTCCCCCACGACCAGTATAACCCAATACGGGTAGACAGGAGGCCTTGGCATTGCACACCCATGGGAAATGTCTATAGGAGAGCCTTTCCACAGAAATCATCACACCTCACGGTTGATAAAGTGGTCACTACTGAGCTGGTGACTCATGAGGAAAGCTCCATCAGACTCCAAGAAACTGCCCAGGCGGCTGGCACACGCAGAGAGAACACATCGGAGCCAAAGGTTTTCACCTGAGGTTTTCAATGAATACCCTTTATCACAGCAGGTAAACATCAGGCGGAGGCTTGTCCAGCCATCTGGCCTTGCTCACACGGAATTGGTCCGTGGTGTTGTTGGAGAAACAGGCTGTCCTGTTCCTGGCTGTTTCAAAGACACTATGCCCTCATAGTCAATTTTTGGGTAGTGGATTCCTAAAATGCTGCAAAATATCTGGCAGCCATTTCCAGACCTGGTACAGGACATCTAATTGGTTGGTAATTATCAAAATAATTATGGGGGAAGCAAAACGTCCCGTGGGGATGGGACATAGTCAGGGAGCAACGGCAGCAAAATATTTCCCCCAGTGGGAATGGCACTAACTAGACTGAGGCGATTACGTAATGTGGATTCACGCACACAGTCACACACACACACACACACACACACACACACAAACCAGATAGACACAATCACGCACACACACACGCATGCACAGAGAGAGAGAGAAACAAATAAACGCTGAAAACAACTGATATAACTTAGGCGATGGTGAGTGATGTGATGTTAACATGCTTGTTTAAATATATAGGGTTGCATTTAATAGTTTCCTAAATAGCCAAATAGCTTTTGCGTTCTCTCCCAGTAAAGCAATTATCACCTTTATTATTTGACTTGTGTGCCATCCTGCCTTTCATGCTGTCAACAGGGATCAGCTGTGGTTTGCGGTTAGGAAATGGCTATTACAACACAATGAGCACTAATTAACCTATGATAGATTTATACACAAAGCAGTGACACATAGCAGGTGGGTGAGAGAGAGAGAGAGAGAGAGAGATTTGGCAGAGTTCGGTATTATTTTTATTATGCCATTGAGCATTTAACTGCTTACTCAGTCATGTGTCTTTTGGCTCCTCCGTTAGCTGACCAGTGTTGGAGTATAATGGTAGTAGTGTCTAATCTCATGTTTTTGATTTTTCAAGTCCAGACTAGTTCATTATAGAAAGGAAGCAAATACTCTCAATGGTGTTTGGGTTCTTATGCTGAACAAGTGATCAAACTGTTGTGGATGGCATGCAACCTTAGACTTCAACATTTAAAGACAACTTAATGAAGTCAAGTTCCACAGCTTCAAGCATGGTCATAAGAAGATTTTTAAGAAATTAACGAAAATTGCACATACCTGACATTTATGTATTTATTTCCAGATGGTCCTATTATTATTAATAAGTTCTATGACTCAAAATAATTTAAACTCAAACATGAGTGATAATATGTTGGGTTTTTTTGTTACTTAAAAAACATTTAACCAAACATTACCAGTAATTGTAAATTGGCCGAAACAAATATGATTTAGGCAAAACAGAAAATCAGAAATCTAAATATAGTAGGCAGTAAAAGGGTTTGTCGTGTTTTAATAACCCTTGACCTATTTTGTCTGACTTTCCATTTTTGGCTGCCATGGGGATTGTAGAGAAAAGTGTTGGCAAGTTATGCCCGTGTTTACATATTTTTGAACACTCGAACAGAAAACTGCTCAAGGCTTAACTGGCTTCTCACTGAGTTTGGGGAATAAGTTAGTCGGAGCTCTCATATCTTGTAACCTACAGGTCACTAAGTTGCAAATGGTCTCCTGTGTGTAGTATATTTAACAACTGTGGGTTTTTTTGCCTCTGTTACTCATTCCCTTTTAAAGCAAGTTTGTGTTCTTTTGAAACAAGCTTGATGAAATGAAGCAAGCTCGACGCACTGAACACTGTTCAACATGACTTGCAATTGCATCAGGCTTTCACTAGCAGTCCTTCCATATATTGTACCAATGATAGGAGACAGCCAATCCATTCTGTGATATCGTCTCATCTACTGTACTCCCAACTTTTATATTCTCTCCCAGGGGCGTTTCTAGACTTTCAGGACAACCTGGGCTTAGCCCGGCTGGACCGGATGTAAATGTAAAGATTAGCTGAGGATTTTTTGGTAACACTCCATAATAAGGTGCCATAATAAATAGCAAACTAGTAATTACCTAACCCTTTGTTAATATTTGTTAATTGTTACTAACATATCTATTTGGCACAATTTAATAGTTTTTTCATCATTAATTAAATATTAGTTGTTTGCATAAAATCTGTATGTTAATGTTTTAGCAAATCTATTAACTAATATTGTATTAATATGTGTAAATAGTTAATTAAATGTCTTTTTGGCACTAATTAACAGTTATTTCTTACATCATTTAAATGTTAAATGTTTATTTGCAAACTATATGTTAATAGAAAAGTTAATGACTTATTATTGAACTAATTGTTATTAAACTGTGCTTCTGCCTATCCCAATATGAACCCCTCTCCATAGGACCCTTACAATAGATAGATAGATACTTTATTGATCCCCAAGGGGAAATTCAAGAAAAAAACACGGAGCTACCTTGACATGCTGCCACTGTTGGCGCCGGAACCGCTTGCAATAAAGTTGGTTAAGCTTAATTAATATATTAGTAGTATATAGCTATAAGCGTGGGGCCCCTTATAATAAAGTTGGTTAAGCTTAATTAATATATTAGTAATATATAACTATCAGTATGGGGGACCCTTATAATAAAGTTGGTTAAGCTTAATTAATATATTAGTAGTATATAGCTATCAGTGTGGAGCCCCTTATAATAAAGTTGGTTAAGCTTGATTAATATATTAGTAATATATAACTATCAGTATGGGGACCCTTATAATAAAGTTGGTTAAGCTTTATTAATATATTAGTAATATATAACTATTAGTCAGACGTGAAGCGACTGGGACCAAAACTGGCTTATCACATTTATTCCTTTAGGAAAAGTTAAAACAAAACAATAAGTAGTTGAATGGGCTATATTACATGCATCATTCATATACCATCACTGTCAGCCCTACTAGCAAGGGAGACATGCGACATGGAATGTTCAGGTGCACAGAACGACAGTTTATTAATATTCTGAGACTCACTAAACACTCACAGACGTAGACCATACAGAGGTAATGCATAAACATAATGCTAAACTAAATGTACATTCATTTCCTGCTAGACTGAATTGCACTTTCCATGCACACTAAGCTAAACTACACTGAATGCATGGAAAGTTGCTAGCGGAATTTACAGCTAGTCACGTTAGACTCAGTGTACGTATGAACTCGTGGTCATAATGAACACATTAATAAACGTTCTCTAAGTTGCTAGAATTGCACCCAAATCTTAACAATACATGTAAAGTAACATAATACAGGTGGTATATCAAAGTTTAACAAATATAAAACTTAAACAACATTTTACAGTTACAAAATTAAAACAAAGTAGGGAGTGCTTTACACAGTCAACCCACCCAATGCAAAGCATACCGCTTCTGATCGGTTATGGCAACAATACTAGGACAAAACGCAGCAGAGCTGCAGTATAGCGTTTCTCCAAAGAGGGCTCCAAAACACCAATCTCAATAAAGCTGCTTAATTACGGCGAAAATCACATACAAACACTAAACTACATTTCTAACTCTGTTACACCCCCCTCCCCTGAATTTCACCAAATTCAAGCAGCAACCCAATTGTACTTCCAAAGGCAAAGAGTATACTACTTTCAAAGACTAGACAGAGAGTCACCAATTACAGGACAGCCAACCACAAAGGTATCCAATAAGAATGAAGTGGAAGAAGAGGAGCGCAAACTCTCACACAACCAACCACTGGCAGTAGGGTGCCTTATACACCCCACAAGATAATAAAGCCATAAACCATAAATTCTCCAAAAAGCTAATCAGAAAAGCTAGATAAATAATAATATGTCATTAACTTTTATATTAGCATATAGTTTGTAAATAAACATTTAACATTTAAATGATGTAAGAAATAACTGTTAATTAGTGCCAAAAATATATTTAGTTAACTATTAACATATATTAATACAATATTAGTTAATAGATTTGTTAAAACATTAACATACAGATTTTATGCAAACAACTAATATTGAACTAATGATGAAAAAACTATTAACTTGTGACAAATAGATATTTTAGTAACAATTAACAAATATTAACAAAGGGTTAGGTAATTACTAGTTTGCTATTTATTATGGCACCTTATTATGGAGTGTTACCGATTTTTTTTATATATATATATACAGTACATAAAATGTGTTATTATAGTAGACAACAGACTACATTAGACTGCCCAAAGTATTTATTATTGAATTACTAGGTACATACACGTTTAAGTGTGAGGTTGCATGTAATGTATCATTAAGCAAATGTTCTGCACCTCCTTCTGTTGATCTCCCTTCCCTCTCCATCATCTGACTGCTCTTTTGTTGTTTGATCTATGCCAGAGATCTACCAAAAAGACAGTAAAATGTTTGATGTTAAGATGGGATTGCACACACAGAGAGAGAGAGAGAGAGAGAGAGAGAGAGAGAGAGAGAGAACAGCTACCCTCTACAAAATCATGGAATCAGATCAGTGTGTGGCAAACCAACAAAAACATACTACATTGCAGGATACAAATAACTTTTGAGACTGCAATGTTCAGCTCTAATTACAAATGCTTTGCTTATGCATAGGGCATTTGCATACATTTCAGTGGACATTTAAACACATTCCCATGGAACATGTCCATTCCCATGAAACTTGGGTTTTTTAATGCTGTTTTATGTTTATGTCATCAGCTTTGTAATCACTTTGATGGTTAAATGGCTCATTACAGGGTGAATGAAAGCTGTCTCAGCCCCCTCTAGATATTTAATGGTTTATAGTTTGTCACTGTTAAAACATCTCCCTTACGAAAAAATACATTGCAGGCCTGCTGTGTATCAAAACTGCAATTTTTTGCTATAGTGTTAGAGATAACATCCTCGTCTGCTCCTCAGAACATCAGTACAAATGTTCAACAACGGGGGGAAAGCATTTAGCCCTTCTGGCTAAATTTAGTTATTTAGAGCTGAGTGTAATAAATCTCTCTCTCTCTCTCTCAAAACGAGCACTGAAATGTGTCGTGCCAATTAACCTGACCAGATGCCTTGCAGTTGCCTAATGCTTGCTTAGCCTACTAGCAGGGCTCAAAATTGCACCATGCTGGTAAATATTGAAGTTGGTAGATTTCAGACAGAAAATACGGATTACCTATTGAATGGTGGGTGAATTTTGCCACTTCATTTGTCAGTGAAGATATTCAAGATAGTGAATGGTAGATATTCACATTTCAAAAAGTGAATTTTGACTCCTGCTTAGTGTTTACTAATGATAGCTTAGCGATAGGATAGGTAAACAACACTAATAGCTGGCCTTTATGGAGTTGGTCGGACAGGACTAAGCTTATATTTCAGTTTGCAAACATGAATTCTTACCTTTGCCTTTCGTTTGAAAAAGCCAAACAGTTTCAATTGTTTTTTGCTGGCCATGTCACGTCTGCTTTCTCAACGTACTGCAACCTATGATGCTGAACCACCCAGTGAGTTGACAGCAGTAACGTTAGTTGAGAGCACAGATCCACTGATCTCTGACAAGACCGCGAAGCGACCCTCTGTCGCTCTCCATCCACCCCCAGCCCAGCCCCGCCCCGCCCGTTCTTCTCCTTGTCAGTTTAGTGTTCGGGATTCCTTGTTCTAACAGGCTACGAGGGATAGAATGCACAACGAAATAAAAAAGTTAAATAAAAAAAAATTGGCTACCCGGGCTGAGCTCAATTTACCCCGGGCTGAAGCCCCGGTAAAATCGGCTGGCGACGCCCCTGTTCTCTCCATCCAAGGACAGCGGAGACCACTGGTGACTTCATTTACAAGTATGTACAAAATGAAGAACACTGCGGAGACTGTAGCATTGTTTCTCTATTGTTGATCCTCCTCATCTTACATTGATGCATTTGGATGTATGGTAATGTATATACGTAATGTTCAAAGTCATTCAACAAGGCCATCAGTTTGAAAAACCATTACGCTATGACATCATTAATAAGATATCCTGGCCCGGATCCTTGGTTTCTGTTCTTGATTTATAACATCTGTCAGCAGTTTTTCTTTATTTTCATGAGCACTGGACACAGATTGCGTTTTCTAATTAAAGTCTAAAACCATGGTTTAGGATTTCTGCATTTCGCGCTGAATCTGATTAAAAAACTACATCATGAATACCGGTAATCTGATAAAAACTATATTAAAGGTACAGTCAGCAACCATACACAATTTCATGCCTATCGTCACATTCAGCAGTCATCTCCTCATGACCCGGTAGCTGCCCACTCCGTGAGTACATTGTTAAAAAAAACAGTCTCTGTAGGCAGCCCATGCCCCAAAAACTGGAAACAAACGAAGTTGAGCTAAATCTGCGTCTGCCTCTGCTAATAAATTGAAATATAAACATAAACAAACACAACTTCCTGCACAATCGCTGACTGCACCTATAAGAATAGCCATGACCAGGTGTCCAACACTGGGCTGATGAGGGCGCGTACCATCACATAGGCTCAGACTTGAAGATTAGACATAATCTATGACAAATGGCATGTAGTATCACTAAGGATTAGTGGCATCCTGTTATGACAGGTAGGTCAGATGGAGTGGAGTGTGAAAAGTGAATGCAAATTAATTAGGTGAAAAGGCATCAAGTTATGTCACTGAACTGTTAAAGCTTCATGCTGTGAGGCAGGTCAGCCTTTGATAAGAAGCTGCGCAGTTGTGACAAATGATCGTTGCTTTAGAGGTTAATTGCCAAGCTTTGAGTTTGGTTTTGATTGTGCACCGAGAGAGAGAGAGAGAGAGAGAGAGAGAGAGAGAGACTAAATGAGAGGGAGAGATCTTTGAGGTTTGCTGTGAAGGGAAGATGTGCCCTTGGGATCCCAACACGGGCTGGTGGGGGCCTTGACGACAGAGCCAGGGCCTGAGAAAACAGCAAGGAATGCTACAGTGGAGTTCTTTACATACATATCTTTTATTTTCTAGCAAACAATGTACATAGGCAGCACTGCCAAAAGCCTAAAATAAATCGGTAAAGAGAGGGCATTATAAATAAATGTATAGGATTTAATAAATAAAACGCTCACTTCCTCCTCTTTGAAAACATACCTTCGAGTCCCAAGAGGAACGGGGACTTTTTACAGAGAGAACACAATGATATAGAAGCCTCGGATTGGCTGGAAGTGATTTCCCACACAATATCATTGGCCATGGCACCACGTGGGCGGGCTTGTGCCATAAATCACCCTACGTCCATGTGCACAATGGCCATATCCAGTCAAAAAAACTCCAACCCCACATCCACTTCCACCCTGTTCCCATTGTCTTCTCCAGTGAAAACAGCCTGTATCTCTGCCATGGCTGATAATTTCGGTGGGAGTCACTGGCACGCTGTTTGTTTAGCTGTTGTGTAATAGCCAAAAGGGATAAGCTCACGCAGCTGGCCCAAATACTGAGCCAATTTTGGGAAGGTTCTGGAATGGATCAGAACTGGTTCTGTCTGTGGTCAGTGCTAGATCGGTTCTAGGGTCTGCGGCTGTACAAGGCCGTTCCATTGGTTCTCCAGAGCAAGGCGGCAAATGTCCCCTACCAGGAGGGAAGCTACTGCTATGAAACAAACAAAAAAGAATCTGAAACAGCGTCATGATTCTTAGTCGCTGTGGTCGAGTATAGCGTGCAGTGACAGCTATGGCATGAACATTGTGTATGTTGAACCCATGTCTTTTGACTAACACACGTTTACAGTGATATGTTGGCTCTTATCAAGGAGATCAGTAATCCTTACCTGCAATAATCTTACTTCAAACACCACCTGACAGTAACCATTAGCCAGAAAGACTGCTGCATATCTGTGTGTTTGTGTATGTGCGTGCACGTGTGTGTGTATGTGTGTGTGTGATTGCGTGCCCATTCTTGTACATGCAGGCTCACATGTGCATGTGGGTATGAGAGTGTGTGTACTGTAGGTTAAATGCAGGTGAATGCTGTAAGGCATGACAGGAGGCTTACCGAGACCATATTTGACATGAGACAGAGTGCATCCCACAGTGGGCTGATACCATAGTCCAACACGTATGCACAGCCTGCAGACTGCCTATCCCTTTGAGAAGGCCTCAGAGAGAGAGAGAGACAGAGAGAGAGAAAATAGGTGAGTGAATCAATAGGCTGAATGAATGAATGAATCAATCAATCAATTAACCAATTACAAGAGAGAGAGAGACAGAGAGAGAGAGAGAATAGGTGAGTGAATCAATAGGCTGAATGAATGAATGAATCAATCAATCAATTTATTAACCAATTACGAGAGAGAGAGAGAGAGAGAGAGAATAGGTGAGTGAGTAAATAGGCTGAATGAATGAATGAATCAATCAATCAATCAATTAATTAATGAAGGGGGGAAAAAGACAAAGAAGAAAAAATAATGAAAGAATGAGATGGTATAATTGGTTCTTCAGAAGACACAAACACATAACACTGACCACAATCCAAATGTTGCCGGGATACCATTGTCACCAACACCCCCACTCAACACCCACAGACAGCTGGCCCGTGTGCAAGACGGGTGCTTTCACCTCCGTGGCTGCCCCATGACTCTCCATCCTCTCAGATATCCTCCGCCACTATATAAAGGCCTCGGACATCACGATGGACGTACTGTACATATTTCTCAAAGCCATTAGAAACCCACATGCCTTGGTTTAACCGCATGGCATTATGTTGCACAGGTGAGAGGCCCTCCCTCTCTCTTGGGTGGGTGAGTGGTCGAGAGGATTGTACACTAATGACACCGCAGGGTATTGAAAACAAAAGGATCTGTCTTCTCCAAAGCTATGATTAATGTCAGGATTAAGATGAGGTGATGGCTAATATGAGAGGGCTAATTTATGATCATCATTCGTTTAGAATGATGTGACAAATGAAAGATAATGTACGAAGTGCTCAACGCCCAAGGCAAAGAAAGCTTTAGTCTCAAGGTTGTATGCAATCAGGAAGTTATTTATATTTCATGACAGTAGAATGACATTTTCACATTCCAAACCTGGTATCTTGTTGCTTGTCTCTAATGCTGTTTCTGTGAAACTAGGTGACCACATGCAGTATTTCACCCTACGTTATCACACAGCCATGAGCATGAGGTGTATCACACGAATCACGTACATATCGCCACCTGCTATTATTAATGCTTAAGACCCTGACAGTCTAGATGAAGTTGTCTTTTTAATGTTCCTAAATGTAGTGTGTTTATTTGATTGTATGACTACAGGCTAGTTTACCATTCATGGATTAAGCTTAGTCCTATAGACTAAAAGCTTTTTTCAATGGAGGTTTTCAACAGTTTTCTTTTAGTGTCATGTACGGGAAACTGGAGAGGGGAGACTGATATGTTTTAGATATGTATGTACACGTGCATCGCCCCCCCCCCCCCCTGTAATTTTTAGTTCTATTCAAACCCTACCACAAAACTACCTTTGATTGGCTACACAAGCCACTTCCCTTTGGTATCAGCCCTGATGTTCCATTCCCTCTGGCACAGCCTCCTCTGTCTCCCCCACACTGCACACCCTCCTGTCCGTCTGCCAGCCAGAGCCGGTGGAGAACAAGCACGTTCCTGCTGTAATTACTGAGGTGCTGTTTCCTCACCGGCTGCTCAAAGCCTGGTCAGCTGTGAGACAGCCATCTGGCCTCCCCTACCTGCTCCCCAGACTGGACCGAGATATACCTGCCAAGTTTACACAGCCACAGACATATGCCACCCCAGCTCCTCCAACCATGCAAGCATACAAGGCCTGGAATTTCCCCCTGGTTCAGCACAGTACAGGGATCTGGAAACTCTAATTTGCACAGCTTGAGTGACAACACCTGCTGGACGTTAATGATGGCTGTTGGGGAAAGAAGCTAAAGCACCAGAGTGTGTATGATCCGCGGCGAATCCTTTTAATATTGACACAAGTTGGAGCGATATGATCGATGGCTGGATAAAGAGAGATTGGCCTGCTCTGAAAGAGGTAAGCTCCTGAAATGTGGGATGTGACAAGAAACAGATGATGATGAATGTAATGCCACCATCATCATAGAGGCGCTGCTGCAGGAGAGATGCCTTCTGGGAAAAGAGGAAAACCTGCTTTCCACCAGGTACGGAGCACTCTCTTGCTCATGTCATGTAAGGAGGAAAAAAGTTTGTTTTTCATTAATGGGAAAAGTAAAGTAGTCAGAAGATACATCTAGAGCATTTAACGTAACGTATATTTAACGTAAGCATAAGACTTTGAAAAGGCATGTGTGACCCCCATTAACTGCAGTCGGCAGCATTATATAAGGGTGGAGCCTGGCAGTGCGTGAGAGCTGAGTGCCAATCTCCACGGTGATCAGCCCGTGTGTCGCACACTTGGGGAGGAATGTGAAAAATGGCAATGTCAGCAGACGGCCGTAGCGTCAGGGGAGTCAATTTAAAGTCAGCCCAAAGTCAGCGTGAAGTGACGAGACAGACTGCCTGTCTCGTCCCTGGATGAGTAATGCAAGGCAGATGACACAGAAGATGAGTCCCGTTTCATGGGACGAGCTATACATCACAGACAATTCCCTAGACTGATGTGGATTTGATGTGGGGTGCAGATTCATGAAGGGGAAGCACACAGACAGGTACAATTGTATTAGCTGTCTGTAATGTGACGGAATGGGTTTTCCGTCAGAAGTAGGGGTCCCCTTCAAGGTCCCTCTCAGCCAGGCAGGAAGAAGGAAGGGTGTTCTCTGAAACATGTGAAAGTCCGGGAAAGGGGAGGGGGTGGCGATGAGTGGCAAACACAGTGATTTCCAAGCGCAGCAAATTGTGTTTCCAAGCGGAGGAAGTGGGATCACTGGGACTGATAGAAGAGGAATCCACACCGAGATCCCTTACAGATAGGCCGGTCAATTACAAGACACTCGGAGAGGGGAGACTGATAACAAAGACTGCCCTAAAATAGCAAAGGCCCTTGCAATCATTTCACAAGCGCCAACCCTGAAAAAACACGATGTCCTGCCAGAAGGAAACACTGGTAAAAAAAAAAAAGAAATCAGTGTTAAATGGTTCCTTATTTCACCACTTGGCCACAAACAATTGCTGTCAAGCGCAGGCACAGAGAAAACGTATTCTGATTTGAGAAGGCAAGAATGGGCCAACAAAAGACCTGTCCTTTCCAAGAAGAACAAAATGATAGGCGAGACATTTTGGTTAGTGTCTGTTGCTGTAGAGCGGGTGGCCTGAATCATCTCATCATGTCAAAAGAAATATACAGAAGCCATATTGTCTATCTGCTTGAAAGGGCTGGACATTCTCCAAAAAGTAAAAAAAAAACAGACCTCTGAACGCTGAAGACACTTGTCTATTTCCTTTGGCCAGAGTCAGTTCATATATCAGAGCTTCGCTGTCAGCTCCAGAAATCACCCACTCCCACCGCTAAGGAGAAATGTAGGTAATCAATTAGGTGTACTTTTCTGCCTGAACTGATGTCTCGCTGATAAACAAAGCAAGTTTATATCACATTTTATAAAAGTGCAATACAATAAATTTTTTTAAAATACATTTGTCAGCTGGTTGATATTGTGCTTTCTTGACAAAATAAATATAATAAAACCATGGTTTTCTTTCTTTGAAAGTCTGCTAAAATGAAAAAAATATTTGTGAAAAAAAGTATTTTTAATGAAAATCGACCTAAGCATCATGACGATGAATCAAAAGAGGTTCTTTCATTGAAAACGGGAAGACAATCCTCAGCCCTCAAGCTGCCGAGGAACAAAAACAAGGAACAAAAAAAAAACAACCCTATTTTTCCTCGAAAGAAACCTGATACTCTCTCTCTCTCTCTGTTATTAATGTTCTCTCTTCGGTTCTCAACAAGTGGTCCTGAAGGTGCTATGTGCACGCTGATTGAAATGGTGGCTATCAAGCACGAGCTGGACCGTTCCCTGGCTTTCTCCATCAAAAAGCCTACTAAAGCCCAGAGGAGACAGTAGCCACCAGTCTGCTGTCTCTCACACCCACACAGTACCCTGTGTTGGACCAGTGGCTATAAAAACACAAAAACATTATTTTTCTATTACTATTTTTCAAAACGGCTTTTGCGGTGGGCTCCACATCGTCTCTCAGCTTCGCCCTGGAAGTGGGCTGTTTCTGTGGTTACGGTTTTCCTCAAAGGCGTCCACTGGCTCTTAGCACCTCTTATTCTGCGTCTTACGGTAGCTGAGCCTCAGCTTTCCTTGCTCTCAGCCAGGAGGATGTGTTTATGACTTCTGGGCCTCAATGAAAGTAAGTGGCTCTTCACAAAGGCCCGGGGTAATCAGATAATGCCGATGTGGACACCACAATCTAATTCTTGGTGGGTGGTGCTGGCTGTGGGTGCCCACAATGGAAACTGGAGCTGAGCCTTTTCACTCAGCCTTTTCACGTTGCTTTCTCACATGGCTATTCATACACACACACACACACACACACACACACACACACACACACACACACACACACACACTCAATCACATACACGCACACACACACGCACACACACACACACACATACACACACACACACACACACACACGTACACACACATGGACAGAAGTGCGCACACACACACATACACACACACGCACACGCACACACACACGCACACATACACACACACATACACACACACGCACACACGTACACACACATGGACAGAAGTGCGCACACACACACATACACACACACGCACACTCACACACACACACACACATACACTCACACACACACACACACATACACACACACACACTCACACACACACACACACACACACACACACACGCTGTGTACATGTCTAAGACACCATTCACTTTGTTGGCTTCTTGATTTCTCTCTCATCTGTGGCCTGGCAGGCATTGGGCCTGACCACTGACCAAGCATGGAAAAAACGCATCTGGCGGACAAATATTTGTTTTCACTTTGTCAGCTCGCCTTCTCCAGGGGTTCTCCAGCTCCGCACATGCAGTCGTCCTCTTCCACTCATTGCAAAACCAGCCCTGTATTGAAACTGACCAGTGCTCCCTGATGCATGCATACCGGGCAGTGAATTCCCAGACACACCCACGTACAGACAACACGCTAGCACACACTAACACAAATCATGTGGAAACGCACAGAGACACACACACACACATACACACACAGACACACGCACACACAGACACACACATATACAGACACACACACACACACACACACAAAACACACACAGTCCAGTCCGAATGTCAGAAAGAGTGAACAAATCCTATGGATTGTCGGCACAGGCCCTGTCTGCATGTCCAGATGATGGATGAGCTCGGAGGGCTGCGGAAGCCTCGGTGCCAGCGCGGGCCGAGTCGCCAAGAGGGGGAGGCACGGACCGACACGCTCCATATTGCTCCAGCACTCGGCCGCCGCAATAGCACGACTTGGAGCGACTCCTCCGAGTCCTCCCATTACAGGTGAACTCCGACCCCTACATAAGTAAGCCATGTCTCAGACGCAATAAATGTGCGGCTGCTCAAAGACCTCGATGCTGCTCTCATCTCGTTCATATGGCAGGGTTTAAAAATAAACCCCATCAGACAGCTCCTATTTAAAAGGAGCTAATTCAAGAGCCAGGAATCCTCCACTTGAAAGTGAAGCGTGGAAAGTGCAAAATGACTTGAAATGCATCAGGTTTCAAGGCATCAGTTTGGCTTTACAGTAATAGAGCTACCCTTTAGGGCCTTTTCATGGCCAAGAATGGAACCGATTGACTACAGGCACTCAGAAAGCTGGTGTGGTCTCACTCAAAAAATATGACACGGTAAGAAAAATGCACACAATGCTAGAGAAAGTTAGAGAATAACAATCACTTTTTCAAGCCTGGCAAGATGGAGAAAGAGATAGAAACACATGAATAGAGAACTGATGAAGATGTAAACGATGAAGTGATGAAGATGTAAACAACCCCTCCCGACTTTGCACTTCGTTTTCATGGCTTGGGGGAACAAAACAAAAGCCTCGGACCTTTTCAGCCACTGAGGCTGAGAGAGAGGCGGCCTGATAAGTGCAAAGGGGCCCGACTAACAGGGTCGGCGGCAATTGCTCTCATATCTCCGTGAACAACTTCCCCTTGGCTCCGGCGAGCCCATTCAATTCTGCTGCGCCATTTGGCGTCATTAAGAAAACGGGTATTTAAAGGGACGGGCTCTCTTGTAACCTCGGGCGAAATCTGTCATCTATCAGATGGACTGGTGCCGCACTGGGAAATGAGAATCATGCCAGGAAACGAAAAAGGGGACTGGGCAGTTTGCCCATCATGCACTGCTCACCAAGCTGGAGGAAGGGCAAGGAGAAAAAGAAAAAAAGAGAGATAGAGAGAGAGGAGAGAGAGAGAGAAAGAGAGAGAGCACTGTGTGTCCTTAAGACATTGATGCAATTTAATGCCTCGAAGATCAAGCCTAACTGACCTTGATAAATCGGCCTGTCACATGTTTAGCTGTTGGCCTATTTATTTGGTCTTTACTGCTGCAGAACTCCTTGAAAAACTTACATTTTAATTTGATTAAAAACTGAAAGAATTAATTTGCAGTAACATGGCGTTAGTCATCAATTGGCATACTCTGCTCCATGTTTATTCAGGTGAATAAATCATCTACATATGTAGACAAGATAACAGGCCTTTGTTTCTCTTGTTTGCTAAAGTGCATGTCAATTGATATGGCATACATTATTTTGATTCATTTTGACACTTTTGCCTTCTTACCATATATCATGCATAGCTCATGAGTATAAATAACACAACATAGACAGTCTCTTCAGCACCACACAAAGACAAGGTGAACTCCCTCGCCTAAATATGATGTTAGCACTTTTCCTGATGACTCAAAAGGAATGAAAGAGGGCCATTATTTAATACAAAAAAAAAAAACAGTAACAGTATCCTGCAGGTTTAAACTGGTAATAAGTCTAAAATATTACAACAATCTATTACATTAACAAAATACATGTCAGACTTTTCCAGAGTTGTTTGGCTCTGCAGCTGAAATGACAATCCTCCCTTTGGTGCTCCAAAGGCAACATATTGATTAGCTGGAACGGTTTATGGCTTGGACTTCCAGTGGCATGTTAATGTTGCATTCCCTCCCCAGTCCCCACTCTGAGAAACCCCACAGAATCATGTCTCTCTCTCTCTCTCTCTCTCTCTCTCTCTATCTCTCTCTCCATCTCTCTCTCTCTCTCTCTGGGCCTCCCTTGTGGATTTGGCTGATAACACCGGACTAGAGGGCAGGGATGAGAGGACAGACATGCTCTAATGTTTCAACACCCGGTTTGCTGGGGGCCAGGGATTATGTTGTAGGGGCCAATCTCAGAGTTGCTCCTGGCCCACGCCCCATGATGTTTACCTGCCCAGAAACAGAATCTGGCCCTGCCGGTTCAACAAATATTTTTGTTTTGACACCAACATGACAGAAAAAGGACAATGAGGAGCAATTTGCTATTTGACAAAAGAGAAATAAGAAATATTACTCTGCACCTGAATTTGTTTTACAAGAACAAATACATGTTTGATAAGGCTTAGATCTAAGGTATTGTAATAATGTTATCCATAAAGGATGGTGCTGAATGAACCTTTACAAAGGCATGCAACATTTGCCCAATCACGTTGCTTTGTATCATGTGAAAAATTTGATATTCTAAAGATGCACTTCAAGTGGGAAGCCTCAGCTAATGGCTGCACTTGACACAGAGGTCAAGCCTGATCACTTTGCCCAAATCATTGCCAGACACCAACCCGCTGGAGGTTTTTCGTCAGAGACCCCCAAAACCACGGCGCTAGTCAGTGGTACTGAGCTGATATGCATTAGGACCCTGCTGATAAGGCCTCAATTATACAGCGGTCATGAGCAGCTCAATAACATGTAATTGAATTACCACCTCACTGCCATAAAGCGCTCTCCAAGCTAATGCCTGCTGGGTAATTCTAGCCACCGAACCGCTTCAGGGTCTGAGCCGCAGAGACCTGCTTTGAGCTGGCCCTGGGGTGACGGTACGTGCGTCACGTAAGATGGAACAGGGCGATCATGGGGGCGGGGGGGGGTTACCAGACGACGGGTCACATCCTGTTTGCCTGGCCAATGGAGGAGCAAAAAGGCCTGGTGGGAGAGGAGGGTTTGCGGGGACATCAGGGAAGTGAGAATGTGACAAGAGGTCAGATGACAGAGTCATTACTGCTCCCATTAACCTGCGAGCCAGAGAAGGTGGCGTATTGTAGCGACTGCGCTGGGGCGTGGCGGGTGGGTCTTGGTGGTGGTGGTGGAGGAGGGGAGCAGTGGAGATCTTTAGGTTTGCAACATAAAGGCAGGAATAGGCAGGAATTCACAGAGGGAACAAAAAAGAAAGAATGAAAAACAGACATGCATTGAAAGTGAAAGAGACATGAAGAAAGACAGAGACAGAGCCATGGGTCAGGGTAGCAATGGGAGGGGAGTTACAGTGAGAGGGAAACTGCTGTTCTATTTTTGAAATCAAAGAAACAGGTCTGTGCTCGCTGGGTGCCTTCATCCACCAGTAGAAATTTGAGTTATGTTGTGAAACTAAGTGATGCATGTTGGGAGATGCTATCTATCTCTTTCTTTCCCTCTCTGACTCTGTCTCTCTCTTTTTCATTCTCTCTCTCTCCCTCTCTGTCCCTCTCCCTCTTTTATTCTCTCTCTCCCTCTCTGTCCCTCTCTGTATCTCCTCGTTCTTTCAATCCGTTCCCTCTGGTTGAAAACCCATGAACCCATCTCGGTCTCTTAGAAAGGTTTTGAACTGGCTACCCTTGGAACCTCCCCAACTTTCTATTTAAATTCTTTCGTAGGTTGTCACTTCATCTCTCTCTCTCTCTGTCTCTCTTTGTCTTTCTCTCTCTCTCTTTCATTCACCAGTCTTCTTCTCCAGTCAAGCGTGAACCAGCAGGGCCAGATTCTGTTTCTGGGCAGGTAAACATCATGGGGCATGGGCCAGGAGCAACTCTGAGATTGGCCCCTACAAAATGCTCCCTGGCCCCCAGCAAACCGGGTGTTGAAACAACAGAGCATGTCTGTCCTCTCATCCCTGTCCTCTAGTCCGGTGTTATCAGTCAAATCCACAAGGGAGGCCCAGAGAGAGAGAGAGAGAGAGATAGAGAGAGAGAGAGATAGAGAGAGACAGGCATGATTCTGTGGGTTTTCCCAGAGTGGGTAGTGAATGCAACATTAACATGTCACTGGCTTTCAGCAGCACAAGCCCCATGAGCCTTGTCTCCTAATTAAAAGTGTGTAAAGCATTTCTGTTGAACTTGGACGACTTTTCTGTCCTCGTTCTCGTCTACCTCTCCACCTCCTGCGTGTCTCCACCCTCCGCGGCGTTATCTGCCATGCCATCAGGCCCTCTCTCTCGGGCTTAAAACGGCATGCCAGGCCTGGCGCCAACCCCTCGGTCCCTGGAAGGTCTCCGTGGGCAGCGATGCAGAGGTGGGGACGCACCGTAGAGGAAGTGACATCACATACGGCCGTACACAGGAGTGCTGTGGCTCGGACACTCCTCCTGGCCAGACTGAAACACACGACACACCCATGCACATAAACACTCATGGCCTAGATACGCACACACACACACACACACACACACGCACTCAGACACACAGACACACACACACACACACATACAGTACACACACGTGCGCACACACACACACACACACGCACACACACACGCACACACACACGCACACACACGTGTGTGTGTGCTGGGGTGTCAGGGGTCTCTTTAGGGGTAGAGATCTCACTGTATGACCTCATTGGTTACTCCCTGAATCTTAACCTGTTACAGCATGTTATCTTTCCAGGTTCACCCCAGTCTTAGCTCTATAGACCTTTCCCATGGTGCTTTTTGGTCTCTCTAGCCTGCCTTCTCTCTCTCTCTGTCTCTCTCTCTCTCTCTATGTCTCTCTCTCTATCTCTCTGTCCTCATACACATTCACACACACACACTTATTTCTTCCCCTGTTCATGTGTTTTCTCGAACACACACTGCGTCCATCCAGCAAATGAGTCGAATTGGATGCTTGCTGAGTCAGACCTCACAGTCTCACCCCATGCTGTGGCTGCAGAGATGGGAAAACGGCCGATCTAAGATCAGTTCCACTTCCTCAGTTTAAAACCACTCTCGCTGACAGAGACAAAGTGCTCCCAAAGGAGGCTGGAGTAATGGGCCATGGGGCATCATCCTGAGGCTATCAGACAGTTATTCATCATCACTGTCTTCCTTATGTGTGTGTCTGACGTCTCCACACTCTGCTAAGGTACAAGGACATCAGTTATCGTAATCACAGCATATACATTTAGCCTGCCTCTCAGCATTTCAGAGTCCATCCACTTATGGTAAATGAAGATACTCACGTCGGTCAGAGATAAGGGTAATAAAGAAGTAAATTATGATAGTGTGAATAAGTGAATAGAGATAAAAAACGGATATAAACACCATCACCACTGCATGTAGATAGATGCACTGTAGTACGCAAAAATGTATGATGATTCAACAAACATGCAATGTTTACATAGATTGCAATGGTCTGTTTCATGTCCCTGAGAAAGGAATGCCGGACAGGAACAATCCTTGATGTGCTGTTTCCTGAAAAGCACACAGAGTAGTTATGGGTTGTGTGTGTAAATCCTGTGAGAGAGAGAGAGAGAGCGAGAGAGAGAGAGAGAGAGAGAGTATGATAACTAACAACAGTGATGATGAAGGCCCTTTGCACCACAATTAGACTGAGTCTGATGTTGTTTTGATGGACCAGTGATAGGCTAAGGGCAAAGATAATTACAGCTGCATAAATGCAGGCCATAAAAGGGCACTCACACAAAACAAATGTGGGAGGTCAAGTCCGGGACTTGGCACAGTCCAGGACCAACAGGTTAGTAACCGCAAAAAAACTAAAACATAAATAAATAAAATAAAATAAACAACATATCAGAGAATATCCATTTGTGATGGATATCATATCACATACAGTTTTGAATTAGATTACTGTTCATTTGTTCAAAAAGATGTTCCTTTCGGTATGCATCACTATTTCTATGTATCATTCCAAGGACTTCTTCTAAAACAGGCTTGTTTTCAAGTGAGTTGTATTATGGTCAATACTGCTGGTCTCTCCTCCCTCTGCATAACTACCGCATGCTGTTTTCATTCATTGAGGTTCACAAATTAGGATCTGATTAGTTATTAGTTAATTAGTTATCATTACTTTAGTTGGGAAGTCTATTTGGACCAGTAGCCTTGGGGCAGAGAAGGGAAAGTGCTAACAAAATGAAATGAGGAACCAAAATGGAAGGGATTTATTGGCAGCTGCAGGGCATGTGATAAGACAGCTCGGCTCGTAACTGGCAGTTTCGATAAAGTTGACACATAAGCTCCCCAAAAGCCCAAATAATGCAGAAGGAACTCCATATGCAGACTCGTGCCATGTGCCATTTACCACAGAGCCACTTTCTATTCCATTCCAATATCTTTGCCACATGCTGGAATCACCTGGGGCATAACACCACACCATCTGTATAACTTACATTGAGAAAACACTAATGCAGATTAAAAAAGAAGTTCAATTCTGTCTGCATTCCTGCATTTTTTTTTAGCAGCCATAAACAAATATATGTATAAAGTATGACTTTAATCATGAGCATTTTGATCATCAGTAAGTAGTATTCTGAAAAGCCCATTTTCAGGCTGTATGCCTTGATTAGATATTTCTGAGGGATGATGCAAGGCTTTGCTCATTAGTGCTTCAAAAAGTCATTGCAGCCTAGTTCATTAACTAGCATTAAAGTGTAATTTCAAAGGCTGAAAGGCATTTGCCACCCATATTGAGGTAAAGTCTGAAAGCCAAAAGGGGGGGTTGGGGGGGGGGGGGTAATTTTGTCAACAATTCAGATGTGGAATGCACATAGATCTTGATCTTGTTCTCAAATTCATTACATGGATATAACTCAAACATTTTTAAATGCATATCTGCTAAGGACAAAAACACGTCATCATCATCATCAATGCTATAGGCAACTGTGCTTACCTGTAAAACAAAGAAAAAACATTAACTATGGGACAGTTAAGCCACCAGAGGGGACCGTGGAAAGGGACTCGGGGCCGTAGTTGCGTGGCTTTGACATCCCGCTAATCAAGCTCAGCACAGGCTGAGATAAGAGCGTTTGGAGCCCCGGCCCAGCAGCTGGGCCTCAGCGCACATGTGGTTCCATTACGGTTCCTCCTCAGGCTGCGATAAGAGCGCTCAGACGCCATTACGGCTCCTCTCCAGGCCACTGAGGAGGGGAAGAAGGTACCCTACCAGTCAACCAAGTTTTGAAATACCTACTCTTTTATGGCTTTATTTTTTTACTTTTGTTACATTGTAGAGCAAAACTTAAAATTGAATACTCAACCCTCAACCAAGCCTCAACCCTCAACCTTAACTGTACATACACAATGCCGCCGACTTGAGCTTCCAAAGAAGCTCGGGTCGCCCTGTCAAGGACGCTTGTCAAAAAAATACAGGGAAGCTTTGGCTGCTCTGGCCGCTCTGACGTGACAGGATTCTACGTTCGATCATGTTCTAGCTTACTACTTTATTTAAAGGCCGTCTATTCAGATTGGTTGCTGGTTGTTGGTCGCTGAACCGCATCATAGCTCATTACCATAAAGTTGACTTACTTTCAACTTTCTGCTTGACGTTCAAGTCGCTCAAGACGCCCAAAACGCGACGCCGACTGAATTGCCGCTCCTTTTTTGCTGCTTCCATTGAAAATTAATGACTTCCTGAATCTTTGGAAGCTCAAGTCGGCGGCGGTGTGTACAGTCCTGAAGGAGTTCCAATACATGTTGTACGGGAAGTTTTTGCTAACTACATACTAAGAGTAGGTGTTTCAAAACTTTTGGCCGGTAGTGTATGTTTCAAGATCAAAAAAGAGTCATCTCTAATGTGTTGAAAAGGGACATAAGGACATAAAGATTCAGCATTATAGGATAATTTCTAGAAATATTCAGATAATCTATATCATTATTATATCATTATCAACCAACCAGGAAATACATCACGGTTATAGCGCAATGCATAATAATGATAAAATTATCATAGCAAATACTTTCATTTATTTTTTACATAGGCCTACATATTTAGAAACCCCAGCTTGTCTGTTTTATCTAAGATCATGAGAACACTGGCCTTTTCATTGGTGTTAGGGGTCCATTCACTTGTTAGTGATGGAACAATTTTTCAGTGGTGATGTTGGATGTGATAATCTCTGAATAGCCATGTTAAAAGGACTGTTTGCTATCCTGTGCTAAGACAGGAAATCCCAGCTCAGTATTGTATCATATATACTGTGTCTACACACATAACAGTGAGTGATAGAAGAGGAATGCACAGATACAGGTTTGAAACACACACATGGCAGAGAGAGCGTGAATAGAGGTTTAAAACACACATGGAGGATGGAGTCTGACAAAGGGTAACATAAACCATCAAAGTGTGTGTGTGTGTGTGTGTCACTCAAACATACAGAAAGAAAAAGAGATTTAAGGACCACCATAGCAAAGGAGAGAGAGCTAATCTCTATTGGGCAGTTAGAAAGGCTATCTTAGGGCACACAACCACACACACACTCTCTCTCTCTCTCTCTCTTTCACACACACACACACAAACACACACACACACGTGATTGTGGCAGTTTGTAGCAGTGGCAGTCTGACCCGTATAGTGGATACAGTTTCAGCACAGATGCTTTTCTGTGCAGCAGATCAGTGCCGCTGGGTCCCGGGCCTGTGCCACCACCCACTTCAGTCACCCAGCCAGTCACCTGGCAGAGCTACCTCACTTGCTCCCTTACAAGATGCTTGGCTCTACACAGAGACTACTATTTATAACCCATGCCTCTTACAATGCCCATAAGTACGAGCATTATGGACAATCTGGCTGGAGTGGTAGTGGAATTACTCCATAATTGCAGCGTAATTGGGTCTGGCGAGCTCGTTTCATAGTTCTGACCTGAAGAACTTCAGCTCAAACTTAGGGGTAAAGGGGGGTCTGGGTGGCACCTAGTCGACCCCACCTCTCTGGACGGGCTCTGTGCAGGCAGGCACACCGTGACCGGAGGGGAGGGGCGCGGGCATGCCTCCCGCTGGTACACCATGCCCGCTGCCGGCGCCGAACCAAACGAGCCCGAGGCGAAAAAGGGCTGGAAAGTTTTCTTTGGTCAATCAGTTAGCTCACTCATGACTCGGCTCGGCCGCTCAAAGGAAGCTCTGTGTCGGCTAAATAAAGACACTTTCTTTGCACCCTCTTTATGCTGTTTACGCACTGTTCTATCTGAGGGGCCCGTCTGCATCTCAGCTCATTAATAGCAGTCATCGGAGGTGACGGGAGGGATTTGGGGAGAGGTGGGAGAGGGGGGGAGAGGTGGGGGAGGGGGGGTGAGAGAGTGAGAGCAAGATGGGTGGAGGTGCAAGTCGGCGGCTTTGACAGATTCTGATGTCAGACTCTGATGGGCTCCGGCGCAGACAGCAGCATGGAAAATGAATGTTGCTCTCTCTCTCTTTCTTCCTGTCTCTCTCTCTCTCCCTCTTTTCTTTTCCTCCTGTCTTTCTCTCTCTCTCTTTTCCATTCCTTCTCCTCTCTCTCTCTCTTTCTCTCTCTTGGCCTGTCAGATGGGACTGCAGGGGAGTGTGAGAGGTAATGTCTGTGGCGGCGTGGTGAGTGCTTGCATGTGGTGTAAACACACTGCCGTTTCACGAGTCAAGGTCAGACCCCCCCCCCACACGTAGGATCCCTCTGGAGAACGTGCATGTCAAAATACCTGTGAATGTGTGCCTGTTGGGGTAAAGCATTACACATGCATTACACATGCAGCCTAAAGTGTTTACCAAGGAGACCATTGTTTGTGCAGTCACATCGCGAAAAAACAAATAAAAAAAGCCTTTGCAGTAGCAACACAACAAACAAGCGCAAAGGACACCAGCTGGTTATCTTTCCATCGAAAACACTGCTGGAATAAGAATTAGGTGTTTACTGACCGACTCCTGTAACAGTCCCCATCTCCAAATCTTGAACATTACTTTCATTCTTTCGATTCTGGCTCTCTGCCACATAGATTACTTTAGTACCAGTTGTTGAGGAAGGGCATATCTGATCAGAGCTAACCAGGTCATTGGATATATTTTCATATATTTTTTTTTATTATTTTTTAATTGTCAAAGCAGAGCGGCAGGTGGATTTGCTCCAGGAGCTTGTTGTTTTGTCTGGGTGTGGCACTTGACAGATCACAGGCAGTCCAGGCGCGTTTTAAGCAGCAGCTTTTCTTCTCTGTTGATTTGTTTTCCTGAGAACATTCCTGTGGCTGTCCTGTGCCAGGAACTTAAATGTCTGAGCTATCTGTTATGGTCTGTAATCCCTCCGAGAAGCATCTCACTGACCACTGAAATCTTAATCGCTAATCCAGCTCTGGCCTGTCCAGCATGAAAAATTACCAGTTATTAAGTCTCCTGCTGCCAGAGGAACAGTGTCAAAACCTGTGGAGTAAATCTTATTCATCCATCATAACACTTTCTACACAGTCCATCAAAATTCATGCAGTTTGCAAGTGTAGGTATGATACGACAAGGGAAAAATTAAATCGTCCGTTTAACCCTTGTGTTACCCTCAAATCTTACCGACATGCTTTATCCTTGGGGTCAATTTTACCCCAGCTAAATAAACCCTCAGACAATAGTTATAATTCATATTTTTACCCAGTTTTTTTTTTTTGTGACAGGTACTTAACAAGAGTGTAATAACCACCATCAAAAGCCCTACTAAACAATCCCACCCCCCCACACCCCTTTATGAACCTTGGAACCCTGGCTGGCAATATTGCCCATCCAGTGTCAGCAGCCCAAAGGCTTGCTGTTGCTTCCCCTTTTGACTTATACAGTCCTGCCAAAATTACTTATATGTAATATGTACTTGTGTATGTAATAATGATAATAACAATATGTTCTCATACTATTACAATAATAATATCCATAATGTGTCAAATATTCATGTGTCTTGTTTCATACAGCTGGGGTCAAACTGACCCCAAGGAACATCAATATACAAAATATTTGTACAGGACATTGAAAACATATTATTGTACAAATTTCATGCTAACTCTGTTGTACCCTTCAATTGAGGAAAAGTCATGAAACATGAAGCAAAAAAAAAAAGTGAACCATATATTTTATGATGTTAAACGTTGCTTGGAGTCAAATTGACCCCAAGGATAACAGGAGGGTTAATAGGCAATGTCAAGCTCACAGAGTGCATTTATGAGGTTCCTCTTTTGTTTGTGTTATTTTAATTATGGTCTGATGGCTGTGCACGTCCTACCCAGCTGACCTTTGCATGCAGTATTGTACCTGTATTATACCTGTTTTCCACTCCATTAACAACCTGCCTCCGCCTCTTATTTAGTCCACACCCCCCAGCTAGTCCCTGCTCCGGTCACTCACGGTGTCATGGGCAAGCCTAGTAGGGACTTTCACACTGGCCCTGTAGTTTTGCTTTATTAAGTTGTCATGTTCGTCTTGACAAACTGTTATTGCAGCTCAGACTCTGCTTGACTCTAAAATAGCCTGCCATAATTCACTCAGATTGTGGGTGTCGATAAGCTATTATGATGATGGATGCAAGCACACGGGTCTCTCTGCGCGAGCACAAAGTGATGCTGAGACCATCCCTGCGGTGATCCTTGACTGCTGCTGAGGTAATGAATCCATTCAGGGATTCAAAGTTCTCTCCCCCCTCAGCTCCTCTCTTTCTGATCATCTATCTTCTTTCCTTCATCCTCGTGTTCCTCTCTCGTTATGCTCACCTACCCGCCCACCCCACCCCACTCACTCCCACCCCAGTTTACATTATACTGGCGCCAGACCAAAGCAAACGACCCCCGGCCCCCAGGCCTTTCCTTGCCCTCATGACACATTACCCCCGATCCCCAAACAAAACACGGCTGTTGGCATGAGGGCTCTCAGACAGACACTAATGATAGCCACATTGCTCTGAAACCAGTGGAACTTCCTTCTCATATTTCACTCTTAAGGGAGGAGACCTTTCTATGGTGACCATCAGATCTTCATTTGTCCTCAATGAGCTATTCGGGGCTCCATGTTCTGAAATGTTAATAGATTATGCTAATTTTATGCTTTCATAATGCTAAATAGATAGATAGATACTTTATTGATCCCCAAGGGGAAATTCAAGGTCCCAGTAGCTTAAAGACATCACACACAACATACACATACAACTGTCCTCTCTCAACATACACTCTCCAACATGCCTCATCTGTGAACCATTACACATTAAATTAACTTCTACATTCAAATCCAGTGGAAAATTAGTACCATACAGAAATATTGATACAATTTACACCTTTAAACCTCATGTCTAGACCAACAAAAAGGAATTTCCTGAGCAATAGTGATGTGTTCAACCAGCAGATTGACAGCAGATAAAAATAACAAGCCCAACGTTTCTCTTGAATTAAAGGTTGTAAACGTATTAGCTTGTCAAGAAGTGAATTAGCAGGGTTGTTTTTTCCACAGATGATCTCAATGTGATGGACAGGCACCTCTGACTGTAATGGTTGAGGTAACCACATGTGTGGACACACAGACACACACACTCACACAAACAGGAACACACACACGCATGCACACACACACACACACAGGAATACACACATGCATGCACGCACACAGACACACACACAGGAACACACACATACTGTACATGCATGCACACACACACACACACACACACACACACACATGTATGCACGCACACACACACAGGCACACGCCACACACAGTATTACTTGTTTCATTAATTGCTTCACTACATTTTACTTTAATAACTCACACAGGAAAACACAAGTGCATATTCATAATTGGTTTCATTAGACAAGGGTCAGGTGTGCTCAAAAAGTATTTCATACCATTGTAAAAAGCCTCAGAGGGGACACCATATGAATGCATTTTCAGCAGTTATCTAGAACCCGTGCAAATATAATCTCGAGAACACTTCCCCCAACACACACACACACACAACCTCCTGCCTTCCCTCATGTAGACATGGAGTTTGGTCAGCACCAGCAGTGCATCATATGAACTCAGGTCTTATCCATGGATAATTCTAAAATAAAAAATAGAAAACATAGAGAATACAACCAGGCTAGCATGTGGTTCCACTCACAGGGTAATGAGTGTGATTTCCCCACGACCTGATAACAGTGGCACGCCAGCGGCCCCGCAGTCTGGGCCCTTGCGGTGCGTAATCTCATTGTGCCTGCGCTTGCTCTCGCTCTGAAGGGCACGCTCACAAGCTCCACAGCCCGGGGGCCACGCCAGGGCCGCAGAGGAACAAAGCATGCCAGGGTCCACATGGGAATCCAGCCAGAAAGCACCCACCTCCCCCTTTGGTCTTCCTCCTCCTAATCCTCGCCCTCCTGAACCCTCTCCGATAATAAACATGGCTAGAACAGCATTTAACGGCCCCTGTTGCTGCTGCATAGTGTATACATAAACATGATGGGGGATTGTGTGTGTGTGTGTGTATGTGTGTGTGTGTGTCGGTGTGTGTGTGTATGTGTGTGTGTGTGTGTGTGTGTGTGTGTGTGGGGGTAATATGGTAAAAGGACATTTTATCGGTGTATGCCATAATAATGCAATCTCAAAAATAAAATAAAGGTATCGTGCAGTTTAACATAAACTAATCAGATAATACTAGCACATGGAATATCACCTGGACCTCAAAACGCCATTTGAGAGAAAAAGAAGCTCCTGTCCTCAGTTAGAGTCAAACCATCCAACAGAGTGCATCTCCTGCTTAAGCACATTCATGAAAAGGCTCCTTAAGACACAACGTAGACATTTTCCCAAGAAGCACAGCTCCAAATTGACTTGCAAGGAAAGAAAAAGGGCATTGTTTGAGCCGTGACTTGTCATGCATCAATGATTACGTTATAGACTCTGTGGCACTGAATGGCAATTACATGGTAGATTTATTCAAATGAAGTCCTGAAGGTCAGGTTTCCATGTCTTTCCCCTCATGGAACTGACTGCTATGGGAAAGCCAGCCAGTCAATAAACAACCAAACATCACCAAAGAACAGTGCATTACTCTTCATGTCTGTTATTGTAAAGCATTTAGCTTCCTAACACTATACAATTTAGTTTAACAAAAAATGGGGCTGCTTCATGAGAATGTGTCAATGGAAAATCTTTTCAGCAACTCCAGGGGGTATGACCCATTTGAGAGCTGAGAAGAATGCAGAGTTGCAATGAATGCAATGTCGACTTGGACTTCCATGCTATTGACTATAGACTCGACTCTGACTTTGCCCCTTTGACTTGTAATGACTTGACTTGCGGCATGGGTAAAATTGTATAAAAACAACTATTTTCTGCCCATACCAACTTCAGCAGCCTCAAGTTCATTGTTAACGTTACACCTGCATTGCAACGTTATTTTGCATGGAATGCAGGTCTCTTATCTATTGTGAGAAGGGGTGAACATCACTGAACATGCTACCATGTCGTCTGACTTGGATCATGTGATATTGTGATGGATCTTCTGATCCCTTTGATGTGGTTCGATATAGCCTAAACAATTTAATTTGCTCCACGGAGCTAACCGAAACGATCAATAAATCATCATCAATGACTGATGGCATTTCAAGCTTACACCCATATCAGCGTTGTGTTTTGCAACATTAAATATCAAGCTTTCATTTGCGGTTTTCTATCGCTCATTTACACATCAGTGGGGGCCGTATATTCTGTACTGGAGCATGTGCTTGCTGCTGAGAAGGTCTCACGCACAGAGGTTAGAAGGAGGATGGCTTTGCATTTTCTACCAAAATACTTTAAAGGTGTGTATTTTTGTAGTTTAAAAATACTGCCAAATATTCTTGGTAAAACCAATAGCAGAGATGAACAAAGTAGCCTACACAATTCCTTTACTTAAGTGAAAGTACAGATACACCTTGTCAAATATTACTCCAATACAAGTGAAAGTTGCAAAGTCAAAATGTTAATTGAGTTAAAGTAGAGAACTATACTGTTTTTAAAAATATTCAAAAATCAAAAGCACAACCATTTTTCCTTTTTAATGTAATATTTTTTATACACAATAATAAGATGTAAATCCTTTGGATGGTCAATAGGTCGTCACTAGCACTGTGTATCACATGAGTGCATTCACACTGATAATTTTGACAACAAAGTGCGCTGCAAGTAGGCTACACGGATGGTGCACTCATAATGGTAAACAAGTTGAGCGTGGAGCGCTGGACACTTCGCCCTCAATGATCGCATGAACATGATGATAGAACACTTTGTTTAATTACTAATGGTCTAAAAAAATAGCCTGCATCGGTCCTCTTTCTTCAAATCCCCATGCGGCACTGTTATTATAGTAGGCCTATTGGTATAACAAATGACTAGACATTTTTATATTGTAAAAAAGGGGCGGGGGCATTTACGTTCAGTTGTGAAGACCAATACTCTACTTAGCCTACATAACATGTGTTACTGGCTGCACTGCATTCTAAGCCATTCTAACATTTTGAATGACAAAACAGCTATGAGGTGTGTTACATAGAATGGCTTAGAATGCAGTGCAGCCAGCAACATATTTGGGGACATTGAGCACAAGGCTCCAGGCATCTTGGAGGAGAATGCACTGTAGGCTTAGTTCTTGACTTGTTAGGGACCAGTTGCTGAGATAGTTTTGATCGTCAAAAGGTCAGAATCGCCAAGCATCTTGTAGGGGCTTTTTTTAAAGAGTAGCCTAGAGATTGTCTGTGCTGTGTCGAGTAACACAAGGTAGGCTATGTGTTGCGTGAAATCTCTGCACCCAAGTAGCAGTGCTTCATCGAACTCTGGGAAACACGGTGAATGAGCTAAAGTCCCAAAAAGTCGGTGTGTTCCTTTAAAGTTGCTTCATTAGCATGAAAGTCGGGACATAGTAGGCTATTACATAGTGAACTCATTAGAATCAAAAATCCTTTATTCACTCTTACTTTTCCTTAGTAAGAGAACAAAGGATAGCCTACTAAGGACGTGAGCAAAAAAAAATCAAAAGTTTAGTTTCATGTGCTCATGCGAAACTTTCATTTGCTCACGCGAAACTTTCATGTGAGCACATGAAACTTTCATGTGCGCACATGAAACTTTCATGTGCGCACATGAAACTAAACTTTAGATTTTATTTGGTCATGTCCCCTTAGGGGCTCCGTACTTATAAGTGTTTTAAAACACTTCAATATGTCAAGTATGATATATTGATAAGAATGATATATAGAAAGCATGATTGATGACATATTAAAGGTAAACTATGCAGTATTGGCAATTTCCTTACTGTTTTCTCGGTTTTTGCTTTTTTTTCGCTGGCTCTGTCATGACGAATGTCTGAGAAGTCGCTACCTTTTTCTAGCCGGTGCCTGGCATGTATGTGTATTTGAATGCAGTAAAGCAATTCGCTACACTAGTTATACTTCCTGACACCGAGGCCGTCGGCCCACAGGCCCACAGTTGCAAGGGTGTTTTTTCCGCTCACAGGCACTAGGGGGAAGCGAAATGGCCACCATTCAACCCGAAAAAAGTCATATAACCATTTCAATGACTCTGAAGCTGTTAAATGAAGGTAAATTACGCTAAAAAAACTTGCATATTAAGCTAAAAAAAACCTGCATAGTGTGCCTTTAATATGCAGTAATAAGATAGTGACTTGTTTAGGACTCGAAAAAATAAGGACTTGGACTTGGAAATACTTGACTTGGACTTGCTTGGGACATTTCTGTCTTGACTTGGGACTTGACTTGGACTTCAGCGTTAAGACTTAAGACTTACTTGTGACTTGCTTAACAGTGACTTTGTCCCACCTCTGTGGATATCTCAACTTGGGTTTGGTGCCCACTTAAACCAAGTCCTGATAAATGGGAAGTGGGCATGCATTGGCCATGTAATTTAATCATTCAATTATGTTTTTTTTGTTTTGTTTTGTTTTGTTTCAAAAGCACAGCCCTTGTACACTCCTAAAATAGCCATATTCCATTTCATTCATTTCATACAAAAATACAACCATAACACACACCACAATACAGCATGACGAGCTCTCCTATTTCCCTCTCAGTCAGAAGTGTTTTGTCGTGTATTTGATAAGGGGGTGAGAGTAGAACACAAGCAGGTCATGAGCATTTCTCTTACTCTGCTCTGAATCGGAGCGAGGGAGGGTCTGAATGTTTTGCACTTGCAGTTTCCTATTTCCCTTAACATTCTTGATTAGCCAGTCTAGTCTAATGGAGAATTTCCTGTGTAAAGAAAAGCCCCTTCAAACAAACTGAAACATGGGCATCGGTAAACTACAGATAAACAGAGTAGTCACGACAGGCTGAAGATGATGAACAAGTCCAGAGACCAGGCTAAGAGCCCAGCGTCAGGGTGGTGTTTGCCTGGACATTCTTTTGACGTATGCAAGCGCTGTCTTTCATAATGCCTGTTGTTTAAAGGTGCTCTAAGGAAGTAGTTAGCTAGCTCTCTGTTTTGTTTGAAAGTCAACAGAAGTGACGTTACCCAGCATCGCTTAGAGCACCTTTAAGCAAGGTTTAACATGGAATTGTCATGTACACCGAGTCATTGTGTTACACCAGCAAGATAACTTCATGAAGGGGAGGAAGTCTGTGAAAATGAGATTGTGTAAATATACTTTAGAGTTTATTCACAACACAACTGATTTCAGGCTCTTTGATTTCAGCATTTATTATGTTTAACCATGGGTAGTTAGTCTGTAAAAACACATATGATCTAACATAGCCTAGTTAAACCTAACCGATCAGTTATTTAACCATATCAGATGTAAAGGTGAACATCATTATATATCATAGTCATTAACCAATTTCAAATCATGGCAATTGAAATTATGCAAAGTCTAACCTAATCTCTTAAAGGACAATTCTGGCGCAAATTGAACCTAGTGGTTAACAACACATGTGTACCGAGTTTGTCTGTTCTCTGGGTTATGTTTTCATGCTAGCTAATCGAACGTGACCAGTTTTACCACCGTATCAGCACCGTGCAGTATCAGACTCAGATTCTCAATAGAAATGAGTAGGCCTACATCAGGCTAATAGTAACTAATTTATGCAACATTGTGTGACTTTTTTTTTTACACATTCACAATCAGGCATTTGTTGTGGTTTGACAGTCATGTTTGCAAGCATTTAAATCAGAATAAGAGAAAAGTAACTAGCATGCTAGCTGTCAAAGCCAGTAGGCACTAGCTAGACTACTTGAATTACTTGGCTTACAAACATAAACTGAGGAATCGGCAACTTTTCACGATCAGACATTTATTAGTTTGTAGGCTTACTCTATGACATCAACCTTTAGGGGATTAAAACGACATCTCTACTTATATCGTTTTTAGAACGAGAGGACCACATATTATAAGGTGAGTAGGCTACACATATCCAAGCAAAGCCCTCTAACACAAAAAAAGGTCTGATATCAAATTCTTCGTTCAGGCCTCCAGGGGCCAATGTGTTATATGTGTATCCAAAACAATTCCCTCTTTAGAAGTATAGTATTTATAATCTCCATGTATCTGGAAACACTGTGTTTTGCATTTGTAAAGTGTTTATACTGTAGTAGATGTTCTGTTGTTTCTTATTGCACTATGTTCATGTAGTCTTGCCCATTTAAGCTAAGCCACATAGGCACTTTATCATACATAGGACATTAGTGAGAGAAAGATATCACCCCTTTTATATTGTATTTTTTACCCTTATGATTGTGAGACAAAGGACCAAAGGTGTTTCAGTGCTCCACAGAGGTCCAATGTGAAAGTACTATTCTCTCAGGTGATCCAGGTGAGTTAAATATATTGCACTACAACAAATAATGAAAGAGCAAGAATTGAAAACACCCAGAAATTTCAATTATTGTTCAAAAAAAGAAATGGAATCAAACTTTGTTGTTCATTTGTAAATCACATAGAAAATCCTGCTATTTTTAAAAATGTACTGTAATATTCCTGTGAGATTACAGTTGGGCTGTGGTTTTGTTTTGTTGGAGTTAATTACTGTACTTTCTTCTTATGTATCAAGACTTTGGACAGACTATTCTGTTTTATGACACACTGTGCAAGAGTCAAAAACAGCATGGGACCAATTTCCAGTTAGTGGAAGTTGGCTGCTCCAGAACGGGATATCAGAGGCTGTTTTCATCTGCAGTAGCCCTGTCCACTTCATCAACATACAAACGGAGGACCCTATTTGGAGTTTGCTAATTGGATCTCCATGTCCAAGAGGGTTTCCATGGCAATTAACGAAACATTCCCATGACAAATTGGCGGAAGGTGTGTGATAAACAGGAGCTCTAACGCTCCATGACGGCTCTCATGATTTACTGCTCCCTCCGATGGAATCGAGAGCCTTTAGAATGGAGCCCTGCACTCTGTTAAACGCCACTTCCTTCCTTTGAAGAGTGAAGTCACTTATAAACCTCTCTGTGAAAATCCAAAGGGGATGCATCACACTACATGTTGGGTTAGTGCAAGGACAGATGTCTGGAATATGTCTTGTCCTCAATAAAAAAAATTGCACATGATTGTTCTTTGCATATGATAATTTACAGTTTAATTTAGTTGTGTGTGTGTGTGTGTGTGTGTGTGTACATGTGTGGGTGTGTGTGTGTATGTGTGTTTGTGCGTGAATGCGTGTGTGTGTGTGTGTGTATGCCCAAGTTAGGTGGGGCTGTGGGAAATATTTTGAATGCGTGCACAGCTTAGCCTAGCTTTTGCAAGGCTATCTCTAATCCCATCTAAGTCTGACCGGGTTGAAAAAGTTAAAATAGGCCCAGGTGTTTCATTGTGGTATCTCTCGACCGGCAGCAGATTTTAGAAATGAAATACAAATAGTGTATTACTGTAATCCAATATAACACTTAACATGGCACAACGATGGGAATTAAAATAGAACCAAGTAGGGATTCTTTTTCTCACCAAGGCCAGTTTCAAAGTGATCAAGATCAAGTGTAAAAGCCGCCCGTCTCGGTTTACATGACTAATGGTGGGGCAAATTAGACCAGCCCTAAGCTCCTCGCTACATGTTACATGATAAATCAAAGGGGTACAGGCTGTCCCAGACAAGCCTTCTCCCAGGCAGTTGAGGTTTCCCCCTGCCCGGAGTACACTCTCCTTCAACACCTTGGGCAGTGCCAGTCCCCCTGCCCTCTGGACTGGCACCAGACCCAGCCATGGCATCTTCTCACGCAAAGACTAATGACCACCTGCCAGGGCTGTCATTTCCAAACCCCCACTTAGATCTACCCCGACAGCTTACACATTAGCTGACCTGGGATCTCTGTCATCTAGGCTGTGACTGGTTCTCAGCTCTACAAGACCCACACATACCCGTCACCTTGCACGTGTGTGCATACACACACACACATACACACACACACACACACACACACATAAACACATGCACATACACACACACACACACACACACACACACACATAAACACATGCACATACACACACACACACACACACACATAAACACATGCACATACACACACACACACACACACACACATAAACACATGCACATACACACACACACACACACACACACACATACACAAACACACACACACACATAAACACATGCACATACACACACACACACACACACACACACACACACATACACAAACACACACACACACATAAACACATGCACATACACTCAAAGACAGAGAGAGAAAGAGAATGAAAGAGAAAGAAAGAGAGTTAAAGAGCTACACAGTCAGCCATTAGCTTCCTTTCTGGGTAGTGCCTGTGAACCTTCAGCACAGCATGGCGTCTCTCATGGTGGGAAATGGGAAACTTTGTATAGAGGCTGTAGGTGCTTTAAGAGCAGATGAATCATTACGACTTGAGAGTAGAAGTGCTCTTAATGTGTGATTCAATTAAAAACTCTGAAAGGGACAGATTACGCGCTCCCTAATGGCACACTCGGCCACTGAGGCTTATTTATTGCCCAGGTAACGAACGAGCACGGATGTAGGGCAGCCAGCGCTCCGCTCATTCAACTTCAGCATGGTGTGAGGGGGAAGCGGATCAGGCCAAGAAAGAACGAATGGCGGTCTTTGTTTTTGGGTGACGTCTTAATCAGTGCAGTGCAGAGGTGTGGACTCGAGTCACATGATTTTCATGACTTCAGACTCGACTTGACAAAATTAGAAATGACTTGTATCTCGACTTGGACTTCCATGCTATTGACTCGAGACTCGACTCTGACTTTGCCCCTTTGACTTATAATGACTTGACTTGCGGCATGGGTAAAATTGTATAAAAACAACTATTTTCTGCCCATACCAACTTCAGCAGCCTCAAGTTCATCGTTAACGTTACACCTGCATTGCAACGTTATTTTGCATGGAATGCAGGTCTCTTATAGCCTAGAAATCAAGACGCACCCTAGAGGTGGCAAATTAATTTGCTCAGCCTGTACGTCTAGTATCAAACCATAGGAATTTCTATTGGCTGACGCCGTGGACGTCATCCAATCACAGCGGTCTATTTTGTTAGAGAGTCTTAAGGCGGGCTTAACATGATGACGACAGTCCTACGACGGTGAACAACAAGGAAGGTGGCTATGGCGAACGAAGAGCGGTTGTTTGAATCGGTGTTGGCGTCAACTTTGGAGGAGTTGGACTTTTCTTTGAAAGTTGAGCAACACAATGCACTTAAGTCATAAGCCTACATAACATGTGTTGCTGGCTGCACTGCATTCTAAGCCATTCTAACATTTTGAATGACAAAACAGCTATGAGGTGTGTAACATAGAATGGCTTAGAATGCAGTGCAGCCAGCAACATATTTGGGGACATTGAGCTCAAGGCTCCAGGCATCTTGGAGGAGAATGCACTGTAGGCTTAGTTCTTGACCAGTTGCTGAGATAGTTTCGATCTTCAAAAGGTCAGAATCGCCAAGCATCTTGTAGGGGCTGTTTTTAAAGAGTAGCCTAGAGATTGTCTGTGATGTGGCGAGTGAGACAAGGTAGGCTATGTGTTGCGTGATATCTCTGCACCCAAGTAGCAGTGCTTCGCCCCAATATACTGTAGTCTCAAGTCAATATATCTGCCTAAATTGCCTCGTCTTCTTAATCTGCATTGCCAGTTGTAGCCTACTCGTTGTGAATACCAGCCCACAAGTAATTAGGGATTTTTTTATTGGCTCACTTTGCTGACACTCACTAACAATGCAACGAGAGATTTCATTCTCTAAGCTACTGTATAAGACAATGCATGTAAGGAGACAAAAATGCTTTTGCTCACTTATCTAACTCTAGGGGAGATGGTGAATAGGCTAACCCAATTCCACACCACATACATATCGCATACATATCACATACATTCCATACCACATACATATTGCACGTTCGACTTATCGAACTCTGGGAAACATGGTGAATGAGCTAAAGTCCCAAAAAAGTCTGTGTGTTCCTTTAAAGTTGCTTTATTAGCATGAAAGTCGGGACATAGTAGGCTATTACATAGTGAACTCATTAGAATCAAAAATCCTGTATTCACTCTTACTTTTCCTCAGTAAGAGAACAAAGGATAGCCTACTTTGTTTGTCTTTGGGCTTGTGCTTATATACGGAGCCCCTAAGGACGTGAGCAAAAAAAAATCTAAAGTTTAGTTTCATGTGCTCACGTGAAACTTTCATTTGCGAAACTTGTCGTGTGCACAGCGTTAATACTTGAGACTTACTTTTGACTTGCCTAACAGTGACTTTGTCCCACCTCTGGTGCAGTGAATCTTACACTATATTAAAAAAAAAAAATCCCCAAGACTACAGACTACTAAACTACAGACACTAAACTAGTGTCCCAAAAGGGTTTTGCAGTGATTGTCCTGTGTGTCTCTTTAAGAATGAACTCCAGCTCATGAAACCAAGGCCAAATAACACAGAATATGATCATTGTATATTTCACTTACAAGTGATCAACTGAAATATAGGGCAACATGTTTTTTGATTACCTTGAAATGACACATTTGTTAAAAGCTTGTGTGGTACCCGTCAAGCAGTATACCTTCTTTACAGTCTGACTACGCCACCCCCTGATGATGGGCAGGAGGACCCACAAATCTTTCCCTGAATGTAGTGTGGCTAGTTCTGCATGTTCCCCGCAAAGGGACAGTTGACAAGAGGCAGATATGCAAATGTATTTCAAATGTATTACAAATTAGTACAAAAGGTGTAGAAAAGTTATCAGGATCGATCTTAAAATACTGCTATAATCAACTGGTGGATTTTTCCTCAGTCTAAGAAGGTCGGATCAGCCAATGCAAAACCCCTGCTCAGGAGGACCCTGGTGAGACAGAAAAACAGGAGACAGCAACCCAACACCAGACAAAGCATGCAACACAGCAAGCACTACACACTCAAGATGTTCAAATACCACTACAAAATATTACATGTGTTCTGTTGCAGCAAGCACTACACACTTAAGGTCTTTAGATACCACTACAAAATATCACACCGTGTTGTAGTTATAGTACACACCAAGACAGTGTCTCCCAATGTGGTCCCTTAGCAAGAAGGGGCAAAGCATCAGTGTGGATCCGGCCTTGTACAGGGATAGCCTAAGCAGAAGACATAGTTAGGGAGGAGAACCACCAGCATCAATAGCACCACTAGTTAATGTACAATGCTACTATGAATGGGGCACATGGGTGGTAGGCCCAGAGGCAGAGTCACAGATAACCAAACAAACAAACAAACACAATAAAGAAATGGGTACTAATTACAGGAAAACAGTGGCTGGCCTGGTCCTTTTCAATATGCTCAACTGTCCACAGCTCATTGACACATGAGGGCAAAAAGGTGAGTGTCCGTTGCAATGCAGCCCAGCAGCTCAGGTCACAATGAGGTGATCACAAATGTTAAAACTCCATGCAGAAGCCTGTGTCCTCCGTGAAGAGTAGACACAACCTTCTAGAAATTACCCTGCATGAAAAGGGAGCCCAACTCGCACAATAGTGTCCAGCACCAACACAAAGAGAATCTGACTTGCAGCCAGCAAACACTTATCACTTCCTAATTAGTCATGTGACTTCAAGACATCATGTGATCCTAGGTGTTGTGTGGATGTGATGCAGCTATGTGTGCCTGTTTGTGTAGATCCCCACACTCACTCCTCCCAAAAGGTGTCGTCGCCCCCGACAATCAAACCTCAGCCCCAAGGAATGCAGCAGCCCTTACCACCCCCACACTTGATACTGTGGACCTTGGCAGATTGTGAGGATTCTTGTGTCTTCCAGCTGTTGCCCGCCTGGTGCGTCTAAGACAGGGGTGGGCAACTAATTTCCCCAAGGGGCCACATGACAAACTGGGACTGTTGAGGAGGGCCGGACTCAAAATACCGAACTCAAGTCTGAACTCAATTCTGTTCAATTCTATTCTGTTCTTGTATAACATTAAGTAAATCATATGGTTTTGTTTACTAGTCGTAAGAACAGATGAAAATGTGAGGGAGACAAAGGAAAAACAGCAATAGGCCTATTTAATCTATGTCCAGTATTTAATCCTCATTCCTCAAAATGATTTTTTGACATTGACATTTTTTCAGTTTTCAAAGACTGATATAAAAAAGTACTACAATATCTATATAATTAGGCTAGGTCATGAAAATGTGAAGGAGTCAGTACAACCGATAGGCCGTGCCACCATTTCATCAACACTCAGCAATATTTCATCATTAAATCATTACCATCATTAAATTAACTCTATGCAGAATTAGACTACGAAAATGTGGAGCAGACAAGAGTAGGCTGTCATTAGTTAATCAACATGCACAAAGAAAACTATTTTAAAAATGTAGGCTATGTTTTTGCTTTAACTTTATGCACATAACTGTGATTGGTGAACTCGCTCTGTGTGTTGAGCCGGCTGCTTCAAGCAACCTGTGGGTAGTAGCATCATACTAGTTCGCTAACATAAGCTTTGCAAATAAACTCAGACATATTTTGGTTACAATTACGGGGTTATCCGATTGTAAACTGTCTATCTGCCAGTAACGTTTTGAAATGAACACTTCGTATCGCCAACTAGCAGCAGTAGGAGTTCGTTCTAACAACCTTTGCGGTGGTGAGCGACGCAGACATAAGAGACACAAAACTTTGAAAGGTTTACGCCGACGTAAAGGCAACTGCATTGTGTCGACGCAGAAGCATTTTTCTATTCACCAGCACATCAGTGAGGGTGTTTACGTCGCCGCATCCACGCACAAATGTATGGGCGTACAAATAGCAGTCGCTTTCAAAATAAAAACAACGATATTGATTTGCATGCATTATCTCTATGCTAGGCTCTTGACTATTGTTCTTTCACGGACCTTACGCGGGCCGGTCAGGGAAAGCCCACGGGCCGGATGTGGCCCGCGGGCCGTATGTTGCCCATGTATGGTCTAAGACCTGGTGACCTGTCTTGAAGTTGGGGGTTCCCCTCACTGCCATCATCATAGTCATCATCATCATCATCATCATCGCCCCTATCCTCCCCCACAGGTTCTTCTTCAACTTCATTGGGGGCCGTTGGTGGTGGACCTGGAGTGACAGCAGCTATTGGAGTAGGTCTTGCTTCTTCTATCCAGGTAAGGACATCTTCTTCACTGCAAGTTGAGTTACTTTCTGGGTAAGTAGTCTTTGTGGATGGCTGAGGGACCTTTGGTACTGATGGTATAGTATTCAGTTGCGATGCTCTAATCTCTGTTCTGTGGACTTGCCGGACATTACCAGTTCCATCTGCCAATGTTACAGTGTAGGGCCCACCCGGGTCAGACGGTGTCCTGACAACTTTGTACAGTGTTGGTGACCAGACATCCTGGATCTTACGACGACCTTGGCAGCGGTGATCTTTTAAGTAGACCAGTTGGCCCTCTGTAAAACCCTTATCACACACCTGTTGGTTGTGGTTTCGCTGCCGGTAATCTGCTGCCTCCTCCATGTTCTTGCGGGCCAGCTCACGAGTTACCTGAAGCCGTTCCTGATGCTGTATGACCCATTCATCCCAAGAGCTTGTTTCCTCGGTGTCATTAGCCCCTAAGAGGAAGTCAATGGGGAGTCGAGGTGGCACGCCAAACATCAGCGAGTAAGGGGAATGACCAGTGGAGCGGTGGGTGGAGGTGTTGTATGCCCACACCAACTGGGAGATGTACTTTGGCCACGCCCTTTTCTTTTCCATAGTGAGTGATCGGAGGAGGTCATGGAGGGTCCTGTTAAATCTCTCGCATTGGCCATTCCCTTGGGGATGGTATGCTGTTGTTCTAGACTTTTCAATCCCATATAGCTGACACAACTGTGCGATGAGTGCACTCTCAAAGTTTCTCCCTTGGTCGGAATGTATCCGTTTAGGCACTCCGAAACGGTTGAACCAACAGTCAACTAGGATCTTCGCCACTGTACTGGCAATTTGGTCTTTGGTTGGGATTGCCTGTGTGTACTTTGAGAAAACGTCTGTCATGACCAATACATTTTCCTTACCATCTGTTGCAGACTCAAGCAGGGTAAAGTCTATAGCAAGTACTTCTAATGGCTGACCAGCCAGCAGAACCCCCTGGTAAGTCTTGACTTTGGGCTGGACAGCTTTAGACAGCACACAGCGTTGGCAGTTCTGACAGTACTTCTCAATTTCCGCTCCCATCCCTGGCCAGTAACACCGTTGCCTCACCAGGTCAGTAGTTCGCCGTACTCCTTGATGTCCGTGTTGGTCATGGAGACCCCGGAGAAGCTCTTGGTGAAGACACTGGGGCAGGAGCAGTTGGGTGTATGGCTCTCCATGAGGGGCAGTTGTCTTCCGGTACAGCAGGCCATCCTTCTCCAGGATACGATCCCACTGCCGGAGGAGATGTTGTACCTCCTTGGTGAGTTTGGCCCGCTGTTCCTTGCTGGGAGGCCTTCCTAGTCTCCAAAACGACAGAAAGTCTTTCAAAACAGGATCTGCCTCCTGCAACATCGCCAGTTCAGCATTGGATCGACTTGGAAGGACTCCAATTTGGTGAGATATGGCTCCCTCAGCTCTGTCCGGGATGAGTGGCTGGTAAGGTTGAACTCTCAGCTGGTCAGTCTCCAGATCTGTGGTCTCTGCCTGCGTGCTGTACTGGCGAGAGAGAGAGTCAGCATTAGCATTATTTTTTCCTGGTCGGTAGTGTACAGTGAAGTCGAAAGCTGCCAACTGGGCAACCCATCTTTGTTCAGTAGCCCCCAGCTTCAGGGTCTGAAAATGACTTAAAGGGTTATTATCAGTATAAACTGTACATTTGCTGCCAAGCAAATACTCTCGGAATTTTTCTGAAACCGCCCATTTTAGTGCTAAGAACTCCAGCTTCATGGAGCTATAATTCTCCATGTTACGCTCTGAACCACGCAATGAGCGACTAGCATATGACACTGGTCTCAATTTTCCCTCCTTCTCCTGGGACAGGACTGCACCTAGCCCTTGGTGGCTAGCGTCTATCTCCAAGACAAAGGGCTTGGTGAAATCAGCGAATGCTAAAATGGGAGCACTTGTAAACATCCTCTTCAACTCAGTGAAACTTCTCTCACATTTTTCAGTCCACATACTGGGTAGGACTGCAGCTGGCCTGGTCCTACTCATCTTTGCAGTTTTAATTACATCTGCCACTAGTTGGTGAAGTGGAGCTGCTAACTGCGCAAACCCCTTAACAAAGCGACGGTAATAGCTGCAAAATCCAAGAAATGATCGGACTTCAGTCACATCACAAGGCCTCCTCCAGTTACTCACAGCAGATACCTTTTCTGGATCAGTGGCCACACCTTCTTTGGACACTCGATGTCCCAAGTACTGCACTTCCCTCTTGAAAAAGTGGCACTTACTCAGCTTTGCCTTAAGCCCTTTCTGTTGGAGTCGGCTGAGGACCATCTCCAGTCTCTGCAAGTGCTGGGCCACAGAAGAAGAAAAGATTATGACATCATCCAAAAATAAAAGAACTGAGTGAAAGCTCTGATCACCAAATATTCGCTCCATGAGCCTCTGAAAAGTTCCGGGAGCGTTACATAACCCAAATGGCATCCTTTCAAATTCAAAAAGGCCAAAAGGGGTACAGAATGCAGTTTTTGGCTTATCTCTCTCAGCAACAGCAACTTGATTATAGCCACTAGCCAAGTCCAGAGTTGAGAACCACTGGGCACCTGACAAGGCGTCCAACGACTCCTCAATACGAGGTAATGGGTAAGCATCCTTTCTTGTCTTGGCGTTAAGTTGACGGTAATCAACACACATCCGTAGCTCTCCAGTTTTCTTTTGCACCAGGACAATGGGTGATGCGTAAGGGCTGCTACTCTCCCTGATCACTTTGCTATCCAGAAGCTGTTTGATATGATCCTTTATAGCCTGCCACTGTGTAAGGGGTATTCGCCTATATCTTTGTCGGACTGGAGCGTCATCTAAAAGAGGTATCTCATGTACAATCTCATCAGTGCAACCCAGATCTCCATCATATTTAGCAAAGACATCACTATACTTCTCTAACAGCTGTTTTGATTGGCCCTCCTCTTCAGGTGAAAGTTCTGACCAGTGTAAAGCTGCAAGGACTTCTGGGATGGAGGCAGGTGTCCCCCCAGCAGTATGTATATTAACTAGGGCAACATCACCATTCTCTCCTTCAAACTTCAGCTGCTCTGCCTGAATGTCAACTACTGAGTGTAACATCCCCAACACCTGCTTTGAGTGGACTACAGCACCAGTGGCTCCTACATTAACTACAGGAACATATGTCACACCATTGGTAACACTGAGTAACGACGGGGACAACAGCAAACCTGGGGCGAGATCTGAGCCTCCAGGTTCCAACAGCATTGTGGCAGGTGGCGTATGGGGGACTTTTGGGCATGTGACCTTAATAAACTTAAGTGACCCAGCTGGTATGAATTCCCCACCCCTCTCTAGGACCCGCACCCGACCCTCATGAGTTAAATGGCACACATCTTGGAGGCGACAGTAGCGGAGAGCGGACTCCCAACAGGCCTCTGCCTTAACAGCACATAGAGAAGCAAATAAATCCTCCCCCTGTTGTGCAAATAACTCCCTATAGCACTGAGAAATGACATTCATTCCTAACAGCCCAGGAACGGAATGTTGTTGTAATATGCCAGGGGCATCCTTCACCACCAAAACACCCCGTCCCGAAAAGGTTCTACCCAGTACCTGGATATCCAACTCTAAATATCCAACATAGGGGATATCTAAACCATTGGCAGCTTTTAAAGCCAACCACCCACATGACTTGAGCCTAGGTGCTCCCCAATGTTGAAAGACTTCCTTAAAAAGAGACTCTGTGATTGTCGTCACCATAGAACCAGTGTCCAGTAAACACTTTACTTTAACACCCCCCATCTTTACCTCCACTACAGGGCATTTACCTACCAGTGAGATTGACTCATTTGAAGGGGGCAAGACCTGATTAAAGGGACTAGGATTGTTTGTCACAGTGCTAGGATCAATACGATGCATACCTGACTGTCCTGTAACTGCAGGATTTTCCTCGGGCTGGACATTGGGTAGACTGGCTGTTCGCTGCCTCGGTCCCTGTCGACACTGACGGAGGACGTGTCCAGGCTTACGACACCGGAGACAGATGGGTTGACCTTCTGGGGTAAACTGGTAATTGGGGTTATGAGGACGAGAAGTAGGCTGATTTAACACAGATTCTATCTTAGACAGACTCTGTAGGATTTTATTAATCTGTGACTGCTGTTGGTTAAGTTGTTCCTGCAGGACAGAAACTTCCAACCCTTTTCCCACCCCCACTGCATGACAAGCCCCTTCAACATTTAGATCCACCCCACAGTGGTGAAGCCCGGCTCGAGTTTGTCCGGAGGGGCGCTCACCCTCCTCCATCCATCTAATTGCTTCATGCCGTAGTGCTATAAAAGCAACAGCTGGATTTTGTCGCACAATGCTCTTTAGCTCTCGTCTTAAGGAAACATCACGTACATGCTCCATGAACTGATCTCTGACTAATATATCTGGGTCTGTCAACCTATTAGGGTAAGCACGCTTGATTTCTTCAATTAGAGCCCACAAAGAGTGAGAAAATTATTTTAAAGACTCCCCATCTTTCTGTTTTCTGTCAAAGAATTGTCTTTGCAGGCTGACAAAGGAGGAGGAGGAACCATAAACTTCTTTTAAAATGTTTAAGATTGTGTCCGGATTCTCCCGCTCAGCTAACGAGTGGAATCTGATTTCAGCTTTTGCTTCTCCTTCCAAATGATCATAAAGGAAGAGGGCCTTCTCTCTAGCGCTCATATTCCTATCCCTCACGCTTGACTCAATATTTTCTATCCAATCATAAATCAATATATCAGATTTAGATTTTGAGCCGGAGAAGTGGGGACACTTTCTCTCTCTTTGAATATAAACAAACCGTTCTGGTCTAAGTTGTGGACCAGGAAAATTTGGTGAGTCCAAATCGCCACTGGGGGCTGTCCCACCAGTAGTAGTGCCATTACCAGAGGTACCTGCACTGGCACCTCTTCCTCTCTGAAGTTGTTCATTAGCCACTCGTAATCTCTGCACTTCCTCCCGAAGAGTCAGAAGTTCCTCAGGCACATGTTCCTCCACCTCACTCATTTTACCAGTTTAACAGCCTCACTACCACAGAAGAGAATATGGAACGATGCAAAAGACATAACAAAAACACTTCAGTTGAGAAGTAGTCACTGGCCGTTGGTTCCCATCGTGTTTTGTCTTGGCCGTTCACTTGTAGTCTTCTGTTGTCCAGAGCCAGCCACTGTTTCTATTTTAAAAATCAAGAATACACAAACAAAACAATACAATACAAACAAAACAAAACATCAATGCCTCGTTTACATCCTGCACGGCTACGCCAAAATGTGGTACCCGTCAAGCAGTATACCTTCTTTACAGTCTGACTACGCCACCCCCTGATGATGGGCAGGAGGACCCACAAATCTTTCCCTGAATAAGTGTGGCTAGTTCTGCATGTTCCCCGCAAAGGGACAGTTGACAAGAGGCAGATATGCAAATGTATTTCAAATTTATTACAAATTAGTACAAAAGGTGTAGAAAAGTTATCAGGATCGATCTTAAAATACTGCTATAATCAACTGGTGGATTTTTCCTCAGTCTAAGAAGGTCGGATCAGCCAATGCAAAACCCCTGCTCAGGAGGACCCTGGTGAGACAGAAAAACAGGAGACAGCAACCCAACACCAGACAAAGCATGCAACACAGCAAGCACTACACACTCAAGATGTTCAGATACCACTACAAAATATTACATGTGTTCTGTTGCAGCAAGCACTACACACTTAAGGTCTTTAGATACCACTACAAAATATCACACCGTGTTGTAGTTATAGTACACACCAAGACAGTGTCTCCCAATGTGGTCCCTTAGCAAGAAGGGGCAAAGCATCAGTGTGGATCCGGCCTTGTACAGGGATAGCCTAAGCAGAAGACATAGTTAGGGAGGAGAACCACCAGCATCAATAGCACCACTAGTTAATGTACAATGCTACTATGAATGGGGCACATGGGTGGTAGGCCCAGAGGCAGAGTCACAGATAACCAAACAAACAAACAAACACAATAAAGAAACGGGTACTAATTACAGGAAAACAGTGGCTGGCCTGGTCCTTTTCAATATGCTCAACTGTCCACAGCTCATTGACACATGAGGGCAAAAAGGTGAATGTTCCGTTGCAATGCAGCCCACCAGCTCAGGTCACAATGAGGTGATCACAAATGTTAAAACTCCATGCAGAAGCCTGTGTCCTCCGTGAAGAGTAGACACAACCTTCTAGAAATTACCCTGCATGAAAAAGGAGCCCAACTCACACAATAGTGTCCAGCACCAACACAAAGAGAATCTGACTTGCAGCCAGCAAACACTTATCACTTCCTAATTAGTCATGTGACTTCAAGACATCATGTAATCCTAGGTGTTGTGTGGATGTGATGCAGCTATGTGTGCCTGTTTGTGTAGATCCCCACACTTGCAATGACCAAAGCCCCCCTTTCCTTCATTTGTTCTCGAAGCAGACAACAGGAAATTGAGGTTTATGAATTTGAATACAGTAGCTTCCCTCCCACAGTCCCCAGACAATCAGTGTGGTAGAAAGGAAATGAGAGGAAAGTGTCCTCAAATGGACAAATGAATAGAGCTGGGACATCACTATTGATTATCCATTATCCGCTCCCTGGGAACATTATGTAATTCATCATAAATACCTTAATAGGACTTGCACAGATGTCTCCGTTCCTGGTAACTGTGAGAGATGAGTGGAGACCAACTGTGAGGAGTTCATCTCAGGGCTCTGGGCATTACCGGGGGATTTATGACCACCGCTTGCAGATTCGCATCAAGTAGAGCTGACCACTTGCATCGGCCTTAGCTTCCTTGATGAAAATCTAATAAGGTCCCCGTGTCACATATTTTCAGGGGCCAAATTAAATCCAGGAGGGATGGCATGTTTCTGTAAATGCTTAAATCCAGTATTCTGATTCACTGGTCCCAAGTCCCACGCATGTTACATTCTTTACCCTGCCAGTTGAAAAAGTAATAGAATTTTTGTGTCCCAAAGAGACCCAAGACGAACGCATAGCTTCTCAAACATGAGCTGTTTTGTCCGAAAATAGCATTCACTTAATCTGATAAGCGAGGCCTCCTGCATTTGAACCTGCATGGGCCCAGTGGTAGAATAAATCAAAGGTCATGAGTAAATAAAATTGCATGGTCTATGATCATAAACTGGATGAGAAAATTGACAAAACCCAGCATGTGTGGACTTAAATAGCTGCTTCCTAAACGCAGGCTTGTTCTGTTAGGGACCGTTCGTTATTTATAAACGGGGTCACCGGAGGAAAATAGGGGAGGGTCATGTCTTTTTATTCTTTGCTGAGGGGAGGGTCACCTAACTTTTTTTGTCTAGGAGGGGGGGTCACCCATCTTTTGTATTAATTAAAACAGCTAAAAATCAAAGTGGCTTGTTTGATTGTTGATTTCTGTCGCCATAACGTTCTCTTTCGTTCCATAGCTCTGTCAACATTGAACAATGAAAATAAGGGAGATTTCCCGGGTTTCTCACGCAAAATACGGAAAATGTCAACATCCGTCCTTTATCCAGCCCTAAAAAAGTTAAATGTAACTTTGGTTTACTTGTAGTTTACCGTGTAGCCTAACTTTAAACAGTGTGCATGCTTATAAAGCATAGGGTCAAACCGGGACGATTGAAACATTCCGGTTTTCTCCGAGTGCAACGATGATAGACAGTCATCATTTGGACAAAACATAGAGCATATTAACCTCCGTTGCTCAGCCAAATGCCTTCCTGTTAACGTCCTGGTATCACGGAGTTACAGGCGATAAACGATTTTTGATGGTCACAAGTTTACATCATTAGCGGTTTATTTTTTTTATTATTAAAGAGTGTTTTTCATTTAAAGGTTTGACTTCATGCTTATTCAGTAGAACATTTAGTGCTCTCCCCAATCCCAGACGTTCACATTGCATGATTGTTTGTAATGGATGCAAAACAGCCTATAATGCTAGATGTCTATGGCGGGACGATTGAAACACCTGTTTCATTTGTCCCGACCAGGCAGTAAACCCCATTTATTCTAAGTCAATGCACACATATCTGTGTTTATACTATATTTTATGCAGGTGAGACATGGAAAAGTAGTTTTAGAAAGATGCAAATATATTTGGGGCTATCAGGTAGGGGGGGTCGAGTTTTTCCATGTTAACCTATGGAGACCGACGGCCTGTCTGTCATGAAGGGCACTTATTTGGATATGTGGTGGCTTTAACCACGTAAAAACAGAGTGAAATAACATTTTGTACTATAGAAACATTATATAATTCGAAACATGCATTATTCTAGCTATATTAATGGCATAGTGCATGCTATTTCCATAACCGCAAGATAAGCGCTTTACCATGACGTCAATGAGTTGTTAACAGACATGAACCAAGACATATAGCCCAGCAGCAATCTATCTAAAATAACACATACTTGAAGTACCATTCATGATATGTTGTCAAATATTGAAATTGTGGGAAGTTTACATAATTTAAGCTGTATGTTTCATTCGTCCCCCATGCTGTTTCATTCGTCCCAGCCAGGAGGGACGAATGAAACAAAACGCACGTTCGACTTCTCCTTAAATAACTCTTGAACGGTATTGTTCAGAGCTGTAAATGCAACTGTATTCGACAGAGGATAGATGTAGGTTGCTAGAGACAAAATATTAACTTTCAGTGTTTTACGATGTCTTTGTAAATTACATTTAATTAAGAAGTGTTTCATTCGTCCCGGTTCTCCCCTACTTGTGCTTCATTCATCCACACATCCAGCTCCTAACGTTTTGACAAGCATTTCTACCAATTGACCTTGTTCCTGCCCATCTCTAGCTTTGCTGTCTCCATCCTTTCTGTTTTTGTTGTTTGCAAAAAAATATATAGTAGGCCTTATTTATTGGTAACCAGCAACAAGTGCAATTTGTTAATCGCTGTCATTCTCTCTCCTGCCAACAAAAATGTGTCACGTTCCAAGTAGCAGTGCGTAATTCTGCTTCATAAAGTTGAACAAATACATTGGTCATATAAATAGCCAGTTTATGGTCTGCAGTGGTTCTTAACTGGTGGGTCGGGACCCAAAAGTGGGTCGCGGAACCATTCTGGGTGGGTCGCGGAGCTTGTGGTTAAAAAAAGAGAAAAAATCGCCCATTTCAAATAGACTTAAATTGAGACGAAATGGTGCAGAATCCACAGTGTGCGATGTTCACAATTGCTGGAACATGAGTGAAAATGCCTCATAATAAAGTACACCTGTCAAAGACAGACCTGTCAAGTACTTTAAGGTGACATCAGGAGTTGGAGACTTCACAAATGTAATGCCAAACAGCATGTTCCAAACAAATAGGCCTACAGGCACTTCGCCTTTCTTAGCATGTAGCTCACCAAATCTGTTGTCTTGAACGATATGGGTCGTGACTTCATGAACATGGGAAATTGTGGGTCCCAAAGCCAGACCAGTTAAGAACCACTGGTCTTGGTAAGTTATGGTAGACCAACTTGGAGTGAATATAGCCTACAGGGGGATTTCTTTGGCTCTTAGGGCTGAGCTACACCAGGTACGTAACTGTAGCGTTCCGTTCGCGTTATGTCTGCTGCAACATAGCTTCCAATGGAAGTAGCTACATCAGATGTGATAGCGGCGCATACGTTCAAAAAAAAATAGACCATTCATTACAGTAATATAGGATATTCTACGGGAAAATATTAAAACGGCAAGACAGCGGGGAAAAGTTAAATGATAGGCCTAAACCTGGAAAAAGTTGGCATGTTAGGTATTTTTCGGTCCCTGTGATTATTTGTGAAATTGTGCAAACGGCCTTTTCAAGTCATTTGAGAAGGAAGGAGTAGCCTAGCAAGCTCCCAAATTGACGCTCGTCTGAGAAATTGAGTTTTGGATAATGTTCAGCTTTGGCAGCTTTACAATGACTGAGGAAGCCTAGACGAGTCCATAGCAACAAGTTCATGTGTTGAATTTGTTATTACCCAGTGTGCTTTGTTGAATGGTATCAATGTTTTATTGTTTTATTTCATGTGAATACTTACTAGAGGAGTAGGCCTAACTTATTTCAAGTAGGCTAATAGCAGTTGCAGGAAGTGTGCATTTAGTTTCCATGCTTATTGTGTTTCCACAACAATGTTAGTGAGTAAATCTACTGAAATGGCCACCATCTTGGTGAAGTGTGATGTGTAAGATCAGAAAGCAGAGGGTGAATTTAGAACGATTGCTTTTGTCGATGTGTCTTCATAGCGCTTTATAGCGTGGGTGGAAGGTAGGCTATTGACATGTCTGTTTTTAAATGATTGCTGGAGGGCCGTTGAAAATCTTCTTGCAGGCAGGGGAGGGTCATGCAACTTTTGATTGAAGCGCTGAAAATCCCTCCGGTGACCCTGATTATAAATAAGAAACGGTCCCTTAACAAAAATATTCTGATTTAGTAAAGAATTGTTACAACAACATGTTGACAATATGAGGACAGGATAAATACTATTTTAATGTACTTAAGAAACAAACAATAATGCATCTGTGTTCCCTTATGAATAGAATAAATGATCATAAAAGGGGCTGTGCTTCCAAAGATCACACATACTGCATCCTCTGGGCTAGTAGACTAGCAGAGAGAGGACATTAGAAAATCACAGGCCGAAGACAAGGGACTCGGGGGGGGGGGGGGAGGAAATAGTTGATGACAGACCCAGCGGGTCACCCCATGAGCATGGCGGTGGTGTGGCATGCCTGGCATTCGCGAGTGATTGTTCTTCCTCATTGTGCCCGGGTTGGCGTGAGTGGAGTCCCGATAAGCATCTATTATTTTTAGAGCTGGTGTGCAGGGCCTGAGGGCGGGCGCTGGCTTCCTGTGTGGGTTGTGGGGTGTCTTAACACTCAGCAGCTCAGGAGATAGAGAGCGCCCGCAATCAAGGAAACTGCCCATAAACACGTTTAGTGGCCGCCGGCCCACATGAGTCCTGTATCTCCCTCTGCGGCACTCATTAGAAACGAGGGAGGCAAGTTTTCTTATTTCTGGCTCTTTCTTGTAAAATGGTTCGAAATGACTCAAACACCCATGTAAAGCTTATGAGCATTAGGCTACCAGTGATGGCTAACTATGTGGTGATGGACAGACAGATCCCTTGATAGGAGCCGTGCTTACTGTCAGCATGTACGGGTGACTGTGGATCCCTGGAATGTGTTACATAATTCCTTTGGGCATCTGCATGGTTGAGAGATAGGTATCTGGGCAGCCATTGGTGAACAAGTTCATCCAGTTATGGATACTATCGGCTGGAAGTTCGGGGTTAACAACCAAACAATGCCGACATTGCTACTGGAGCAAAAAGTCTGTTTACCATAGAAATCTGAACCTTTACCACCTGTTTGTCACAGCAGCATAAACAATTTATCTGGCAAAACATGAAGTATGTTATAGAGCCACAGAGGTTTTGCTGGTTTACCCGTTTAAAGAAAAAAAAAGATTAACTAAAAAAGCAAATAGACATTGAATGTGGAAGAGCGCAAATGGCCACACATTCACTGTGAGCCCCTATCTATCTCTCAAAGGCAGTCCCACAGCACGGGCACACATTGGGGCTCCTCCCCTCAGCTTGTGCGATTAAAGTCAGAGTCCAGGCTAAACACGCCTTTCACTCTGTATGTGTGTGTGTGTGTGAGAGAGGGAGAGAAACACAGAGAGAGAGAGAGAGAGAGAGAGAGAGAGAAAGATAGCGAGGGAGGGAGGGAGTGAGGGAGAGAGGAAGGGAGACAGTTAGAGAAGAAGGCTGCACTGACTCCAAACCCTCCCAGGTTCTCTCCTCCGTCACCGCTTCAAGCTCTCTGTCACTGGCAGAGGCAGCAGCCACGCGTGGATTACAGACCCTTGCGCATTTCACCCAACTTTCCACATCAGGACTGCAATGACAGGATAGACTTCTGATTTCTATGCCTTTCACTGAGATGCAAAGAGAACTGGAAACATTTGACTGGACTGAGCCTCCAAAAAAGGATTTTTGCAATGTTTTTCTACCATCTGGGTGGACATTTTAAGTTCAAGATATGATATGGAAAACATGTTGCTTTTGAAAACAGAAGAAGAACTCTTTTCTTGGTCTTCATTGACCCTCGGATCATTGATGGAAAGGTAAAAACAAATTTTTTTAGGTATTGAGGCACTGATCGGAGTTAGAGTTCTTTTACTATCAGCTTCTTTAATAACAACATATTTTTAACATCTTCTTACAGCCTCTGAGGAGCAGACGTGGGAATCGATTTTTGGAACATGTCAGAGTTATAGAGAGCTAAAGTCCATGTTCACAAAGATGAATACAAGGAATGTTGCTTTTCTTCTCTTTAGGGTTTTGTAAACACGTCAGTTGTGAAAGGCTACTCTTATACTGCATATTATTCGAATTGGGTCAGCGGCGTCGCCTCTGAACAATATGAATGGAACCAACGCTACGAGTCCCTATCAGGAGGCTTCCGGCCCCTGGCTTTTGGTGCTCATGGTGTTCATCATCATGATCATTGTACTGGGCAACCTGCTGGTCATCATTGCCATTGCACGCACCTCCCAGCTCCAGACAATGACCAATATCTTCATCATGTCTCTGGCCTGTGCTGACCTCATCATGGGGGTGCTGGTGGTGCCTCTAGGGGCCACCATCGTGGTGACGGGGGAGTGGCAGCCCAACAGTAATACGGCCTGCGAGCTGTGGACATCGGTGGACGTGCTATGCGTGACAGCCAGCATCGAGACGTTGTGCGTGATCGCCGTGGACCGTTACATCGCCATCACGCACCCGCTGCGCCACAAGGTCCTGTTGAATAAGTGGCGGGCTCGGCTGATCGTGTGCTTGGTGTGGGTGCTGTCGGCGCTCATCTCCTTCGTGCCCATCATGAACCAGTACTGGCGCGCGGTGGGTGACGAAGAAGCCAAGCAGTGCTACGACGACCCCAAATGCTGCGACTTTGTCACCAACATGCCCTACGCCATCAGCTCGTCCGTGGTGTCCTTCTACATCCCGCTGCTCATCATGATCTTCGTGTACGCCCGCGTCTTCCTCATCGCCACGCGCCAGGTGCAGCTCATCGACAAGAGCCGCCAGCGCTTCCAGAACGAGTGGATGACCCAGCAGCAGCAGCCCAATCTCCATGGAAACAACAACTTACCGGGAGGAGGAGGGTGCAGCGGCGCTGGTGGTGGGAACGGTGGTGGCAGCTCTAACCCCAAACGGAAGAGCTCGCGGCGGCGGCCGTCGCGGCTGACCGTGGTCAAGGAACACAAGGCCTTGAAGACGCTGGGCATCATCATGGGCACGTTCACCCTCTGCTGGCTGCCCTTCTTCGTGGCCAACATCATCAACAACGTGTTTGACCGGAACGTGCCCACCAAGTGGGTCTTCCGCCTACTGAACTGGCTGGGTTACATCAACTCGGGACTCAACCCCATCATCTACTGCCGGAGCCCGGAGTTCCGCACCGCCTTCAAGAACCTCTTGGGCTGCCCATGGCTGCCCACGCCCAGCATGAACTCCCTGTACAAGGAGCTGAGGACTCGCTGCCCGTGCTTCCTGGGTTCGGCCGAGGCCGGCATGGCCGGCTCGTTCCAGAAGGCGCCCTCGGTGGCGGCGCCGGGGCCCGAGTGCCAGGGCATCGAGGTTAATGAGAGCCTTCATAGCAGCCAGAGCAGCTACCGGAGCGAAGAGCTTTCGCCGGGACCACCGCACTCCAACGGAAGCACGCACTTCAGCGAATTCTCCGAGCCGGAGACTGAATTGTAAGTCCATTTTCAAAATGTTACTTCTCAAGTTCCCTCCTCACTCATCTAACGTTGACTCACTTCATATCTCTGAAGTTATTTTGAGGGCCTTCATATGGCTACATTAGAAACTCAGCTGGCCATGAAGGCAAATAATTTTTCATTTAAGCGAAGGCAAAATAATACACAGTGGCAGCCTGTGTGCAGGACACAGGATGGTTATAGGATGCACAACATCCTATTCAGTGACTTCATCTTGGGCTTTCCGCTCAGTTGCACAGACAGAGTGGTCTCTGTAGAGCATGTCTGTGGGAACCGCGCAATGCACTTAACAGGTAATGTTTCCCATGCAGTGCCCATTTTTTGCCGTATATGCCCATATAACTGGAGCAAAAGCACAACCGCCACTCCACGTTACACATTTGTCGTTCTCTCCGGAGCCTTTTCAAATAGAGGATGACATATGCAGTTTAACATGTGAAACATGGCTCAGATTACTCAAGGTCTAGCTTTCTCTTTATACTCCCTCATGTGTGTTAGATGGTGCATAGACTTTCAAACATATTGACTTATTGCTAAGTCTCAGACACCCAACTGAAAATGTGTGAAGCCGACATTTCGTTGTTGTATCTGAAGCCCTAAATCTACCCTCTCAATTGATATTGTTGATAACAGCCATGCACGCAGAATAAATCTCAGCAAAATAACTGGCTTGGTAATGGCGCCATTTTTTTTAATTCACTTATAAAAACCTCAGAACACATTATTCGTGAAGATTACCAAAATAAAAATGACTGCTCACAAGCTGAGATAAAAAAAAATATGACTCAAAACTTGCTTCATTTTTGAGCTTATTGAAAGCAAAGACAATACACAAATCTGGAGAACAAGTAATTATCTGAATCAGGCCTAGTGCATTACTGTGATTCTGAGTATTAATTAACCATTACACTGTGACCTGTAAAATCCATTCAGAGAGTAAATGTAGCTTGACTGCTGAGATGCCCCACTGTACACACACAATGAGGAGTGCTGGTAAAGGTTAAGCAAACCAGAAGTCAAAATATACCGCAGCGAGCCCCTTATTACTGTACATAAATGGGAGCTGTGTTTTAGACCAAATATACATAGGCAGATGCAATAACGCCAAGTAATGATCATTCTTTCCCCACTAGAAATGGTGAGAGAAAAATGTTGGTTGGCAAAAAACTAAGCAGTCCTGCACAAAATACCAGACGAGACTTAAAGGGAAGTATTTTTAATCACCACTGGAATACTCAACTATATGGTCGGATACCCTTTAATTCCGTAGAGGCCTTGTCAAGATGTGCATTTTCTGTCTACAGTCTGAGTGACTGTGTGGTGTAGTAGTACTACTAAGATGAACAGCTGGCTAAAATATGGATCAAAACAAAGTCTATGTCCTGGAAAAAGACTTTTAGCCTCTACATTCTTGAAAAAGTTGTGTGTGTGTGTGTGTGTGTGTGTGTGTGTGTGTGTGTGTGTGTGTGTGTGTGTGTGTGTGTGCAGCGCATGCACTATGGCCTAACCCTAGGGACATTCTCTGTGAGGTACTGCCTACTGCCCTTGATCTAATGGAAACAATGCTCACACACACACACACACACACACACACACACACACACACACACACACACAAATGTAGTCTGTGTGGAAAACCTTACGTCTGTCCTCTGTATTTTAACAGCATGTGTGAACTGAGTAGGGATTTAAACCATTCTCTCTTTGCAATGTCATTCTGGACTGACAGATTGCTTAATGCATGGCATATAATTGTTACAGAATTTAGAGATTTTTGTAAGGCCAAGAGAAATGACCACTATGCAACATATTGCATCCAACCATGTCTTTCTCATGTGCACAATCACATTTTATTGCACAGGGTCGTTCAAATGATGTCATAATATCTCTTTTGGACCTCATCAGCAAACAGCTCCACCAATTTCCGCTCTTTCAGATCCACAAATTGCAAAATAATTCATTTCAAACCTCAAAGATTATCCAATAACTCTTTTCTCTGTAATATGTTACCTGCATAGGGCTGAATCCACTGTCATATATATATATAGAAAACAGATGTTTGTTTTTAAGGTAATAATAATCCTAAATTATGTGGTAATGCAAGGCAAGGGTCATTTCCTCCTCTGCAAGCCGCAGGCTGGAGTAGGCTGTTTGAGGTCCCAAGAGGTGACAGGAAATTGAAGAGGTCACCGTTGCTATTTATTTGTGTAAAGTACGAATTATACAGTCTATTGGGTCCAGAAAAGTAGCACTTTTTATGGCACAGCAGCAAGACAATAATAGACATGGTAACTGCACTGTCCCTCTGGTTATTTGACTTATATTGGGTTTACAGAGCAGATAAAGATGGTTTGGTTACTGTATGTGAAGTGTAATGAGTGATGCATTGTGGGATGCGTGTCATATTTTATTAAGATAATACTTAGACTTTTGCCACTGCCGTTGTACCAGCTAAGCACCTTCACAGATAAAAGAAATGTTCTCTTTCAGACCGAATTTAGCAAGGGCTTGACCCCTTGTGTTGTGGTGAAGCCCCTTTCCCCAGCAGAAATGAATGGGCTGTTTGTGGCCATGGCTTAGTAACTGTGGTGGGAGGCAAACAGGGTTTGTGTGTGTTGGAGGGGCCCTCGGCTGCCTTGCTTAACACCCACCGCAGCTGATAAAGCCTTTATCACCACGGCGCAAGACTTCCGCTTACCATGAGAGCCTGTTTACCACCAAAACAGAGAAGAGCGGCTATCACGAGAGCATGAAAAATGGCTGCTTACACCAACCACACAGTAAAACTTGTTTGTGTGCTCGTTGTCCAGAATGTGACGCTTGTGATCGCACGTGGCCTGGATCCGATTCTGGAGCTGTGAGCATTTGCGCCCTCATTAAAATGCTGCCAAAGGAAAGTGATATTGATTGGTTGATTGATTGATTGATTGATTGATTGATTGATTGATATGGAGCTACTTTAGCAGGTTCCCAGAGGTTGTCTTGGAGTACAATGCAAGCAGAGCTGGTATTGTACTAAAGAATTAAGGGATTACTCAGAGGGCAAATTAGATTTTTCTGCCAGGATTTGCTGAATCATTCACTAAGCAAATGAATACTTGCCCTCAGTAGCATTGAAACTAACCACCATTATTGATACAGGGAGGTAGTCCAGGAGGTTACTTATTTTGTAATAATTGTACACTAAACATATGTTTGTCGAATGCTCATGTATATACTGAATAAGTACAGGTAGGTGCAGTACAAATATGAAATATGTAGAGTGGTTACCTTGCATTAAAGTTAAAGTTGACTGATGTTTAGCAGACGTTTTTATCCAAAGCGAGACATACAGAAAAATAGGGCATCGTTAGGTTACTCCTTCAGTGGAGGTTCAGGGTCAGATGGATTCTTTACAAAGGCACATTCCTCATGCTCATTTGCATACTACAAAGACTGTTTACAGTGAGAAAAATCCAGACGTTTCACTTTTGATGATTGACCTAAATCAACAAATGCTTTTTACCTCTCAGAAACAGAACAGAAATAGTTCATTAAATGGGCACATCAAACTCTTGTGAGAAAATTATAATAATGCTACAATTACAAAAAGAAAAGACCCTCTAGAGGAAATTCAAAAAGACATTATTACAAGCAAAAGTGACTATGTAATGACGCAGGCATGTATTTTGACATGGTCCATTAGAAAGTAAACTGTAAGAGATTTAATAATTTTGGGCACTCTTTAGTGCAGGTTTTACTCATTGTATACTGGAATACCAGCATCTAAATGAACCAACATTAAATACAAAATTTTTCTGTGAGAGGTATATTTCTCTTCCATTTGTTTTGATCCACTTACAGTACACATCTTTTCCATTACTGCTGTCTCTTCTGCAGTGATAAAATGCCTGTTGATTTAATACCTGCAGATTTGCAGATATCTACTTGATAAGGTCTATGGACAATCTCAAAGTGTAAAATTGAATTGTATAAAAAAAATGTATGCGTAAATTAGCCAGCTGTGTACTTCTTAATGTCCATCTTAACATATCTTTGAATTGCATGTGCAGTTATCCAAACAGGCCACAGTGGGGGAGTGCAGGGTGTGTGTATTTGGTTCAGGTATGCCTCTGAGGCTGGGCACGTTTGCCCACATGATCCACATTAAACAGCACCTCACGTTGTGACGGCATGGTGTGGCTGGGGAAGGGGAGCGAAGAGGAGAGCAGAGCGGGCAGGAGTGTGTGTGTGTGTGAGAAGGCTGGAGTGGGTGTGCAGGGCACAGCAGAGTGGCTGTGAGGACCGAGAGAGTAAGCAATGAGGTAATCCTCATTCCAGGATATTAACTCAATATGGAAACTGATCATCGGTCTCCACATATAGGCTCTCTAGAACAGCTATAGGATTGTGGTCAGAAATTGGCAACTTGTGTGCTATAAGCCAACGGGATAATTTGATGCAGGTCTTTACCTTCTCCTCCTCTCTCTTTTCCCCTTTCTCTTTCTCTCTGTCTCTCTCAGTCGTTCTCTCTCTCTCTCTCTCCGTGTTTTCTCCCTGTACTGTTATTGTTCCCATCTTGAAATAGCTCTCTGCTTGACCACCACATCAGTGTGCTCTTGATAACTAGATCAATGTGGCTTGAAACATTTCAGTCTTCCTTTAAAGGAACACAACCCTCTCGACACCCATAATTTACTTGGGGAAAGGATGCGACGAGGACAGGCAGGGAGCACGCACTCCATACACTGGACCGTGGTAGACAGCTGGAGGTGGATATAAAGAGACGTTAGCAGCTGGAGGCAAGGCTTGGGGTGGGTCGTGTAGGGGGGCTTGGGCAGACCACCCTCCCTGTTTGTTAGGCAGGGACGAGGCAGCATGTGCTTTATATTATAAACCTAAGTCAGTGGACAAGTGGTTGCACCCCTCCTGGTCACTCTGGCTGTGGAGCAGCTAAGTCTGTTCTATTAGAAAGAGAGCCAAAGAGTAAGCCAATGAGCAGGAGTAATCAGTTCATATTGAATAAGTAGATGTTCTTGATTTTATAAACTTGTATTTTGCTACATTTGAAATAATAATTCCGCATTTTAATTCAATTTTGGGAGACTGTTTTTTTTTAGCTTTTTTGAGAATCTTGCTTGCATGGACGATTGTGGGAATGGTGTTGAAAGCATTTTTTTTTTTCCGCTGGTTGTCCATTATGTATATTGGCAATTGATACAGATGTATTTTGATTAATGGTGTTTCTTCAGCAGTTTAGATACTTTTGTCCTAACTTGTCTGGGACAAATAAGATAATGACACGTCTCTAGTCCAGAGGAAGGTAATGGGAAAAAAGGAGATATGCAAACACTATCAGTACATTCCTGACACAAAATGGCCACTCACTGTACTCATCGTCTTACTTTGTGACTAAGGCCGAGGGAACAATCAATGGAATCTAATGGGGGGATCAAACGATGAGGTCAGAGGGAGAGCGGTTCAGATGATAAACAACTGTTTCCCTGGTTGAGACAGATAGCAAGTCGGGTAGGTTAAGTGAAAATAGGAGCTCTGTTGAGAATTGGGGCCAGCGGGTCGTTTGTTTTGGAGCCGTGCTGCGTTCACAGACCCCATCTCGCTGCGTAATGATTGAGAGGTCTGTAAAACAGCTGGAGAATAATAAGGCATGCATAAATCTCTGAGGGTCGCACCATAATGCAGAACTCTCGGTTTGCGAACAGTCTAATAACATTTGTGACCGTACTCCTCAACAGGTTAAAGTTGTAAAGTTTTTGCAAGGGTGAACTTGAGCGAATCATTTTTGTTTTGTTTTGCTTGAGATGACAAGGAGTCAAAGAGGGGCAATTCAAAGGGAACATGTTGCAGGAGACAGAGAAGATTTATTTTCTGTGAGAAGAATCTCGGTATGCGACTGACACCCACATCAACATGGGCTGTAGCCTGCTGCTTCTGTCACGTATGCACTTAGAGGAAAGTGGGATATGTAAGGGAGGAGTGTTTTTTTACCTCCCCCCACATTATTCTGTGTTGCCACTGTTTGTCTCTGGAACATAACAACTGTTTCTGTTGAAAAATATGGGTTTCTAAAAAGCAAATGTTTTGTTTAAAAAAATAATTGTTTAGTTTGTAGCAGTATTCTAAAGAAGGGTGAGGATGAGCAGTGAGCACTTGACGCAGAGTTATCAATTACCAAATATATGCTCAGTGTTAATGGATGGGTCATGAGTCATGAGGAGCAACCAAATATACAAGTTAAAGGGACACCAGGCAATGTTTTGGTTTTAATTAATCATCTTCGAAAGTCGTATATGGTTAAATGATTCATTACGGGGCGAATGAAGGCTCTCTCGCCCGCCCCTACTGCCTGTAGGAAGAACGGTGTATCCTACCCACCGACCGAAGCAGGATCAGTTTACAGCACAGAGGCAGGCTAACGAAACGCTAGAGATTGTTGCAAACGTGTGTATAATGGCAGAGCCGGCAAGAAGCAGTGAAAACCCTTGACGGAAGATGCAGAGAAAAGGAAAAGAGCTTCAGACCGAGCAAGGGGGAGATTCGTAGAGACAAAGCATCAGGCTTGCCTGGTGTCCCTTTAAGCTTATTCCATCACAGAAAATACGATTTCAGTAGTGGGAGGGGAGGGCCAATTAGCATTGTCTAATTTGATCTATGTTGACATTGTGCATTGTAAGTCATAGAAGAATGTTTTGTGAAGAGGGTGATAAAACTGAAATACAATCAGTGTATTTGAGGCTAGGGGGCTTTCTCATGCAAAGCATCATGGGTTTATTTAAAAGTCCAAGGAGACAACAGCTGCTTCGTGAATTCAAGTCCCATGCACTTGGGTGTAGATAGCAATAGTGCTGTAATCGCCCTCACATGGTTCTTTTTCAGCTAGTGAACCCTCATACAATGATATATCAACCATATAAAAAGGAAAACAGTAAACACCTTAGCCTACACACTGTACTGAACATACTCTGGCCAGTGTGTTGACCGGCCATCACAATTTAGTCCCATTCACTGACCAGCACATGTATCCTTTGCACTTCACTTCTCATTGCTTGTGTAACACTTGGTGTGTGGCTGGAATGCATGTAGTGGCATGGTTGTTTTCTGTTTTCTGTTTCGTTTGAGGCAGGCTGCCACCGGGTCGGGAACAGCACGGAGGCACACCCCTCAATTGCACTCTAGGGAGCGGGTGAAATCATGTTTCCCTGGGAGCAGGATTAGCCAAGCAGTGTCCCACATTAAATTCTCCCACACCGGATCAGGGGCAGAGGTTATCTATAACCTGGCCTGCACATTAGTGAAGGCATCAGATCCAAAGTAGTGTGTGTGTGTGTGTGCGTGGGTGTGTGTGTGTGTGTGTGTGTGTGTCTGTGTGTGTGTGTGTGTGTGTGTGTGTGTGTGTGTGTGTGTGTGTGTATGGGAGAGAGAGAGAGAGATAGAGAACATTTGTCTTTAGCAAAATTGTCATAGAGGACAAATGCTTTACATATGGTCTGCATGGCACCATGCATTTCAATTCTGTCTGCCCAGAATCAACCACATTTGGATTTCTTGCTATGCTTGAATTTAGATCCTCTGTATGCTCTACATTTTGTAAAGCATTATCTTGACATGCTTGATTTCACCTAATAGACTATAAATATGACAAAATGTCTTTAACTTGGGCAGATTGCACACTGCTTACTACATTATCTGATAGAAAAGTCAGAGAGTAAACAGAGGCACAAACAAGTTTCTAAATATGTTTTATCACTAATGTTTTATCATGGCACCTATGTTAAACTTTATTAACACCAGGATGTGAGAGAGTGTTATTCCTTCACTGGTGTTGTTGACACAGAACACAGGACTTTGGTAATATACAAAATCACATGAAGTTCCTTTTCCCACTGACTGTTGGCTCAGACATCACTGTGGTCATTCAGTCCGCTAATGGAATTGAAGTGACACAGCACATAACCGCAACCGACACACGACCGCAAGCACTGAACAAGATCAGTTAGACACGAGGTCTGTTGGTGCCTCTAGCCAGCTGAAATGTGGGTAGCCCCGGGCTGTCCCCCGCCATGCCAGTGCTATCCTCATTACTGGTGATTTGCAGAAAGATGCAGACAAAATGAGGCATGTTCTCTCACCTGTGAAGTGGACTGTACTGCACTCTTAAAACGAATGTGTTGAAAACAACACAACTTCTGTTGTTTTTTAACACACCTCTGTATCCAGATAGGGACAACACATTAATTTGAAGAGTGTGCTACTGTGGACTGTACTGTTTCAGTGCCAATCATATCATGTGTTGGGTTTGGCAGGTATTCATGCATGAAAAAGGCTTTTGGAGGGACAGGGAGGGGAAATGTATAGATTGCCCTTGAAAACAGTAACGTTAAATACTTGGGAATTACATGTCCTGAAATCATAGGCCTATGGCAAATCATTATAGGCCAATATCTAAGCTATCTGTTTTAGCCAAGGTTTTAGAAGGGCTTATAAGTGACCAGTTGAAATTTAGCAACATATATATATTGTACTAAACTCTGACAAAAATTATGTGCTTCTCTAAATTAAGGAACACAGACTGTGCTTGTTAGATTGTTACACTATGGGGGGGGGAAATTAAATGAGTATCAGTCTACAAATATCTTGGTTTCTTCTTAGAAGAAAGTTTGTTCTTAAAGCATCATATAGAGTGTCTAACAAAAACAATTAAAGTAAAGTTGGGTTTCTATTATAGAAATTTACATTCATAAGAGAAAGAATCAAGCAAACATGCCAAAGAAGTAAACAGAAACAACTTAGACAAAGAAAACCAGCCAACATAATCCTGCAATTAATCTTAATAACCTGCATACAACTGTTCGGTATGGAAGCCCGTTTCCGCCACTTGAAAAAAAAAACTGCCAGATACTAAGTCAAAATTATGAGATTTAAAGTCATAATTATGAGATTTAAAGTCATAATTATGAGATTTAAAGTTGTAATTATGAGATATAAACTCGTAATTATTAGATTTAAAGTCATAATTATGAGATATAAAGTCATAATTTTGAGATTTAAAGTCGTAATTATGAGATATAAACTCATAATTATGAGATTTAAAGTCATAATTTTGAGATTTAAAGTCATAATTATGAGATTTTAAGTCATAATTATGAGATACAAAGTCAAAATTTTGAGATTAAAAGTCATAATTATGAGATATAAAGTCATAATAATGAGATATAAAGTCGTAATTATGAGATTTAAAGTCATAATTATGAGATTTAAAGTCATAATAATGAGAAATAAAGTCGTAATTATGAGATTTAAAGTCATAATTATGAGATTTAAAGTCATAATTAAGAGATATAAAGTCGAAATTTTGTAATTATTAACCCAGGAAGTCAAGGTTGCTGTTCTGCACTGTTTAGGTATTTGTAGTTTAGACATAAAACTGTTAGGCTACTGTAGCTTAATAGTTTATTTCAGCAATGTCTTTAGTGGTATAATCAACAGGCACTCCTTCGCTTTATGGACATCACCACCACAGGTGGTTTCTTTTAGGCTTTGCTTCTGTAGGCTACGGTTGACACTCGACAGAGGCATCTTCATCCAGCTTTTCCATGCTGGTCACCTGCTCGTTAGAAATGTAGCTAGAGCCTATCAGACATCAGCCTATTTGAACGAACTGGCTGTTTGGTCTATCTGATTATCAAATATGTTGTATCCAATTCAGAATAATTATTCTTTGAAGCATCCATAACCCATTTTGATCACATGCATATAATAATAATGTGTTGTGCTATGAGTGACTTCAAAGCAACATGCAACCGAGTAGCAGTATCGACATTAGAACTGCAAAAGCTATCCAGCCCCATGGAGCCAGTTCATTATGGGAAAATGAGGAAAGTTGCCGCCCATGGTGCAGAAAAGGATCGCTAGAAAGACAATCATTTAGAATGTGAGCAAGTTCATTTATCTAGTTTAGGCTACAGCACGTAGGCCTAGCATGGCATTGCTTGCTCTGACTCTTATACTGACATGTCTAGCGTTCCTTTTCTGAGTCTGACACAGCATGACCTTTAGCGTACTTCCTGGGTTAATAATCTAGAAATTGCGACTTTATATCTCTTAATTATGAGAAATAAAGTTACAATTTTGAGATTTAAAGTCATTACGAAGGAGTGCCTGTTGATTATACCTCTAAAGACATTGCTGAAATAAACTATTAGGCTGTGTGCAAACTGCTACAACCAGAGTCCGTCAACTAGCTAAACTGAGCAGAACAGCAACAGCTCATGACCTTTTGGGTTTACTTCCTGGGTTAATAATCTCAATTTTAAATCATAATTACGACTTTAAATCTCATAATTATGACTTTAAATCTCAAATTATGACTTTAAATCTCATAATTATGACTTTATATCTCATAATTACGACTTTAAATCTCATAATTATGACTTTAAATCTCATAATTACGAGTTTATATCTCATAATTACGACTTTAAATCTCATAATTATGACTTTAAATCTCATAATTTTGATTTAAAACCTCATAATTATGACTTTAAATCTCATAATTTTTACTTAGTATCTGGCAGGTTTTTTTTTCAAGTGGCGGAAACGGGCTTCCATAGTTCGGGAAGTGATGCAATGCAAATAACTAATTCCATAACGTTTTTCTTAGGTTCTGTTTTAATAATTATATTACCGTGTCCTATAATAGCTCTTTCACATGCTCACTTTTTTAAAATCATATTTCTTGTGGCAACCATTGTGTGTCAAAAATAGGTTTTGGATTTTACACCTAAAAAAGGAAAAAGTAAACACATGAATTACATTGTAAGCTTGGACCACTAAATCACCTCAGCAATGTATACGTTTGGGGAAAACACACAGAGCTGACATGTGTACTCCCATGATTTAAGGGGAGTTTCCAAGCAACTGTTGGAAGAGGTGTGGTCCTGGAATATGTGTTTTTAGGTATTATGTATTTGCATTATTAAATTGTGCAGTGCTGCTGTAAGGCTGAGAGGGGTTTTGCATTAGTGTGCATAGCATTAGCACCAGACCATGACATGGTCAATATTAACCACACTGAAAACAGGCAAGCATGGCTGGGCAAGGGGATCCCTGCTCACTGGAGTTTAGTTTTTACTGGCAGATTAGATATTAAGGCCTAGGGAGACCAAAATACAATGATTGTATGTCTAAAAGTAGAGGCTCTAAGCAAATTTTGACCAAATCCCTCATTGGAGAATTGGAATATGGAAATGTTATCATGTGGCTAAATTTTTTGGCTAAAGCTTGTAAGCAAGGTTGATTTGTTGTGACAATCCCCCTTAGTTCAAATCAGGGGGAGAGAAAATAATATAATTGCTAAAAAAGAACACTGATGATGTAAACTTTACAAGTAAGTCCATTTTAATTTAAATCAAGTTGAAAGACAAACATGCATTATATTCCTGGCCTGGATTTGGTTGTTATGAGGGCATCGTGTCTGATGAGGGCATTGTGTCTAATGTGTTTTGACATAACTTGTCTCAGGACATATTTAGTCCTTAAATGGTTATAATGTAAGTGCAGGTGTGGCCTGACACAATGTAGTGGGGACTAAATAGAAACTGGCCCTGTAAACACCAGTGAATGATGCCTGATTGCAGTGTATTTGTGGCGCCAAGTAGAGCAGATCAAAGTTAACAAAGGCCAAGTGGAGATAACCTGGGCGTCTTTTTTGGTGCATATGGCTAGGTGAGACAGAAATTTCCGATACACTGTTGCACCTCAACCACAAGATCAAATACTTAAAGAAGGTTGCTTGGCTGATTTTGCATAGGTAGCATCTTACATCTACACAAGGAAGAAATTTAATGTAAACAAGCTGGGAAACTTGTTCGTTCATGGAATCAAAATATCTTCGTTCATGAATTTCCAAGTGAGCAAGGGAAGAAATATGGTTTGCTATACTACCACAAAAAGAAACTGTAAGATCAAGATCTAGTTGCATTAGCAGATCCTTAATGTGGAGAAATGTTATATATATGCCAGGTGGTTATAAGGCTCAGTGGCAAAAATGACGCCTTGATTAAAACATTTTAAGCTCATCAATCATTAAACCCGTTCTGTTTCATGTCTGACATCCCCTTGGAATTTACTGCTAAATAAATCTGATGCCAGAATATCTGTAGACAGGCAGACCCACAGTGCTGACCGCAATGTCAGACTCCCCTGAGAGACAAGCCCTCTGTAAACATTCAATAAAAAAAAGTAAAAAATGTACCTGAATACACAAAAGCCCAGCAAGTGTCCCACTGACTACTGCACTGGCACAATAAAGTTGGGAAGCCAACTTTCAGAGAGAGGCCAAGTTTGAACATCACTTTGCTTTCCAGTTTAAAAGGTGGATGTGCAGTATCCACATGATCGCTTATGATGAAATGAAATCTATCCCTCCCTCATAATGATTCAAATAAACAGTGCATAGATTATGGAATGGAATGATGAAATGGATTATTTTGTTCGGTGTGATTGCCCTCCTCAATCACTGCTAAGGTAGAGGCAGAGCGGCTGGCAGGTCTTGACCAGGCTGACTCTCCGCTCTTTGGATAATTTATCGGAGTCACTGTCGAGCAAAGCAACAGGGTAGGGCCACTTACTGCAGTCTGTTTTCCCATTTTTGCTTTTTCCTTTTCCCTCAGATAGCACTTTAAATGGTCTGCATTGTTTATATGTTCCTGTAGAGACATGTACAGTACAGTTGATAGGATCAGAATCTTAGGCATTTTGGGTAAGAGAGAGAGAACAAAGAGATTGAAAATGTTCTCGGAAGCATAACCAGTGCAGCAGTCAGTTCACTTCCCGACTGCCTTTAAGGTCTGGACAATGAACATGAATCCATCTTGAAGACAAATACGTCAGCACGGCAAAACACACCTACATGGATTTGTTAAGGTTATCTCCCACAATAGGACAATCATGACATGGGCATGGAGTGGCATAGGGAATACATATCTGCATTTGGTATATGTATCCATTGTAAGTAACCCCAACAAATGTTGCAGATGTGTTGTATGCCCCCACACAGTGTAGAAACCCTGGAGAAGCAGATTGAGATATTTGCTGTGTCTGCCAAGTAGAGCTAAAAAAATGCCCCCCTAATGAAGCAGTTGGCCTTAGTAATGGAATGTTTTCATTACAAGACCATATGTTTGATTCCAAACATCATTGACAAGCCATGTGAGGGAAGACAGACAGATAAAGAGATCATAAGGAAACACAGATAGAGGGACTGTATTAGAAATGAAGAGTTCCTTGTGTGTGTATGTGTGTGTGTGTGTGTGCATGCGTCTTTGTGTCTGTGCTGGTCATTTAATTCTGTGAGACAAAGCTGACCTGTCAGGATGGTTGGATCCCAGTAGTGCACATTCCATTGTTATACCCTGCTGAAGACACTTTTTCCATCAAATCAGGGCTCTTTCCTTCTCTCTGTAGTTACAAGGAAGTATTTTCTTTAAGAAAGTAGACAGGCAAGCTAGCTTTCCATTAGTGAATTAGCTGTTCTAGTCCCTAAAGAGTTTATCTTAAATATAATACTTAAATATATTTCTTGTGATAAACATTAAATACATTTCACGGCCGACAAATCCCGTCTCACAATACACCATGGCAATCATCAGGTTCACAAATAATTTATTCAAAACAAAGACCTATACCTTGTAAAACTAGATGTACCGCAGAGCGGTACAAAATATGACTGCCGCCCAGTCCAGCACATTTTTTCCACAAAAAGAAATCACGCTGAAAGGCCTATATGATTCTAACTGTCTCACTAAATTGCATTATCCACACTCAATTCTCACTGGTATCTGCTAGACAACAAGTACCAAAACATGATTAGTTCATAGATTTCACATGTAAAATTAATTTTATACAACCCCACCTCCATCTTGCCTGTTCATAATTCTGAGAAATTCTTGATTGTTTGTGTTATGTTTATGTTATGTGTGTGGGTGTGTGTGTGTGTGAGTGTGTGTGTGTGTGTGTGTGTGTGTGTGCGTGCTTGTGTGTGTGCCTGCGTATGTGCCTGTGCATGCAAGCGTACATATGTCTACTGTGTGAGTATGTGTCATACGTATGATTACTGTGAATGTATGTGTGTGTGGGTGTGTGTATCTGTTTGTGCACATATGTGCACATGAAATGGGTTAACATGACCCCTGGAGGCAAACATACGGAAAAAAATGGTCATCCTAGGCCCTACAGTTCTCAAGATATTCACAGAGAACTGTGTCTGCCCTACCCTCCTTTCGGGGGGTCCAGTCCAGGCTACAGATCAAAACGAAAAATGACGGTTCCATGCTATCCACCTACAGGCCAGTTGGTGTATAGTAACATAAATTAATTTATTGTGTGGCCCCCCATGAACGGAATTCCACAAAACTTGGTGTGCATACAGAGGGTGTCATAATGATCCTACACTTCCAATTTCGTGCAGTTTTGACTATGTTAGGTCACAGATACCTGCGATTACAACACCTAATTTTTACTTTTTTGTGTTTAACTAGGTGGCGCTATACATGAAATGAGTGGTTATGTAATGGGTTGACATGGCCCCTTGAGATCAACATACAAAAAAAACATGGTCTTCCTAAACCCTACAGTTCTCGAGATATTCACAGAAAACTGTGTCTGCCCTACCCTCCTTTCGGGGGGTCCAGTCCAGCGGGGGGGCTACAGATCAAAACGAAAAACGATGGTTCCATGCTATCCATGTGGGGTTACATGCCCACCAAGTTTCGTGTACCCCGGTCTTTCAGTGTCCCGGGACTCATTGACGGAAATTTCGGCATGCGAAAAAGAAAAAAAAAAAAAAAAGAAAAAAAGAAAAAAATAATAATTCTGACTAAACCTATATGACCGCCGCTTCGCTGCGCGGTGGTCATAATAAGGTCAAAGAATAATCAGATTATTGTAGAACTGATTAGGCTGTGAAAATCAACCGTTAATAGTAAATGCACTTCAACATTTGTGTTTTCCAATGCATCATCATGTTTTGATATTAATTATTAATTATTAATATTAATTAATTATTATTATTAATCCATTCTATTAAGTATATAATAAATTATATTAACCAATAGTTGCTTCCATAGCCCAATCAGTTTTAAAGTAGTTATTAAAATATGGTATGAGTTAATTCAAATGATATTGCTGAGTAAAATGTTTTTTTTTCTTTCTGTGTTTCCAGTTTCACTCTACAGGAGAAAGATGGATGAGAGACAACGGTGACACCCACACTCTGACAAATGAAAGCTCTAGTGTCTTCAGAGGATGTCAGGAGCACACAGCACCAGAGAGGGCTGAAGGGATCGGACCAGAGACTGATCATAAAGGCGTCTCGGAAACACCAGTCCCAGACTGGACAAAATATACAACCAAAACTTGTGTTACCTGAGCAATCAGGAGGCAAAATTAAAACAACAACAACAACAACAACAACAAGAGGTCAGATGCTCTTGGGCCATCACAGTCAGGGGAGCAGGTTCCACAGGTAACTCGGATCAGACCAGTTGAACTGGAGTTGTGGTCTCCACTGCTTGGCGCTCATATGGACGTCAGGCATAGATGAACATTCTGCACTAGGCAGCGACAGAGTGAACTGACCAGTCATGACATCCTTGGAATATCTGGGCCACTGAAGTCATCCCCATCCCTAGCCAAGAGCCCATCATTCCATCCCCAAACACAACTGTATGTTAGGATGTATTCTTTCAAAACACATAAATGGATGCCTGTATACCATAAGAAATTCACAGCAACAATTCAATGTGGATATTTAAATACATTTAAACACATCTGGTACAGTGTATATGAAAAAAATGGTAGAAGTTCAAATTAGATTTTTGTATTTTCTGTTGTTGTGTTAAGTTATTTTGTTTTATTTATTATATAATTTCCCAATCTGTGGATGTAAATTTTAAAGAATGCTGCAGGAATAGTTCTTTTTTTTTGTGCCGTCAGTCCAGCTTGTAGCACACTTTACTTTCTCTAAAGTATAAGCTAAATCCTGCAGCACTGCTTTCTGTATAAACTGCCCAAATCCCATACGATCTCATAGTAAGTGTGAGACACATGCAGTAGAGAACTGGGAGAGAACTGTCTGACATTAGCCAAAATCTTCACAAGACTGACATGCTTTAAAGTAACCTCATTTATTGACATCTTGAATGTCTCTGTGAGTAAAAAAAAATATAATGTGAATTACCATCTAAATAATTTTAAGTTCAGTGTAAAGGCAGTTTATGCCTGTCCCGGACACTGCCAAAACATTTCCAAATACTTCACTGCAAACCAGTAACAGTCATAATATCTATACACATTTGAAGCACTTGGAAAATGTCCAAACTTTTTGATTTACAGTACTTACATGTGAAAATATTCCTGATATTCTTTGGACTGATTCTTTCAAGAATAGATCAGGAGCTGAACAACAATATTCCAGATTCATGTTTCAGGGTGTGCAGAGATCAGATCAGATCTTCTACTTCTTATCTTCATCTTTTGAGATGATCCATTTATGTTGCTGCTACAAATACCTTTCTTTGTCCTTTTACAACCTACTCAAAGCTTGTGAGCATAATATCTTGTATCATCATCCTTCGTTCCTCACCATTTTTGAGCATTCCCTCCCTGATCTGTATATAATGATGTAGAGAAATGTCACGCACAATTTTTCTTGTTTTTGTTTCTTGTTTTTTTATTATTAAAAATGTCTTCATGGTGAATACTCATGTGTCATGTAAATGCTTTGAGGTTGACACTAGTACTCAGGCTGGGGGGCGTGGGAGTGGGTGGTCTAGCTAGTCTACCTGTCTGAAGAGTTAAGCTGATTAGAGTTGAGTGAATGGCTGGAGCAAATGTGTCACTTTTGTTTCTGAAGCCAAAATTATTATCCAGTTATAAAAATGTCAGAAGCACACATATATCCCTAGCATTTTCCTTCCCTGAAATCACTGCCATTTAGGTTTATAACCTATAATAAATGTAAATTCAAACTAGTACACAAGATTTCCAGAAACAGGATTTTTAAGACAGAAATATTTCATTAGCACAAGGGTAGTGCTGTGTTTAGACTGAGTTTGTGTGTATGTGTGTGTGTGTGTGTGTGTGTGTGTGTGTGGGTGTGTGGGTGGGAGGAGGGACAGTAGCCTACCGGTATATGTGTGTTTGTGTGTGTGAGCGTGCATGCATGTGTAGGCTACTTTCCAGATTGCGTAGTGCTTCAACTGATGACTGAACTAGATGTACCGCAGAGCGGTACAAAATATGACCGCCGCCCAGACAAGCACATTTTTTCCACAAAAAGAAATCACGCTGAAAGGCCTATATGATTCTAACTGTCTCACTAAATTGCATTATCCACACTCAATTCTCACTGGTATCTGCTAGACAACAAGTACCAAAACATGATTAGTTCATAGATTTCACATGTAAAATTCATTTTATACAACCCCACCTCCATCTTGCCTGTTCATAATTCTGAGAAATTCTTGATTGTTTGTGTTATGTTTATGTTATGTGTGTGGGTGTGTGTGTGTGTGTGTGTGTGTGTGTGTGTGTGTGTGTGTGCGTGCTTGTGTGTGTGCCTGTGCATGCAAGCGTACATATGTCTACTGTGTGAGTATGTGTCATACGTATGATTACTGTGAATGTATGTGTGTGTGTGTGTATATCTGTTTGTGCACATGTGTGCACATGAAATGGGTTAACATGACCCCTGGAGGCAAACATACGGAAAAAAATTGTCATCCTAGGCCCTACAGTTCTCAAGATATTCACAGAGAACTGTGTCTGCCCTACCCTCCTTTCGGGGGGTCCAGTCCAGCGGGGGGGCTACAGATCAAAACGAAAAATGACGGTTCCATGCTATCCATGTGGGGGTACATGCCCACCAAGTTTTGTGTACCCCGGTCTTTCAGTGTCCCGGGAATCCTTGTTGGTGTACGTCACTAAATGGACACATAAATTATTTTATTGTAAGGCCCCCCATGAACGAAAGTACACAAAACTTGGCATGCATTTGGAGGGTGTCATAATGATCCTACACTTTTAATTTCGTGCAGTTTTGACCTTGTCAGCCAGAGATATTGTGATGAAAACACCTAATTTTTTGCTTTTTAATTTTTAACTAGGTGGCGCTATACATGAAATTAGTGGTAATGGAATGGGTTGACATGCCCCCTTAAGACCAACATACATAAAAAAGGTGGACCTCCTAGGCCCTACGGTTCTCGAGATATTCACAGAAAACTGTCTCCGGCCACCTACAGGCCAGTTGGTGTATAGTAACATAAATTAATTTATTGTGTGGCCCCCCATGAACGGAATTCCACAAAACTTGGCGTGCATACAGATGGTGTCATAATGATCCTACACTTCCAATCTCGTGCAGTTTTGATTATGTTAGGTCACAGATACCTTCAATTACAACACCTAATTTTTACTTTTTTGTGTTTAACTAGGTGGCGCTATACATGAAATGAGTGGTTATGGAATGGGTTGACATGGCCCCTTGAGATCAACATACAAAAAAAAATGGTCCTCCTAAACCCTACGGTTTTCGAGATATTCACAGAAAACTGTGTCTGCCCTACCCTCCTTTCGGGGGGTGCAGTCCAGCGGGGGGGCCACAGATCAAAACGAAAAACGATGGTTCCATGCTATCCATGTGGGGTTACATGCCCACCAAGTTTCGTGTACCCCGGTCATCATTGACAGAAATTTGGGCATGCGAAAAAGAAAATAAATAAATAAATAAATAAATCTGACTAAACCTATATGACCGCCGCTTCGCTGCGCGGCGGTCATAATAACCTCACTGGCACTGCATGTCTACACACTGTGACTGTGAAATAGCATTTGCAGGCTTCAAAAGAACATGGACCAGAACCCTGCCAATGACAAAACGTGTGCTTCTTAGAGGACTACGACTTCTTGGGAAATCATCATCTACTCCAGAGTTGTAAAAGAGGCTTACATAGAGCTGTATAGAGAGAGTTTGGCCAACTAGGGAATCGAATGGGAACCATGTTGGATCTGTAAGGGCCTTTTATTTATTGGCAAACGTTGATGATAACATGCCTGTTATAGAGTTATCTGAAATTGGTAACCAACATGACGGAGTTGGCCAAACTCTCTATGTACAGCTCTGGGCCTACATACCTTTCCCCTCTCTGAGCGTGTAATAACCCAGTGTGACACCATTAGCCTAGCTAAACATAATTCACTGGAAGTGGGCTACACCAGCTAGCCTACAGCTAGCCTATGACTAAAAGAGAGCTGTAGGCAAACTGGTGTAACACACTCCCAGTAAATTATGCTAAGCTAAGATAATGGTATCATACTGGGTTGCACATATGAGAAGAGAATGTATGTATCCTGTTGTCTAAGGTAGATGACAAATAAGCAAACAGTTGCTGTGTTCCTTGACATTAAACCCTGCTGCCTCTTCGCCCAGTCCAGCAGAGGTGCCCTCATCACCTGACACTTTCGACAGTAGGCTATGTCAAAGATCACCTCTTCATTGTTGAACCACACATTAGGCTCGTCATATTGACTTGTTGTCCATCTAATTTGCAACAGCTTCTTGAGGAAAGGGCAGCTGTATTTCTGTGTGACATACAGTAATGGTGTTTTGTCACAAAGTTCAATTTCAATAGCATGCACAACAGCTTAATGGAGCTGGTGGTTACAACAGTGAATGTAAGGAGTGCATTAACCAAGCTGTCTTTGCACTATAGCCTGCACCCCATCTTTAACTCCACTCTTGGCCACTGCCCTAGCATGTTTCCTGCATGAAACCCTGTGTGTGAAAGGTGATCAAGAATTTATCAGCAATATACTCTATAGCAAACTGCCTCAGTTCAAGTAAACCTATCAAGTGTTCCTCTGGCACCCGATTGCATACAATCATCACCATGACTGTTTTCCACATTGGACCTGTCCCTCATAATATCATGCAGTAGCTTGGTGAATCTATTTATCCCAAATTTCTTATGACTATTTTCAGCATGCGTAGTTGCTTCGTTCTGAAATGTTTTAGAGGTGTATTCGTCATTCTTTGGAAATTTCTTAACAATGTCAGGCAATTTTGTATCCTTCTCAAGTGTGTATTCGTATAATTTCACAAACAGCCCAGCAGCCAGGCCATCAACACACTTAACACTCCTCATCATTATATTAGTATACTGTCCTGATCTCCACACAATGGCAGCTCTTTCACTGCAGGAAATGTAACCAACTCTCCAATCATTTTGATGTAGTTAGTATCTGTATCTGTTCTTTTCAGCATGCTGAGGGCCAAGGGGTGAAGCACTGAACCTGTTGTTTGCCATGCTTTATACTCTTCCCAGCGAGAGACAGCATGTATGTAAGCCTAGGCGCTCCTGGCTCAACGCTGTTGCAGTCCACAGTCACATTCAAGATTCAAGATTCAAAAAGCTTAATTGTCTGATATGTTGCCATGTTAGAAAATATTCTTTTGATTGAAGGCAGAGTGTGTGTGATGTGTCAGTTTCATGAGTTCTATTGCTGCTTTCCAGGAAATCCTGTCATCACAAATGCATCGTCTATGTCATGGACTGAAAACCCTGCATGGGAAACAAAAGCACACATATTTTTCAGAAGGAATATTCTAGCCACAGTCAAGACAGAGAAACATTTCTCCCTAGGTTCGATTACTCGTCCTGGATAGGTTTTCAAAACTGGCTGGCTTGGGGTTTCTCCAAGGGTGTATATAAATGTGTGTGTGTGTGTGTGTGTGTGTTTGTGTGCATAATTGAAATGATTTTAGCCAAATTATAAATAACTCCCTGCCTTTACCTTTATGTCCTTTACATGCTGAATAAAACCATCCAAATAATAGTGATTATCCCTTCCTAATCTCTACCCTGCCACATATTATCCCTCCTGCATGCCTCTCTTTTACATGCTAAAACCACAAGATGAATGACTAAAACAGTATATGGGCTATCTTAAACCTACATTTATTTGATTGCAGCATCAGCTACTTCCTCTTGACTCACTGAAACGGATGCCTGAAGTAACTGCATATCCTAAACAAGCAAGACACAACAATAAGGGACGGGTTATTGAAGCTATTTGAGCTTGGCTTACTAATTGCCAAGCTCAAAAAAGCCTCTCATTAGCTAAATGATCCCTATCATAACATTAATGCATATACAACACTAAGGAAATTAGAATGATATAGGCTCATACAGCCTGAAGCAGCAAGCTATAAAGGTGCATCTCAAAAAATGAGAATGTCATGGAAAAGTTTTTTTTTTCAAGTAATTTATTCCAAAATGTGAAACTCTACACATAAAGTGAGATTTCAAGCCTTTTTTAATCTTGATTATTCTAATCTTGATTACCGGTATTACCGTTAGGCTATATCATGGCAATCAAAAAGGCAGTACCTCAAAATATTAGAATAAAGAATATATAATAGAGAAATGTCGACCTGAGAAGAGCTCTAATCAGCTGCCTGGCAATGGTTACAAAAAGAGAATGTTTGAACTTTACTTTAGAGGTAAAAAAAATGCTTTGGGCAGGTGAACAAACCCCACCCAAACACAGCCTGTCTGGTTTGAGTTCACCTTGGTGTGTTTTTGTACACATGCACCTTACTGTATTTACAATATTTCAGCTAATTTGAAACAAGCCCTAGAATGCATTAGATTCTAGATTACTCCATCCAATCCATAAGAAATACTTCTCACACATACAGTAAGTGAGTAAGCAAAAAGTCAGAAATATATATTTTTTGTTAAGTTTATGAGCTTGACATAACAGAGTATTTTACTTTGTTCTCTGATGTTAATATAGAGGTATGCAACTTTGGTCTGTCAAAAACGGATGCAAAACCATTTACAACTGTATGATTAGGCTGGGAAATAAAATGGCCCATTTTAGCAGATATCTAGGGCCTCCGCATGCAATCTGGCACCCACATCAATAATCAGAGCTTTACACTGATTGACTGCCAAAGAACGCTAACAATAGGCTCCAGCAACCTCTACCTGAATCATCAACTCGAAGTGGTTACATAACTTGTAGAGGGGGACAGATCAGAGGGATGTGTCAGTTTGTGTTTGCATTACACCCTGTCTTTGTTCCTTTGTTCAGATTTGCCCATTTTAGTGACCATTTCAAAGACCGAGGTTTGCAAATGAAAAAGGAAACAACCATGTTTCCAGTTCACCTTAGCATTCGTGACCTCTCCTTCAAGTTCATGTTAGCTTTGTGACCTCTCGTTAGCTTTGTGACCTCTCCCTGCTCGGCCTGCTTGTAAGTACAGGCAGAGTAAGCAAATTAGTTACAAAGCACATTAGTCTGTGCCAGTGTTTACAACAATTGTGTCACAGAATTAATAGACAAAAAAGTCACTAGTCCTGTCAAATGTATGTGATAAGTGATAGGAATATCAACAGTAATGACAGCCAAACATTGGCTATTCAAAACATACCTTCATTATTGTTCACTGTGTTCTTGTTGGTTTCAAAGGGGATAAAAAACACAAGCGGGGCCCCAGGGTGTCCTGGTGATGCGGCAGTACAGTAGAGAAGCCTTCCGCTGCCAAGCATGTGGAACTCTTCAAAAGATCCCCGAACAGTCTGTCCAGACCACACATTTATCATAAAGTCACATACATTACAAAAGAGGCTGAAGCAATCGCTGGGAAATGGGAAAACAAAATATTGTCACTGAATCAGTCAAACACGATGAAGATAAGCCTGTAATTGTTATATGATGGTATCATCCAGTGATTCAACCCTCATATCAGAACAGTGACTGTTTTTTTTTTTTTCATTTCAGAGATGTATGGTTCAGCATACTAAAGATTCTCCTTCAATGTATTATTCTTCGTATTTCCTGAAAACATGTTAGGGGTGAGAGAAATAATAGTAATACATATTAAAGAATCTACCTCAACAATTCAGTGTCATCATAATGTGCAACATGATTTTGGACAGCAAAGGGGAAAGATGGGGTAGGAAGTAAGGGCTGGTATTCAGTAAACATTCACTGTGTGTGTGTCTTGTGTCCATTTATATATTCTATATGGTGGTAAATCAAGATAATTGTACGCTTAGTTGCACAACAATTTGGACCATTGCCTTAGTGTGAAGTATGATTCTAATGTAAGGATGGTAATGTGTTTGTGTGTGTGTGTGTGTGTGTGTGTGTTTGGCTAAACACACTTATCTCTTGCATTGCACATGGAAACAATTAGCCAAGTCTTGCTCCAATTCCAGGGGAGCACAACCTGATTAGTATCAGGTAATTCTTGTTCCTGACTCCTTTCACCAGCCAGGGGACTGTAATGTCACCGTAATCATATTTTACCATCTGCTGTGGAGAATAACCTCCCACAGTTTAAACTAGTAGAACAAAAGGTGACTGGTATTCTTGAGCCCAGTGGGCCACCAAAGACTACACGTCAGAGCAAAAGAAGACAAAAAACATCTGTACCTATTAGCATTCTAACAAGAAGACTACCCATGAATGAAATGGGAGAAACAGGATAGATACAATTTATATACTAAGTGCCATAAGTGTCACAAACTTTAACATAACAGTGTGAGAAGTATTCTTCACAATATATAGGATCCCTTATACATGGCCAGGTTTCTAGGCTCTTCAAAGAGTGCTGTCTATTTAAACCTATATTGACCAGTGTCTTGTACTGGTTTTACAGATAAGTAGGCAAGTCTCGCTCAGCAGATGGTAGGACACAGCAGATATGGGTGCCACACATGATGTTTCTTGGGATGGGGAGAGTCTTTGTGAGACAAGATAAAAAAAAAAAAACGTTGCCCAGCTCGCTGGATGGGTTTTTCCTTTTATCAGATAAACTAGAGGGCAGGCAGGCAGAGGTCTCACCCTCCACAACTATGTGAGAGCAAGTTACTGTATGAGGCCTTTTAACAGCAGGATGGTGCAGCTAGAGAACAACACCAACTGGCTCAGATGTCAAAATACTTTTTTAATTTTAGAAATAAACTAGAACACAGTTGGTGTGGTGATACATTGAAAACTGTGCACTGATTAACTTTAATATTTTTTCTTTAAAATAATTGTGATGCCATGCATTTCTTGATCACCTTCTTGATCATCCATGCAATAATTATATTTTAGAGAATTTAAATGAGCTATACTGACATCAAATAGTCAGTTTTTAGTTGATTGATGTGGATTTGTACCCTTGAGCCAAGTGTCTACGGAAATACCCATGAGATTAAATAAATGAGAGACCTTTATCAACAATCAGAGACTCTTAGAAAAGCCTATGCATAGTGCTGAACTATGCCTATAGGCCCTATATCTTAAACATTTCAACATTAACAACGAAGCAGAAAACTTTAATCTCTTCTTCTCAAACCGAAATATACACACCATTAACCAGACCTGGGGCTTGTTTTGTAAGAAAGCAAACCTTATGAAGTATGACCAGGCCTCACCTCAACGTTCCCGAGCCGCTTAAAACTGAATATTTGGGAAATGTCTGGCCTCATGAAAACTGTTACGTTCTAAAGCTGTTGATCTCTCAAATTAAACCCGCTTTAACCCTCTCTGCTACGGACCTAGGCTACTGTTCAGTTCAAAAACATCTATCGCGAGCGGCAGTTAAGTCTTTGTGAGTCGTCAAAAGGCAAACAAGATTCTTCCAGTCGAATGGCTCTACCTAGTGGACAAAAAAATAAACTGTGCTAAAAGAGTTGGGTAGAATTACTAGGCTACATTCGGGTGCACCTGCAGGTAATCAAACAAGAGGTCACAGTTCAATCGACGTAACCGTCTACGCTGGACTCCCACGGCGTCGTCGGATAAAAAAAAAAAAAAAAAAACATCTTTAGCCGTCGGATAAGTGAGTATCACCAACTATTTTCTTAATCTTTGTTGACTTTCAAACGACTGTTATGATTTTTGGTCATTTTAGCCGTCAAATTGTGTATAGTTTGGGCGGACGATGCTATGACATCTTGCCAAGGAGTACGTAACCCAAGTTATGCATGTTTCCCAAACCCAAATTGTGTTTGCAATAAAACACGGCCTGCAGTATAGTGTAGTGTTCTTGTTTCAGTGTTCTTACTAATAGTAGCCTAGGCCTAGCTACTCTTCCAGAAAATATACTGGTGGTGCTTCTAAAAAAAAAGGCCTATATATTTTTTAGTTGTTACAGTAACACACACATACCACTTTTAAGCATATCTCATAAGTTTGCAGTTGGGCTGTCTTCCAAAAGTTGATGGCGATGATTGAGGTCCCGAAAGATGACAGCATAAATTCATTTTGTTCATCCTTTTCATCCATCTCAGACAAAGTTTATGTACCTTGGGGTAAGTGTGTCACATCAGCCACTAGATCTCGTATCAGGACAAAACTCCCTCAGTTGTCTATCTGTCTGTGTGATTTACATATGAATTCCAAAACATGTATAATCTGAAGTTTGTGTGAAGTACTCTCTCAGTGTTTCCTGTCTGTGAATCATTGTGTCATCTGCATTGTTTCTATAACAAGGCTGTGAGCTGACTTCCTCCAAAGCAACAGCAGTTTTTGAAGTGGACTACCCCTTGGAGTGTCAGTTCTTTGTCAAAACGGTAAGAGTTAGCTTTTGTTGCGTGAAACAATGAGTAATGGCACATATACAAACATCATGCCACCACTGGGATCAGCCCTTGTTTAGAACAGGGTTTATTCTGTTGCTTGTCATTACAGAAGCCAGCATTTATGCTGCATTCCAGACAACTCTGTCAAGTCAAAAATGTCCTAGTGGGAATCTCCCAATTTCATTCCAGACAAATTCGGAGGTCAAGAATTCTGACCTCCTACTGGGAAAAAATACAATGGAACACCACTTCGACCTCCGACGTCCGAGTTGTCTGGAATGCAGCATTAGTACCGCTGTAATCCAGGCATATCATATGCAGAGTAGACACAACGTTTTACTTATGAAATAGCCTTTTACAATAACACAGTTCGCCTGTTTTACAAATGCACCCCCCCCCCCCCCGTCTGCTCCCAGATCTGTCTGAGTGCTGGTGCCAGTGATGATATGCATGTGGTTGCTGTTTGTGATGGAGATGGGAGGGTTAAGGAAGTACCTATTGCCACCCTGCGTCATACCATGCCCATGGTGAGTCACAATTGACTGCTTGCTTGTCACAAAGCACATATACCTGCACCAAAACATATTGGTAAATAACTGCAGACAATGCATCTGTGGCTTGTTTAGTTGTTTGTGTGAGCAAATAACTTGTACTGATTGGAACTCTGTTCCAAAATAACACTAATGGACATGGCTAAGACGTTCTAGTGTGACATTTCCCTGGCACCTGCTACTGGATATATATGGCATTTGCTACCAGTTAAATTGACTCCCATTCACTTTCATTATACACTCATTTTCTTTTTGTGCCTTAACAATGTTGTCGCTGAATATTTGAAGGGTTTGGATATACTGTATGACATACTCCCGAATGTGGTGAATTTATGTATGACCCCAACCTGAAAGTTGAACTGTTAAAGCATGTCCGTATCATGAGCCTATTTTCCCCAGGTTAGTTTCCAAGCATTTGAGCTTATACCACCAGTCACTTTCAAACTCGCCTCAGGGCAAGGCCCTGTCTTCATCACTGGTCAGCATATAACTAGTAAGTAAAGGATTTTTTTCAGTGTTTGTTATTTCAGACAAAGCCTACTGAAATAATTTAGTTGTTTGACTTACCACATTGGACATCACCAAGAATGAGGTGTTAAGAATAAGAAACTTATTGGACCCTATACTTGTCTGAATGTTTTGCAGTTGGATTGGAAGAAGATGAATCTTGACCTACAGTATAAACCATGGAAACGGCACTGGAATTCAGTGTGGGCTATCATGTGAAGGGTTTCATCATGGCCTCAAAAGCTGTCAACCTTAAATATTAATTCCTCAAAGCTAACTGCTATATGTTAATGGACAGTAGCCGTCCATTTGTGTGCCATCATGTTTGCAATTTTGAAATATGTATTAGAGAAACTAAATAAACAATAACAATAATACATGTTTACCAGAAAGTGCTCTTTACAACATTGGCCTATATGCTCTGTGGGTTCTCCTTCCTTTCATTTTTATTATTTCTCAAGATTTGTTTGAGATCTGTGCTTATTAATGGGTAGGCCTAGACTATATTCTTTGCAAAGCTGGGCCTTCATAGCATTTTTTGGAGGGATGCTAGCCTACATGTTTTTCTATTTTAAGAGACAACTGCCTGGCCTATATATTAATAATAATCAATTAATTTAATAATCAGGTAGCTATTTCTATTTTCTCTACCATGACCGAACACTTTCTCTACATGGCTCTGTTGTCACCAAGAAACGCCCGTCACACCACGTAACATGGCAACAGGCAGTCAACAAACTAACGTTAATGAGCTGATGCACGATTAGACGGGGGGAAATACACGTCAACAACCATGATGAAACCTAAGCAGCCAGGGTCGCAGTGGTGAAAGGCGACTGATCGGCATATTTTACCGATAAAATTAAGCAAAAAAATCTATATCAATGTCTGTCATATCCGTATTTACGAACATCCCTACAGCTCCACCAAAACAGGAGTCTAAGATTTTGGATGATTTCAGGAGAGACACTCACCCAGAGAAGGTGAATCTTGCAGGACGTGGTGAGTGGAAGTCCGCAACTCGGATCACCTTTGGTTTTGTAATTTCTATCAATTGATGGCGCGTGGATCTCTGCCAATTAATGGTTTCATTTTACAATGGAGCACTACAAGGGGGCATTACTTAGAATACCCTAACTTATGAATAACTAAGACCTGTTGACGTTTAACCTTTACAACATACAGCAGTAGGCTATTATAATGAATATAGATAGCCTAATTAAATTATTGAATTGCCTCTTTATCTCCTCTAATTTGCAGAGTATCTTAATGAAGATGGCCAGACCACAGTGCTTCCCCTCATATGGAAAATAAAGCAACAAATTGGATCAGACCCAACCCTCACTCCTGGGTATCCCCCACCTCTTGGTCTAACTGAACTGACCAAGAGAGTGGTGGAGCTCACACTGGGAAAAGACAGTCCTGCCATCGTGGAAAACAGGGTAACCTGACAATTTGTTGTTGTAGAAATCAGCATCACTTCTCAGATGTTGCCATAGGATTAAACAGGCTTGGTGTTGAGTGGGCCTGTAAAATACACAAGTAGGGCCCACCTCCTTAATCAGGGCCCACCAGCTGGACACACAGATACCTCAGCCTGACGCAAGAACTCATAGTTTATTTGAACAGGGCACAAACAATTATTTGTCTTTTGCACTGACATTGAAGATGAGGTCAGCATGTTTAAACCCATGACTGGAATTAAACAAACCATCAGTGTCCCTTTAATCACATTACATTCAGGTGTGGGGATGATTTACCACATGTAAACATGTCCCGCTAAAAGAAATCAGATATCACTCTGGACAATGACTACCGTAAGGGAAAGTCATTTTGACGTGGGTGGCCGGAGGTGTAAACCATCAGTGCTGTGCTGCTGATACTGTGAATCATGGCTTACCCCCCCCCCCCATGTGTTTAATGTTCTCTGTGCCCCTCTGGTAACTACGCTGTACAATTGATTTAAAGAGGTAATGTATCTCGTGCAGGGCTTCAAATCCATAGGTACAGGCGCTTTAGTAAGACATTGGTCAACGACTGCTGTAACTGACTGGAGGGCTTAATTTGCTGGTTGCAGGTGCTGGGGGTGCAGGCAGTGGGCTTTATGGGAGCGGTGAGGCTGGGCGCAGAGCTGCTGAGGCGTTGGTGTAACAACAGAGCATCCTGGAGTGGACCCATCCTGCTGCCCTCCCCCTGTGATGGTGGGTAGGTCATGAGCGTGAATATGGACTGTCCCTTTTATTACAGGGAACAAATAGGTTTAGATGCTGTTTTCAGTTAGATAGTGGAACTGCAGATGAAGTTTTAAAGTGTCCAAAATATGATTATTTTCAAAATATGCTTATGGGTTGCACAAAACATGTCCCCTCAGATTACACATTATCAGCAGCTCCATTCTTGCCAGTTTCATAGGCTGTATCTGGGGCTTGTTGCCTCAAATGCAAATGAGCTGTTGTTGGCCACGTCCCACTCCGGAACTGATTCCATGTTTACGTCAACGGGCAGCATGAAAAGCCAGGGAATACGAGTCGTGTCGATGACATGATGTTGGAGGATTCTCCACCAGAAAGCCTCTGACTGCCAGTGATCAAATGCTATTTGTTATGCAGGAATAATAAAGAATGTGTGACAAAAGTAATTGACGGTTCTGTTTGAATTTTCGTAGTAAAGTGGCCTGATAGTCAAGTTATGGGAGTTTAGCCGAAACGTCTGCTAAATACAATAACCATAGCAGAATCAATTCAGACACCTTTCTGCATGTATGATGTAACATGGCCTAACAATGTTAAATGATAATGGGTAAAACTTGGGTCGGTATATAAGCCCACTAGAGTTGATGTACCCCTATTCAAAAGTTTAAATACATTTGTGAAATTGGCTGCCTATTACCGGATGGCCTGGGTCGCCTCCAGCATAGGCTAGGCCAGAGGTTCCCAAAGTTAAAACTGCCGAGACCCAATTGCAACAGGGATGGAATTGAATTGAACAGCTCACCCGGAGACTGAAGACAGAATACATTCAGAAACCTGTATCTCACTCAAAACAGCATGGATGTTTTTTTCCCCCAAGTTTGTATAGGCTTACGTGTGGAAGCACCAGAGTCACAACATAACACCCCAGATTTTCCATATTATGGGCATTTTAAAATGGTTGATGTAGCTGTGAAACAAGAAAATAGGTAGGTGAAACACGAGAAAGCAAGCTATTAGCATTTGCTTCTAAATTCTGGTAAGTCAGACATAATGAATAATAAGTCAGACATAATGACTTTGTGCATGAGTGGAACAGAAACTAATGTTTCTAGAGGGCTTCCTGTTACATGCTGGAATCTCAATATCACAGGGTTCCTACGCAGTATGGAAAACCTGGAAAAGTATGGAATTTGATTTTAGTAATTTCCAGGTCTGGATAAGTAGGGAAAAAAGAAACAAGGGTATGGAGAAATATTTGTGTTTCCAGACTATTGCATTTGCAGTACTAATCACTTCACTTAGGTCATAATGAACCATTCCTACTGTTGTGTAGCTTAACTGTCAGTCCCCATCGTCAAGATACAACTATGATACAACTAAAAATGACCCAGCTAAATGGACAAATATTAAGTGTCATTTTTTAGTTCACTTCAGTTGTCCATACCTTTGTTTTCACCGAGTTATCCCAAACCAGATGTGGCCGCTATGTCGAGAATATGGTCAGAAAAATCTAGCGAGAAGTTTGGAAATTTGAGTATGGAAAAAGTATGGAATTTTGAAATGGAAAATGTGTAGGAACCCTGATATCATGTGTTGCAAATCTTCTACACTTCATATGCCTTACTCACATTTTTCCAAATTCTATATCCCTCACTCTGTGACTACTTTAAAATAAGGTCTAATCCTCTCTTGCTTTTTCAGACTCACTTGCCGAGACCTTTGAGGCAGCAGGGTTTGGGAATGTGTGCTACTACCGCTACTGGGATGCGAATAGTTTGGGAGTGTGTGCGGAGAACGTGCTGAAGGATCTGGAGGAGGCCCCTGAACAGAGTGTAGTTGTCTTGTCCGTCTCTGGCCACTACCCCACAGGTGCCGACCTCTCTGTAGATGACTGGAAACTCGTGGCAGATGTCATGATGGTACAAGGCCAGTTCTACCTCACTAGATGACCTATGAGCTTTTTTACAAATGTTTTGGAAAGGTTTAATTGTTTAAAAAACAAAACAATTTTAACATTCTGAAATGCATTCTTGGAATGCTGTCCCTTTCCCTTAAATCTATCTTTATCTCTCTCTCTCAAACAGCAGAGGAGATTATTTCCTTTCTTCCTGATGTCAGAACAAGGCTTTTCTAAGAGCTTTGAGAAGGATGCTTGGCCTGTTCGTCATTGTGTGTCTTTGGGTCTGGAGGTTATGTGTACACAGTCCTTCTGCCACACATTTGGCTTGTATGGTAAGACTCAAAGTCCCTTCTGTTATGATATTCACTCGTGCCCACTAACATGGCTAGAACAACTAGTGCTAGCTAGCATGAAACTCAAAGGTTCAGGTTCATTAATATGAACTTTATCACTGTATTGTTGTAAGTCGCTTTGGATAAACACGTCTGCAAAATGAATAAATGTAAAGGTGAATCTTAGGTGTGTTGAATAATTTCAGAGATATTCAAACAATTGATCGAACCCGAACAGATTGTATACTTCAAATAAACTGAAAAACTTTCAGTTGGTTCCTAGAGGGTTTCTGGTTGAAACGTTCAAAATCAACACAGCTACTTCAAATTGTAAATTAATTGGACTTTAGCTTAGTTTTCTATAAAATATTGACTTTAATTTGTTTTGACCCCAAGTTTGCATTGGCTCAATGTTGTTTTCTGTGCCACTGGAAATGCCATGGGAATGCTAATGTTTGTTTATACTGTTGAAAGAGTCAATAGTTAGTGGACACACGAACAGGTCAAGAAAACAACGTGACATATCTGATACTGAGAAACTTCTGATGGATGCGTAAGTGGCATCCCTCTCCTCTACTCACGGCAGCTTTGATTTTCCAGGGGAGCAGGTTGGACACCTCCTGTGTGTGCTGAAGCACAACAGCTTCCTGCTGGCTGTCCAGTCGCAGTTGGAGAAGTCAGTCCAAACTCTGTGGTCCTCTCCACCAACAGGTGGTGCCCGTGTGGTGGCTACCGTCCTCAGTAACCCTGCACACCTTATTGAGTGGTGAGTCAGTCACGTCCAGTAAAATACTGTTGTAGATGACCCTGAGAAGGGTGGTCATGTTTGTTTGTAATTCCCCATCCCATACACTTAGTATTCAGGTATGTTCTCTTTTTCAATAAATGGGCAATTGTTTTGGGAAAAACTGTCACTGTCTGAACCTTGTCAAACCGATTTATTTCTGAATTGTGCATGTACTGTCCTTTTTATATCAATATAAATTATTTAACTTAATATTTGAGTATTTCCAAATACATTTAAGATTATTTATAAATATGTACATGTATATTGTATCTTAATATATATCTACCGGTATATATAATAATAAATAAAAATGGTTTACTGTATATTGTAACATAAAGGAATGGGTGATCGTCTCTCATGAGTTCTCAGCTTATACCCCACATGGTTCATGTGCCACTTTAGGCAGGAAGGTGTGAGGAGTCAGGTGGAGAGGTGCATGCTGATTAGGGAGCAGCTCAGAGAGAAACTGAGGCTGCTGGGATGTCCAGGGCAGTGGGACCACCTGACCAAACAAACCGGACTCTACTGCTGCACTGGCCTCAGTGGTGAGTGTTGAATCTGTTTACTTTGTTTACTTTGTTGCAACGCATACCGTAATTGAAATTTGAAACACATACAGTGTGTTCTTTTTGGGTCGAAATTTATACAGTAGACCAGCAACCTTCGGTGAATCTGTTCTGTTTAAATATGAATGTAGTTTATACAAAAGAGAATAAAAAAGACACAGCTGAATAATTCAATGACAGTCAGTGTTCCTTGTCCAAAGAGCATCATGAATGTCAAGTCTAAGCCTCTTTATGACACAGCATCATTGCACATTGATGTTTTAATCAATGAAAAAATCAATCAAAACAAACTGCGACTGTATATTTAAGCAATAAGACACAAGTGAGAGTGGGGTTGGTAAGGATATACCCACGGCCGTGGTTGGGCCATAGGCACTCATTGAAAGCAGTTGACTTGTCCTCTTTGAATTGTAACTGAAATTGGAGAGGCTCATGCTTGCAGTTAAGCGTAAAATGAGAACCGATAATTACCAGCTTCCTTAGTCCCTGTGTGTAGACTTGTGGGTTTAACATTCACACGCGGTAAATGAGTAACCCTTCACCCAGCTGCGGCAGGCTGATTGACTCTGCAGGAGAGAGAGATAAATGAGAGTTGGCTAACTACGACTGCTGCGCTTGTCTTCTGGTTTTTAGGTCATCAAGTGGAGTTTCTGGGCAAAAGGAGACATGTCTACCTCTTGGATATTGGGTGTCTGAATATAAGTGCAATCAACAGCCGCAATGTTGATTATGTGGCAGAATCCATCCATTTGGCTGTAACCACTCTTTGATTTGTAAAAATAGATGACAATGTTCTTTTCATATTCTTTATGACTTACCTTTGCCCATCCAGACAGTATGCGACTAGGCCATGGATTGTGCAGAATAGTGAATAAGACAGTCGGATATTGCATAAAGATATTGCAGATATGACATTAAATTAGTATTCTTCAGATGTTTCAGATGATTTTTTTTTTTAGTAGGAGCTCAGTGTTCATGTGTAGTAATGGGGGTAAGACTGTAGCATCGAGGGCATGCTGGCCAGTCACATACAGTACCTCTTGTCCTGTGCTATACCTGAATACTTATGTTGGGGGAAAAAGAATGAACAAAGAGATGTTAAACACTGTTGTTTTTTAAGAGAGCTACAATTTCTACCCCTTCCTGAGTGTTTAATGTAGGATGGGAGATTTTCTTTTTGGTATATTACCTGAAATCCTTTTTATATCCCGATAGCAACCAACTAATTAAATACTCTGACATCAAAATAAAAAATATTCATCTGTGGAAGCCGCAGGGCTGTAAAAGCATTCAAGCATTCAATCATTTTGAGTGGGCTGCAACAAATGATCGGTTACTAATCTGTCTTTCAACTCGACTCCTGCATGCATTGTGTGTGAGTGACTGGAGCTTCCAAGGTTGCATTAGCCAGGATGGCATACCAATGTTCTCCTTAGTGTAGTGATAGTCAAAACAAGTGGCACTACACTAAGGAAATGTTGGAGTTATTTTGTCACTTTTGGGAGCTATAGGCTAGTTGGTTCCATGGCTAGCTATAGGCTAGTTGGTGGGGAGCTGGTGGGTGCGTCAGACAGAGTTGCTTCATGCGCAAGAAGGATATTCATTATGTTACTCTGGGGGAGATGGGGAATAAGCTAATTTCCCAAAATGTTGGCATGTTCCATTCATATCTGTACATCTGGAACAACAAAAAGCATTCGTGAAAAAAAAGTTTGCCTATGGCAACATTTTTCAACATATCTTGCTTAAGGTATCCCTTGCATGTCCAAGTGGTTCCTGGGTAGTTGGGTTGGCTCTGTCGAGAGGCACGCTGTGTGTTTCAATTGTGATTCAATTTAGAACTAGATGCCTTCATCAGTCATGACAATGCATGGACAAATAGTCATATCTAGCAAAGAATAAAACCACCTACAGCTGTACCTGCAGTGCAATGATTCATGAAATGGAACATGTAAGATGAGGCTTTCATAGGTCAGAGCAGCTTTCATTTTTTCCAGAAGCACCCTGCCAGTACAACAATCTACAGACGAGAAATGTTGTATTGCATTTTCCATTGCATTTGGCACACTATATAGGCCTATCAATCAATTCAAATGTATTTGCTATGACTATGTTCCATAGGGCTGAATTAGCTGTCTCAGATGTCACTACATTCACATTCTAAACTAAATAATAACCTGAAAATAGTGGTTATAACACCATCACCCTTTGGGTGAGCAAATCATAGCTTGCACCATATAAATAGCACCATAATAGCTTGGCATGTTTGTAGCCACAGCAATAACAGCATACGTCTGTGTGACCAGCAAGAAATTACATGGTGACTGAATCCTGTCATTTCAGTGTTTCATCATCACCATTCCATCCTTGCCCCCCTCAGCTGAGAACTTGGAGCACTGCTGAAAATATCAACAATATATTGTGTGAGAATAAATTGCAGCTTCCTTCCACCCTCAGATACAAAGTAGTTACAAACATTAAAACGGCTAGGGAGAAGGCAGCTGGAGGTCCACATTCATCTCATAGAGCAAAACATGCTGACAACAACTGTGAGACTCCACTGCCACATGACTCAGGCTGTTTGCTTCATTCACGCATACAAGAGTGGTACAGTATGTGCGTGCCAGAAAACACATTCGGTGTACTTAAGAGATCCCAGTCATCCACTAACAAGATATTAGGTTTTAGTGCAAATTAGCAATGCATAAACATAGCCATAGCTTCCTGGTACCCTGATAGGGACAAATGGCCGATCAGTATCATAATTGTTAATTGTGTGCACAAGTTCTTTTCCAAATTACAACGCCCTCCAGTTTTGATGGTACCTCTGGTGAAAGAGGTATTAAAGGTGCTCTAAGCGATGCTGGTTAACGGTGGAGCCAGGTGTGTTTAACCTGTCGCTATTGTTAATATAATTAGGACCTGGTTGGGTGTAGCAGTAGGGAATCAGCATGTTACGACAAAGAAGGATTTGTGCTTGTGTTAAAATTAGGGCTGTCAATCGATTAAAAAAATTAATCTAATTAATTACATACTCTGTGATTAATTAATCTAAATGAATCGCATATATGATTTTTGCTGTGAAAGTATTTTAATGAGCATACAGGAAGAGCCTTTCATGCACCTAGTCTATTACTAGGTGCAGACAAGACAAGAAAATGCATTTTAAATACAGGAAAAGTGTGTTGACATTTTTAAGTCAGAGAATGACTATAAAACATAAGTTCTAACAGGAACTGTGTCAAACTGGCCTGGACAAAGACCCATGTGTATGTGGCCCCCACACAGTCAAGTGGATGGTGAAAATATTGTACTGAACACAGAATCAAGCTTCTGTCGTGGGTGTCTTAGTCCTCTGATCAGAAGTCCATTGACAACCAACTTCACTTCAAGGTTGTATTATTTTTTTATTTTGCTGTCTGAGATATTTGGCCAAAAGATTATTTGGCAACACGTTATGGTAAGGGTACATGAATTATCATTAATTCATGCATGAATTAAATCATGAGCTATGCCTTACTTCATTCCTTTATATCTGAAAATTCAGATTGGTATTATTTTTTATTTCAGTTGAAACAAAAAACATTACTTCATCTGTGTGAGTAAACAAGTGTGGCTAAAATGGTGTCACCCTACTGTAATAGAGCGATTAAGATTAAGAAACTGGGCAGATATTGCAGCCATGGAAAGTGATGTGTATCTTTGTGGTGGGAAATCTACTGTGGTTAGTCCATTTGCACCTTTGAGTGGAGCAGTAGGCCTACGCATGCGGACTCGACCACCGGCTTTGCAGAGCCGGTGCACTGACCGGTAATGATGTCTGTTCCAGAATTGATTATCGTCTCGTTTAACGACATGTTCCTGGGGACAGCAAGCATAGCGAAATCAATTGTTGAGGAGCACAACCTATAGGGATTAGATACCATCAAGCACTGTGGAGACTGCTCTTACTGCCTATTCATTAGGTTGATACATGTGTGTACTGGGCATTTAGGTTGTGGTATAAATGTTAATGACAGAACAAATCAAATAGGTGATCATTTACCCATGGGACACGGCCTTTTCAAATGATATTTACACAGACAAGAGGAGGAATGGCACACAATGGGAATTAGTTCCATCAGTCTTATACATTTTAGAAATTGCAAAAACCAAATAGATTTGATATGAACACTGTGTGTATGTACAGTATGTATGTATGCATGTGTGTAAATAGATTGCATTTACATAGCACGTTTTTCATTCCTCCGAGCAAACAAAGTGCTTTACAATATCATGCCTCACATTCACACCCATTCACATACCAATGGTGGATGGTGACATGCGAAGTGCCAACCTACACATCGGGAGCACTTGAGGGTTAAGTGTCTTGCTCAAGGACATTTCGACAGGGTCAGGAGGTGTTGGGCTCGAACCGGCAACCATTTAAAACTCCTCTACCTCCTGAACCACTGCCGCCCATACACTGACGCCCCTGCTCTGGTGCTACTCAGCAGGCTGTTCCACCATCAGGGGACTATAAATGACAATAGTCTGGATTGCTCTGTGTGTGTAGGGGTGGCAGTGCTAGACAACATTCCTTGGAGGAGCAGGAGAAGCCTTGATGAGGGCATTTAAGTAAGTGGGAGTAGACCCAGCAATGAGTTTGTAAGCAAGCATTAGCGACTTCATTTGAAACGGGCGGCTAAGGGTAGCCAGTGGAGCTCAATGAATAGCAGGTAATGCCCAGATAATGGACTGTTGTCCATTAGAAAATTTTAAAAAAGCCTGAATAACAGAAATATGAAGGGGGATCACATTTGTCTGACAAACTATGTAGTCTGCTGCAGAATGGTGTTGTTAGTTATTGGAAGCCTGATCTTCAGAGTCCTTTTCTGTTCAGCCCAAAGCTTGCAACAATTTGAGTGATGGGCGATATTGATCTCCTTACCTTGTACACCATTCAATTATGAATCTCATCAGTAACAATTTTATCACTCATGGCTAAGGACATACATAAACGACTCCAAAGAGACATACATAAACGAGGAAGGAGATGTGAATACCTCAACAAGGGATAGTAGTGCATACCATAAATGCAGTGCGTTAGTATTTTTGTACATAATGACTTTCATTACCAATTTATATTAATCTATGCTGTTGGAATGATGCTGTAGTTGTTCCAGTTCCCAAGACAAACTGCCCCAAAATACTGAATGAATTTAGGCCTAATTGCAGTGACATCTATTGTAGTAGAGGTCCTGGGTAAGATTTGTATGCACTTAATTTAGCGGAGAATATCTCAACTGTTATAGACTAATATGACCCCACTGAACAACGTGGGATGTGTGCCAAAATCTCTACCCGGGACGAAAGTCCTGAAAATGACCACAACAGATAGTGTCATCTGTTGTGGTCATTTTCAGGACTTTCGTCCCGGTGCAGTTTGCCTATAGGCCACATAGAGGTGTTGAGGATGCCGCAGTAACATTGACGAACATGCTCCTTAAACACCTGGAAGTAAAAGGAACACCTGATTGGCTTTTATTTATAGACTTCTCATCTGCTTTTAATACAATTCAACCCCATATCTTAATAGAAATGCTTTTAGAGCAATTTCATTTAAGTAAGAGTCTTGTTGGCTGGGTTTTAGATTTTTTACCTAACAGGACACAAAGAGTGTGAGTGAATGGAGCACTGTCTGACCAGATCTGTTCAGCCACTAGGTCCCTCAGGGTCGCGTGTTGTCCCCTCTCTTATTCATCCTCAAACATGTGTCGCAGCAGCAGGGAAGACAGATTTATTTTAAAGTATGCAGATGATTCTGACATTGTAAGCCTGCTACAAGAAAATTAAACAGGCCATGGTCCAGTTGTCCAGGGCTTTGTAGAATGGTGTGATAGGTCCTTTCTACAGATGAACATTTCTAAAACAAAGGACATGCATATTGATTTCAGGAAACTCTCCAGGGCTCAGGAGCTCACTGTTATAAAGGGTAAGACAGTGGAGTGTGTAGAGAATCACAAATACCTTGGAGCCTTCATTGACAATAAGTTCAACTTTGAGGCAAACTGTGAAGCTGTGGTTAAGAAGGGGAACCAGCGTTTATATTGTTTGAGGAAACTGTCCTCCTTTCACATTGATAGTATACTGTTAACCCTATTCTACTGCTGTTTTGTTGAATCTATTTTAGCTTGTAGCCTGGTGTCTTGGTTCAGGAACCTATCCCTAAAAAAGTAGAATTCCCTTAATCAAATTGTGAGATAGGATAGGAGAGCCACAGCTGAACCCAGAACCCCTACATGCCAAGCAGCTAGAGGCTAGCTAGATGGCTCCCATCCACTATATGGTGAATTTCAGCCTCTCCAATCAGGTCACAGATATAAATTGCCTGCCTGCCTGTAAAACCAAACGATATAGAGACAGTTTTGTCCCCTCAGCCATTAGAATGTTTAGCAAATCCTAGTAATTATTTATGGACTTAACACTAACTTATCGACTGTATAGCCTTTTTAATCTATTTATTCTGACCTATCTGCCATGATGGTTTTTAATCTGTCCGGTATCTTTTTGTATCTGTATCCATGCTTCTTAGTCTGAAGCACTGTTGTCACGGTCATGTTCACTGTCTCTATTGTTCTCCTAAGTGTTGTTGTCTCTGTGTGTGGAAGCAGCCGACTCACTCTACTGCAAATCTACCCTTGGGTATAAACAAAGTTACCTTACCTTATTTGTTGATTATAAATGTATGCATCATTGAAAATCTTCATGGTAATGAAAATAAAAGGGTTGTGGGAAAGTTACTAATGAAGTTTTGTCCTGTATAATAATGGGTAAGAGAATGAAATGAGAGTAAGTAGTGAAACCTTTCCTTTAATTTCCATGTGACTGGTCAAATAAATGATTGCATGCAGCATATTTTTAGACTGCACAACATGGTGTGTACACATCCTGGTTGACTCATTCACTATAACACGCATTTACTATAACAACAGGGATGGCCAATTTACCCTGCCATAAGTGACTAATTTTTACTGAAGAAATCTCTATATATTGGGTTTGTGAAGACCAAAACAGATCTGTACCCAGTGACCATTTCTCATTGAGTATGACAATCTTTTGAAGGTAGTGACGGCACTTGACTAAGAAGTATACTGTTTCTAGATCGTCAGATCATACTCATAGTGCTGCAACTGACGAGTATTTTCATAGTCAGTTAATCTGTCGATTATTGCCCAAATTAATTTTCTCAATTAGTTGTTTTCATCGATAAAATGGTGGAAATGTTGATCAGTGTTGCCCAAAGCCCAAGATTATGTCCCAAATGCTTTGTTTTGTCCACACATAGAAAAATTCTACTTTACTCTTATAAAAGAGTAAGTAAATCTGATCTGATCGTATACCAGACAGAAGAGAGCTTGGGCAAACACAACTGTGTCCACTGATAATGCTGAGGAGAGTAAATTGAGTTTTTATGTAAAAAGAGTTTTGAACAGACTGACTCATTTCATGGAGATTGGTTATTATTATGGCAAAGAAAGCCTGCACATTTTGTTTCTCTTGCAGAGCTAAAAAATGCATTAATGCCTGACTACACACTGTTAAATGCAGGAATGATCACATCTTATTTCATGGTCCAGTGACCTAGGACACCACATTAACTATACTACTCTAAAAGGCGGCGTTTTGCTTCATTTAATTCAATGTTAAAGATGTTATTATTTTATTCATTTATTTTTCTCCACAGCGTGCAATGTCCAAATATGGCATGCTCATAGCTGTTCAACACTGAGGCTGCTCTCCCCTGCCCTCTTTGACTATTGTCTTCACTATGCCTTTGATTTTTGAATGTGTTTGTGAGGAAGGGCTGCACTGAATGTCTCTACCTGTCTCTAATTGCCAAGTGAGTCTCTTAGTCTCTCCAGGCCAGACAAGTGCCTGTGGCTGATGAAATGAACACAGTAGGGCTCTCTCCTGATGAACTGGACCACTTTGATCTCTTCAGCAAGGAGAAGAAAAGAGTTGGGATGGGGAAAAAACAACAATGCTGCATGGAATGGTGGCATAACCAACCCTTTGGTTTCAGTTGTTGTGCCACAGGCTCTTTTGAGTGACTGTTGATGCAGGCAGGCCAATTTAAACGCACAACTTTTAAAGCTTCCTCAAACGAGCCTTAAAAGTTGTACAAGATTACATAGTGTATTTTCCCTGTGAAGTTAAAGAGTATCTGCTCTGTGGGTCTACATTAAAACAGTCTGTTCTCTGTCCAAAATTAGGTATAATAAAGCATATAAAAGCAAGGCGATAAAGCAACAAGAATGTTGACCTCACGTGAAGATGTCAGGGATGAATTGCTGTAAAAGTGAGACCAACTAATGCAGTAATGATGTTGCCATGGCAATTCTGCATTTCAGTGAGACGGCGATAAAGTAGCCACCACATTTTGGCAATTAATTCCAGCACCAATCAGGCTGTCAGTCGAAGCAGTTTGTCTTCCAAATTCAGTTTTTTTTACAACTGCTTACACACATTTTCAAAGTTCTGTGTCTTTTTATCAAAACCCTAAATCCAATGGTTGCGCTTCTGTCTTTCAAAACCCTAAATCCAAAGCGCTTCTGTCTTTCATGGGTTTCTATGCATATTCAAGAGTAAGACATTTGTGTGTGTGTGTGTGTACTTGCGGGCGTGAGTGCGTGCATGGATGGATTATGAACTTTCGGGCCCCAGATGTATTAAGGGCCCCCCCACTAATTGTTGCGGGGGGACATTTTTTATTTATTTGATGTGATTTCCTGTATTCTGGTGCATTTTGGGGATGGACAATATTTTAGGTCAATCAGATTCATAGCCTACATCCTGATGTGTTGATATTGAAGCAATGATTCCATGCAAAGGCTTGGGCTTGAGGGCCCCCTGACTCCTTGGGCCCCTGGGCCCGGTAGGTCCGTGCAGTAATCCATCCCTGAGTGCGTGCATGTGTGTGTGTTGGTAGTGGGACAGTAGGGCATGTATTCATTAGCCTACTCAATGATTGGATGGTGTTCAGTAAAGTACCGATAATTAGTGTTTGCACTGTGAGGAGTGTGTAAATAAGTGGTGAATAAGTGTGGCATTTTGATAGGTTGTGCTTGAAAAAGGAAATCAAGTAACTTCCTCTTAGATATTTGTGTGTTAGGTAAAGAGTTGTGGGTGGTGTTTTGCAAACAGTGTTAGGGGCAGATAGGGGCACACATTTGTTTTACAGTTTTTTCTGAATGCTTAAATGCTAACCGTGATTCTCATAGAACAATTTCTAAAACTATTATTTTGTCTAGCAAAACCACTCACTGAGTTTGCAAAACTAAAAGCACAAACACTGCTTTGCACTCAGTTTGCAATTTTGTAACACACACTTTGCAAAACTGTAGGTACAATCCACTGCACAGCACTCTTTTTGCAGAACTGTAAACACAACTCACTGCTTTAATTTCCAAATGATCAACACACTCCTAGCAAAACTATACACGTGTATGCCTATTATTTACACTATTTTGCCAACTGTCTGGCACACTGTCACATCATGAAAACTGTTTTAGACAATTAGTTCACTTTGCAATCAGCCGTGCAGCCGTGGCCTACTGGTTAGCGCTTCGGACTTGTCACCGGACGGTTGCCGGTTCGAACCCCAACCAGTAGGAACGGCTGAAGTGCCCTTGAGCCCCGAGCGCCGCTGTTGTAGTGCTGTTGTTGTAGTTGTGTGCTTCACCTCACTGTGTGTTCATTGTGTGCTGAGTGTGTTTCACGGATTGGGATAAATGCAGAGACCAAATTTCCCTCACGGGATCAAAAGAGTATATATACTATACTACTACTATGCTATACAGCCTAAGCAGTGTAAATAAGCCACAGGTAAGCTGTCCGTGTGGAGTACAATGGAGGGAGCAGGAAAAGTAAGAAGAGTGAGAATTAGAGGAGGCCTAGGAAGAGAACGTGCAGGTGAAGAAGTAGGAGGAATAGGAGAAGGAAGAGCACATGGAGGTGAAGAACCGAGAGGGAGAGGATGACAAGGACAAGGAGGTGAAGTTAGAGGAAGAGGACAAGGAGGGGGAAGAGGAGGGATAAGAAGAGTAAGAAATAGCCCTTTTACAGGCAAAAAAATCAGTCTACATGCGGAGATATTGACCAGGCATTATACGGCATTCCAGAATATATTTTCCTCGGTGCCTTGGACTAGTGGACATTGCATGTGGCAAAATTTTGAGATAGACGACACGATGTTGACTGATGCGTGCGTGCGTGTGTGTGTTGTGTGCCTGTATGTGGGTGGAGTGGATCGATCCACTAACGCCCACACTGTGTTTGCCTCCCTCCCAGACAGCCCTGAAAAAGCCTTAAGTATTTTGGTCCTTGGACTTTCCTTTGAAAACAAGCATGGTTATACTGAAACCTACAGTATAATGATAATGATTATGAAGACAACATAGAATATAAATGAACAGCAGTCGTTTTCTTTTTATTAATTGACGCTTTTGTTGAATAGAAAAAAAGCAATTCTTTAGAATTTCTTTGTAATGAAAAGAAAACAAAAAGCTGACTGATTTTTTTTTTATCAGTGAAATTGCTATTTTGCATTTTGACTTGCAAAAAAACACAATTTTTACGAAGGTGTGAAGAGTTAAGCAAGGTGTGTTAGCTTTTGCAAGAGAACTACAATGTTTTGCTGATTTGGTGAAATGTTTTCCTATTTGTGTGTAGTTTTGCAAAAATAGCCAATAGCTACAGTACAAAAAATCTGCTTAAGCAATCAGAAAAACTGTAAGAGTGTATTAGGCTATAAGGGCAAGGTCAAAAAGACAAGCAGGAGCCAAGATAGGAAACAAAATACACATGTACAAATCCTATGTGCCGTTATAAGTTGAAAAGGATGTTTGCATTGTATTTGTTAGTCTCCTCCCTGTTCTTTTCCTCTTGTCTCTCTCTCTCTCTCTCTCTCTCTTTCTTTCTCTCTCTCTCTCTGTGTGTTTGTCTTGCTGAGATAATGGCCTATCACAGAGAAAGGCTCTGAATGAAAAGGACGTGGGGTCTGTCTCAGGGACTCAATCTTGGTCCAAGGTGCCAGAGAGTACCCTGCACCCAAAATGTCAAAAAGCCCTAACCGAATAGACCCCCAGCAGCATCACTTCAACCAACCATTATCCGTGGAACATTGGCATTGACAGCCCCAACTATATTTTGTCATCAAAGCCTCATATGAACATAACAGTAAAAGGCTGAAAAGCAGCACTCATGAAACTAACTGTTTTGTCCCTATCTGGACACAGTTTGCTTTGCTTTTGTTATTCGTTACACAGTACTGTATGTGTTGAAACACCACTTGCATGAAAACAACACAACCTGCGTTGTGTCCTGATAGGGACAATGCCGTTTGTGTTGTTTCCAACACATTCGTTTCAAGAGTGCTGCTTTTCAGACTTTTATTGTTGTTATGTGGCTTTGAGGCTTTGATGTTGTGTTATCAACCTCATAGAATGTATGAATACACAGGTAGAGTGATTTTTTAACATTCTGAGCTAAAATTCTCATCATTCCATATAATAATATTCATGACCACATGCACTCACAAATGAATTAATGCACTATAATATAGTCGGCATATAGTCAGGCAAATACCATCAGCATGTGATTATTTTCTGCAATGACAGCAACAATCATGCCACTTTTGTGTAAATAAGCTATTGGCAGTGACTGCTACAAAATATATCCTGCAATAATGTATTTTAAAAAGTATCTTTTTTCCAGAAAATTATGAAATAATATCTGGGAAACAAACATAACTTTGTGACAGGCTTTTACATTTTGTATGACTTGGAGTCTGTAAATTGATGTTGCTCACACATGTGACATTTTGAACACAAACAAGAAAGAGAGACTTATTACCATACCAGTGGAACATCCAAGAATCGTTTGCTGTTGTTTCCTGATGGATATCAGGAGAAATCCTCTTCAAATGGGGACCTGGTTTCCTTCTCAAAGTAAACAGTAACACTAAAGCAAGAGGCTACACTGAGATTCTGGAGGAAAATATCAGGCAGTGTGCCACGAGACCTGCCCCAATAGGCATCATTGGACCATTAAACCATACAATGATCCAAAACATACAGCTAAACAAGCCAATAAATGGTTAACAGAGAACAATGTCAACATTTTAGAGTGGCCCAGCCAGAGTCCAGGGCCCAGTTCCCCAAAAGCATCTTAAGCCTAAAAGCGTCGTAAAGTCCCTCTTACGAACGTCTTAAGATTTGCCGACTGTTTCCCGAAACCATCGTAGCTTAAGAGCGTCGTGAAAACACTCATAGATCTACGAGTGCTCCAGAGTTCTCAGTACCTGCTCGTCTCGTTAAGAGCGTCTTAACAGTACTTCTCACTGAGGTCACCAACAGTTATACAGAGGAATTACAACTTAGAATACATAATCAAACTTAACTTTCCCATTCTTTATTGTGTTTACCTGTGATTAATCAGATTTTAGCGTGCAAAATAGCATAGCCTACATTTAATGGTCATAATAATGTGATGAAAAGCAGACAAAAATGCAATCAAGTTATGAAACGAGACGTTGACAGAATAGTTTGCCATTATCTTTGCTAAGTGAAGGCTATATTTTATTAGGCGTATGAGGTAAAAGCAGAGAAAGGAACATGTGGTTTAGTCTGGCCTACTGCATCAAAATCTAAGCCTATCATTTCCTTACTTTCTTACTCGACTTCTTTCTTATCTTCAAAAGTGTTTTTAAGTGACACCGCAATAAATTATTACATGGTGCAACAATCTAATCTTAAATAATTACAATTATTTATGTCTGTGTGTGGTATATAACCTACTTGGGATGCTTACATGCAGATGTCAAAGTGTTTCTATTTTCGTATTGATGTGAATGAACGTGTAGATCTAAAGTTTAAACGGTAGGCCTATAGCTGTGACGTGCAGTCAACTGACATCAGCATCAAATTAGAGGATATTTCAGAACTATTAACGTGGACAGCTCCCCTTAAGAGCATCTTAAGAGCAGTGCACGCGTGTTCACGCTACGAGCATGTTCGGGAAACAGTCGGAAAAACCAAACGAACGATCGTAAGATGAATCGTAGAAAACCCTCGTCAGAGCGTGTCTCCGTCGTTATTGGGAAACTGGGCCCTGACCACAATCAGTAAAAAAAATTAGCACAAGGCCAAAGTGCAAACAATTGTTCCTGCCTCAAAACCCAGATTGCTGCTAAAAAGGTGCGGTCTAAAATCATTGTGGAGACATGGAGAGGCTTGGTAGGTATTATAAGAACTATTTCGAGAGCTTTGATGATAAATAAATATTTTTCCATTGATTATTTATATGAATAATTTTGGACATGCCATTTTACATTAAAATGTTTAAAAAGATAAAAACGATTCTTTTTTTGATTCCATGTTTCTACCACATTGTCTTACAACCTTTGGCATGTGGCAGTGTCATTTTCAGTCAGAACAAACATTGGTCAAGAGAAAATCAACATTTCATCAATATTTGCCAGGTGTATGAATAATTTTGTTCTTCACTGTACAGTATGTGTAGTCTATTTGCCAACCAAATGGGAACTATGAGTAAAACAAGCATTCAACCCTTGTTGTTCAACCCACAAGTTCAAGGTGCAGGCTAGCAGATGCCAGTTTAACCAGACATCTATTTACTTAAAAGGGCGAGGTTTGCAAAAGAGAAGTGTGGCGGCATGCATGTAATTCCGATCATGCATATTTACCAAGAACGCTCTAATATAAGGATGTTTAGATTTAGATGAAGGGATTGGGAACTGTTGAGTAAATAGGCCTATTGACAATAATTAAGGAACTAGAAACAGTTATACATCATTATTGCCTTGTTTTTGTATTTCAGGAACCTCTGACACAATGAATGTAGGCGGCTCTTACAAAACCTATGACCACTAACCCAGGGGCGTAGCAAGCGTGGGGGATGTGGGTGTTATAACGTAGGCTACACACTTTTGCTGGAACACGATTCTATCCCCCACACTTTTTGTCAGATTAAAGCGACCGTATCTACCGTAACGCACCGTGACCGTATCTACCGTAATGCATACACAGAGAGACACAAATAGGTCTGTTGATTTGACTGAACATCAGTGAAGAACCAGAGCCGCTCTGATCAAATTCAATGTGTGCGTCTTTCAAGGCTGTGCTGCTGCTTGGGTCTGTATTATAAAGTCTGCAGTCAGCAGATTTGAGGTAGAATTGAAATGATAAATGTTACGCATTATGCTAATTTAGTAAACCAAAATTCACTGTCTGACTGACAGTTTTTGTCACGAAAATAAAGAAATGCAGGGAGTCAAAGTGAAAGCGCCACTTGTTGTTTCTGCAGAAAGGCCCTTGGCTACTGTTCTCAGAGCATTATGCTTTCTCTGTCTATGATCTGCAGCTTTTCTCAAACTATGGGCCTCCTCGACAATTAGGCTACTGGTCCACGTAGCCGTGAAATTAAGTTATGCCCGGTGCTTCACACGTCTGATCATTTGCAGCAAGATTGAATGGTATGGAACCGCGGACTGAAAGAAAAATAAACTAGGCTAAAAGTTTCCCCAATCAGAAATACTTATTAATTTGGTCTCATCAACTAGAGACATAGCCCAGTCAGCACACATACATTTCCAAGACCCCTGGAAAAGATCTGAACAGCTTATTATCGCGTTCCATTTAGAACGTCTTATTTTATCTTATTTATCTTACAAACGTCGGCAGCATTTCACTGTCAATGTGTGTCGTAGTTCTACATCTTAATGTCTTAAATACATGTGTGTGTGTCCCTTCAGCAAGTGAAACTGGAGGTAACGTGGGCTATAAGCAACAACAGTTTAAACAACAAATGGCTTCCTGTAGGCCAGGGGTGTCAAACATGAGGCCCGGGGGCCAGATCAGGCCCGCCAGCAGGTTTCATGCGGCCCCCAAGAAGTTTTGGGTGGGAAGGGAAAATTAGAAAGAAAAGAATATTCACATCCACAATTTGTAATAAGCAATGTCTGTGATAAATTGATTAAACCTAGCACTACAAATAATCTTCAGGAAGGAAGAGGCCAAAAACCTGACATGGAAATTGGGTGTTTCAAGAGAGAAAGAGCAGGATATGACGAGTAAATGATTTGTACTTGTTTGCTCATGAGTGGGTGTAGTAAAGGAGTATGTCATCAAACAACACTATGATACCAATGCAGAGAAATGAAAATGACCACGACAATGATGGCCCCCGTGAGGTCTCATTCCAACAAATCCGGCCCACTGCCTGTATGAGTTTGACACCCATGCTGTAGGCTAACTATCAATTGAAACAGCATAGAAACTGCTAATCATAGTCTTTAAATTGACATTATTTAAGCTGGCTATATGCAACACAATTTATTTATATTCCCTTTGCATATGTTTGGAGACTTCAAACGATTTTGAATTTGAGCTTACAGTTCTGTCATTATTCTATGTCCTTTACTTATTTAATTTATTTAATAGGTATTATAGTTAGGCATATTAATAGCCCAGTGATACCTCGAAATTAGGCTGTTGTCAGTTAGGCAATTTACTGTAGCCTAACCCATGTGCACAAAACATCATTTCTGAAATGATTTCTTCATTTATAACATGAGATATGTCTCATGTCTGCAGGGTAGTGTCAAATAGTGAAGTGATAGCAGGTAGATCATGTAGACCACATGAGCCACACAGATGAGGGGCACTGCTTGTTCTGTCCCTCCCAAACTGCTTTAAAATGGTGTGTTTAGCAATTAGAATTTCAAAAACCTTTCGGGGGAGAAACTCCCTGACACCATAATTTGGCAGAATTGTTTCACTTTCCTATCCCACAACCCCCACACTTTTAAAAGGCTTGACACGCCTGTGCACTAACCTTTGTTATGTTTCATGTACCTGATGGGAATGAAACAGCAGTTGTAGAGAGAGATGTTGAAGGTGAGAAGTAAAGTACTTGTTCGTCAGACAAACAATATATGACATACAGGTAGGAGAGGTATCAAGAAAGACAGCCTACTTGTATTTCATAACAATCTATTCTTCAGGACTGATGCGTTGAGATTTCTGAGACTGAGAAGTCTTCTTTTTTGAAACCGTGTGATTGATAAGGTAGACCTATTGTGAATCAAGTTATGTCTTCTGCATTATTAGGACAGTTATTAATGTAACATGACTTATAAAACAACCACATTTGAAATAGAATTACATTGCTACAATTGTACTGTTGATTGTTAAAATGTCATAAATGCTATGATATGGGCAATGATTTGCAATACTAGGACTATTGCTGCTACTACTCAGTGCCGCCGCTACCACCATGCGCATCACGCACTGTGAGGGCACCAACATTTAGGCAACTAGATGTACCGCAGAGCGGTACAAAATATGACCGCCGCCCAGTCCAGCACATTTTTTCCACAAAAATAAATCACGCTGAAAGGCCTATATGATTCTAACTGTCTCACTAAATTGCATTATCCACACTCAATTCAACAAGTACCAAAACCTGCGATTATAACACCTCATTTTTACTTTTTTGTGTTTAACTAGGTGGCGCTATACATGAAATGAGTGGTTATGGAATGGGTTGACATGGCCCCTTGAGATCAACATACAAAAAAAATGGTCCTCCTAAACCTTACGGTTCTCGAGATATTCACAGAAAACTGTGTCTGCCCTACCCTCCTTTCGGGGGTCCAGTACAGCGGGGGGGCTACAGATCAAAATGAAAAACGATGGTTCCATGCTATCCATGTGGGGTTACATGCCCACCAAGTTTCGTGTACCCCGGTCTTTCAGTGTCCCGGGAATCCTTGTTGGTGTACGGTCACTAAATGTACACATAAATTATTTTATTGTAAGGCCCCCCATGAACGAAAGTTCACAAAACTTGGCATGCATTCGGAGGGTGTCATAATGATCCTACACTTTCGATTTCGTGCAGTTTTGACCATGTCAGCCAGAGATATTGTGATGAAAACACCTAATTTTTTGCTTTTTAATTTTTAACTAGGTGGCGCTATACATGAAATAAGTGGTAATGGGATGGGTTGACATGCCCCCTTAAGACCAACATACAAAAAAAAGGTGGACCTCCTAGGCCCTACGGTTCTCGAGATATTCACAGAAAACTGTCTTCGGCCACCTACAGGCCAGTTGGTGTATAGTAACATAAATTAATTTATTGTGTGGCCCCCCATGAACGGAATTCCACGAAACCTGGCGTGCATTCAGAGGGTGTCATAATGATCCTACACTTCCAATTTCGTGCAGTTTTGACTATGTTAGGTCACAGATACCTGCGATTACAACACCTCATTTTTACTTTTTTGTGTTTAACTAGGTGGCGCTATACATGAAATGAGTGGTTATGGAATGGGTTGACATGGCCCCTTGAGATCAACATACAAAAAAAAATGGTCCTCCTAAACCTTACGGTTCTCGAGATATTCACAGAAAACTGTATCTGCCCTACCCTCCTTTCGGGGGGTGCAGTCCAGTGGGGGGGCTACAGATCAAAACGAAAAACCATGGTTCGATGCTATCCATATGGGGTTACATGCCCACCAAGTTTCGTCTACCCCGGTCTTTCAGTGTCCCGGGAATCCTTGACGGAAATTTGGACATGCGAAAAAGAAAAAAAAAAAAAAGAAAAAAAAATCTGACTAAACCTATATGACCACCGCTTCGCTGCGGTCATAATAAATATAAGTAGCCTACCTATCGCAGCTTTACTTCAAGCTGCTTTTCATTCTTCCGAACGTTTACAATGTCAAAATACAGCAATAGCAAGTTACATGCAATGATGATATGGGTCCTCTCAATCTCCACTATGAAGTAGATCTAACGTCATGCTACTCCATTTAATTGGGAACGCATCTTGAGCGGGCACGAGAGAAGAGAGAGGGGGAGAGAGAGAGAAAGTGGCAGGTTCCAGCTACCTTGGCATTTTTAATAATTTATATCTCCTTTTTTTGATATAAGAAAGTTTTTAAAGGAAATCATGAAGGCAACAAATATAAGGCTAAAGGAGATTTCGGAGTTATCCGGTTCCCACTATTGACCATTTATAAACTGCGAGCATGCCGTACCAGGACACCGAGATATGTCCTCGGTAGTTCTTTCTTCAAGTTCAGTTTAATTTATGTCACGTAGCATAGTTGCAATTACATGGCCGTAATCACCATAGAGGACACTGCGATATCTTTCTTTAAGTTTCGTTTAATTTATTAAGTAAAAATAGCCAACGAGACATTTTTCCTTGCCTCAACGCACCATCAGGTGTCAAGGGCGCGGGAAGGTGGGTGCTGAGGGTGCTGCAGCACCCCTTGCTTTTTGTCAATAGGCTTACAAATTCGCAGTTTGTCATTATATTTGTTGGCAAATAGGCAAATAGCAAAAATGGTTATGGATAGCTTTGAATATAGCTATCCATAGTCAAGATTAAACGTTATAATCTAGCTATAGAAGTGAAAGTGACGTGACTCGCTGAGGAGAGACGTTGCAAGCAGGCTAAGAATATTAGGCTACAGAAAAGAATACAGGATTTTTTTCTCTCCCGGCAGTAAAGACAGTAGATTCATTTTTTTAAATGTAAATGCAAACTAAAGGTAGGCTAACTATGCATATGAACATCCAGAGGCTGATCTGTCAAAAATGATGAAGATCAAGATAGTTTTATTGTTGCTGTCATTATTACCACAAACACGAATTGATAACGAAACGGCGATCGTGGGTTATATCTTGCCTGCTTATTAGGCCATGCACCTGTCAGAACTCCGTGTAGCATGCATAGCCTATTGCCAGTTTTTATATATCATGACCAACTAGTTCGCACTTTGGATATATCGTTGGATTGTGAAAAGCCCAATTTCGAATACCAAACGACAACAGATGAGGTAGGATGCATCTTTTGCAATTAGTCTTTGGCAAGCCCACCTTGGGCTGAACCTCAAGCACACCACCTCCAGCTGAACCTCTCAAAGACTGAACTGCTGGTCCTCCCAGCTAAACCTACCATACACCACGACATCAACATCAAATTTGACTCTCTGTCTGTTTCACCTACCAGGACTGCAAGAAATCTAGGAGTTGTTCTCGACAACCAACTAAACTTCTCAGATCATGTTGCCTCAGTCGCCCGGTCATGCCGTTTCGCACTCTACAATATACGGAAAATCAGGACTTACTTAAATCAAGATGCCACCCAACTTCTGGTTCAGGCAATAGTCATCTCACGACTCGACTACTGCAACGCCCTCCTGACAGGTCTCCCAGCCTGCGCAGTGAAACCACTTCAGATGATCCAGAACGCGGCGGCGCGCCTGGTCTACAACCAACCCAAGAGGGCACATGTTACCCCGCTACTCATCCAGCTACATTGGCTACCTATGGCGGCCCGCATCAAATTCAAGGCTCTAACGCTTGCCTACAAAGTAGTCTCCGGTTCTGCTCCCACCTACTTGAATGCCTTCATACAGACATACGCTACCTCCAGACCGCTGCGCTCCTCAGACGAACGACGTCTAGCTCTACCTCCGGTACGCTTAGGCCAATCCAAACTTTTCTCATCTGTTGTTCCTCGCTGGTGGAACACACTGCCAGCTCCTACTAGGGCAGGGACATCCCTCTCCATTTTCAAAAAACTCCTGAAGACCCAGCTCTTTAGAGAACATCTCCTCTCATAGCAACACTTACAACAAGTCTTGCTGATCCTAGCACTCACCAGCCGTCTTAAACTGACACGTAACTGTTAAAAACAGCACTCACTGATGCACTTATTCTTACTGTACTCTAATGTTTTTTAAATTGTCCTAATATTGTTGAGAATTGCTCTAAACTTAAACTGTTTACCATGTTGTTAGTCGCTTTGGCTAAAAATGCGTCAGCCAAATGTAATGTAATGTAATGTAATGTACCTCACGTACGGCTCAGTTTCTGTTAGTGTCAGGCAATGTGGCTGATCTAGCCCAAATCCACGAATTTCGTGTTGGTGAGACCTGTTGCCTATCAGTAGACATGTCATCTCGAGTTCCACGACAGCTTAGCTAGTGCCACCGAAATATGACACTGAAATCCTTTCACTATTGAAGTCGCTCAGATAGAAACCGCTGTAATTGGTGGTTAGGACACTTTTGCTGTGGAGTGGAGACGCCATAAGTTAGGCTACTCAGAAATTGTTTGCCATTGTAGGTCATTGCAGCCTAATTATATTTTCAAGCCAAACATCTCTGGTGTGGTTTTGACAATCAGAAAAGAAATATACTGAAATAGTTTAATGATGTAAAGTCAAGTGCGCTTCTATGGGTCTGGTGTGTGTGCGCATAGTTTTTATTGATGAGTCGGAGTGGCAAGTGCTGCGCATAGTTGCAGTGGAAGTGGCTGTTCTCGCTCTTAGGTCTACCAGAGGGTCTACTCATACACGGCACTGAAATGGCGTATTTAGCTGTCTAAATTCGAATCATATCATGCTAGGGGAGAAATCGTCGGACATCCATTATTTTGTTATTCAGCACCCCTGGTCAAAAATATGTTCCCGCGCGCCTGTCAGGTGTCACGTCTAGTTGCAGTCACTTGGCCGCATCAAGTTTCGTTTCATTTATTAATTCAAAATAGCCGACAAAGACCATTATCGTTGCCTCAACGCACCGTCAGGTGTCACGTAGCCTATTGCAGTAACATGGCCGTATAGAGGACACCGGTATTTCTTTCTTTAAGTTCCGTTTAATTTATTAAGTAAAAATAGCCGACGAGACAATTATCATTGCCTAACGTGACACGTAGTGACATGTCAAAACGAATGAGAAAGCTAATGTTTAAATACAATGAAGATGCAATAAGGCCACCAATGAGATACTTACCTGTACTGGAAAATGTTATGCTGAAATTCAGTGGAGAAGCACCTACTGTATGTAACCTGAACTGAACATTAAGTTATATTAATTTTATATAGGATGGATATTTAATGTTGTGATGTATATAATCTAAGCATGGCCCAAACATAACCTATTGTCAAATTATATTATTGGTCATTTAGACTTGTTGTTTTAAAAACACAACACATGAGACAGGAGAGATAAATCAGACATTCTTGTCCTTGAATTTCCCCCTGAGGATCAATAAAGTATCTATCTATCGATCTATCTGACAGAGGACAAAGAGTTAGGAGGAGGAGGAGAAGAGAGGGACATAGATGTGACACAACATTTCTAGCGGTATTTGAAAAATCCTGGCTACGGCCTTGACTGCGAGAGGGCACTATAACAGGCTGCACTCACTATGATTTCAATGATTCGTTCCCTTAAACTAAGCATTTACATGAAGCAAATGATGATATGTCGATTGAAATGCATTCCACTCAGACAGGCTAGGTGGCTGCAGGCTCATAATTCACTTCTAATTGCAAACAGAAAATGTCTAGATCACATCATGTCATCATGACATGCTTCCATTTCCAAAGCAATGAAGGCTGTTCATACCAACTTAATATTATGCATATCATTGTTAATATTGTGCTATAAATGTAGGTCCTAACGCTTTGCAGTGCTTTGTTCTATTTGATCCATCTGATCCAAATAAAAAATGTGTTCAATAATCCAATTTTAAATTTTTGAACTGGTCAGCAAATAGATAATTGCTGCTATTTTCTAAATGTGTCATTAGTCACGCAAGATAAAGAAAACAGACAAACAGCTTTTTTTTTTTTTTTTTACTGTTTTTGTTGGGCTGAACCACGCGTGGGGGGGGGGGTGACCTGATACATATTGGCGCGCGGTGACGTGTTGGTGATCCCATTTTATCAGCGGATGTAGAGATGGAGGGCCATCAAACACAGTTCAGCTTGCATCAAGGTGCCAAGCGATTGATAATGTCAGCTCGAGATCAGAACTTCAGATGCAGAGGGAGCACCCAAATGGCCAGCAGCACTACAACTACTGCTACTATTGAATATTTAAACTGAACATTAGAGGCTGATCATTTGATTTGGTTGATAAATTGCCATCCAAGGATTAACAAAGTCAATTTGATATTGAAAATCCAGAATCAATTAACCACCATTCTATGAAACCTATTTTCATATTTTTTCATTTAAATTATTTTATAAATACCATACATCTTTTTTTATTTTGTACCACGACAACCACGGCAGACCTACCCATCAGTGGAGCAAGGGCACTCAACCCAGTAGACCTTCCCTGTTTAATGTTGACTTGACTAATGTTGACTAAATTCTTATCCATATCCTTCACCTTTTATTCCAGGATGGATGCTTCCCTCTCGTCTTCTCTGCTGTTATCCTTCCTGCTTATTGATTCTGTGTGGATGAAGGAAGCAGCTGGCACATGCATCATGCCTGATAAAGATCGAATAGATCTCTCCGACCAAAATCTCACCAGCATGCCTTCAAACCTGCCAAGAAACGCCCAGTATTTGGATCTCTCCTTCACCACCATCTCCACACTGAGGTCAACTGACCTGGCCAGCTTGTCAGCCTTATGCATCTTTAAAATGTCCAACTGTGGCCTGATCTCGATCTCGCCGGCAGCATTCCAAGGAAACTGTCACCTACAGGAATTGGACCTCTTCTTCAACATGCTCTCCGCGATCCCTGAAATACAAGGACTTCCCAAACTCAGAATTTTAGACCTTTCTGAAAACCTCTATGAATCTTTCACCTTGGGCCAGTCCTTTCAAAATCTACAGTCTCTCTCTTCCCTTTCTCTGGGAGGCCCACAAGTGTCACATATGGACAAGTTCGACTTGAAACCTCTCACATGTTCCCCACTGCGGGAGCTAGCTCTTCAAGCTGGGGATGACCACCTCACACATTTCAACACAGACTTTCTGGGTTATCTTTCAGGGCTAAAATCATTAACACTTCAGATCAATTTCTGCAAAACACCAAAGCTATTTAAAGAGGTTCTCTTAGACCTGCAGACGTCTAGTGTGGATACACTAATAATTGAGAAATTTCTCCCAGAGTCCCAGTGCGATGTCTCAGCTAATCTCACAGATGATCTCAGAAACCTGGGGAAGCTCCATCACCTTACTCTGAAGGACACCTGGTTTACCAGCTCACTAGCCTCACAGGCTCTTGTCAACATCATCCAGTCTCCACTGCAGACTTTATCAGTTCTAAATTGTTCATATGAAGAAGACACAGAGGGCCTTGAACTCCTCTCTGTCCCAGACTTCAGTAAAATTGGCAATCTGCGAGTTGTGACTATAAACACTTTTCACCACTATCAACACAGACTGTTGCACGCGGATGTGAATCTATCACTATTTCAGGGTGTAGTAAAAGCGGAATTCTCGGAAATTGGACTGAGTGTACCAGGTAATATTTTGCGTAATGTCATAGGTGATTTTACAACCGTACAGACTCTGGATGTCTCAAATAACAACCTGGCCTGCAATAATTTGTTTGTAAAATTAAACAGATTTCCTTTACATTTCCTCTCATGTTTGAAAGAGGTTATTATTAGAAATAACAAGTTACGGAGCCTTAACACAATAATTCAGTACATAAAACTCTTCTTAACACAACTAGAGACTGCGGATCTGAGTTTCAACCCCATCAAGCTGCCTGACCATACAAAGGTGATTTGGCCCTCGCACCTGAAAAACCTCTCACTGAGTGGGAACCTCCTTGGGAATCACCTGTTTGATCATCTCTCTCCACACTTTGTCAGCCTCAACCTGACCCACACCGATATCACAAGCGTGAACACAGATGCTCTCCAGCCCATGAAGGACCTCAAGCAGCTCCTCATGGGCTCCAACGCAATTCGAGAACTTCCCCTTGACCTCATGTTACTGGCCCTAGAGGAGCTGCATGTGGACCGCAAGAGTATCAGCACATTTAAGCTTGAGACTTTCAGAGGACTGCCGAAGCTGAAGAAACTTAATGGTGCAAACAATCCATTTGTTTGTGACTGTAACCTCTACTGGTTCGTGCGTGACTTTAATAAAACATTGCTGGTAGATTGGCCAGCGGCGTATAATTGCTACTCCCCCACACACCTTAGCGGAACACTGCTCAAGGATTTTCATCCCAGTCAAGTGGCTTGTGACCCACCGTTCATGTTTGCCATTTGTTTTACTGTAGTCTTGTTGGTATTGATTTCTTGTGGAATTGTGTTTCATTTCATGGATGGAGCCTGGTATGTAAAGATGCTATGGATCTGGCTAAGAGTTAAACAGAGGAGTCGGAATAAAGACAGGCGGCTGGAAAGTTCAACTTTCAATTATCACGCCTTCATATCCTACAGTGTAAATGATGCACAGTGGGTTCAGTCCGAATTGGCGCCCCATCTGGAGGCTTCAAATTTCCAACTGTGCCTCCATGAGCGAGATTTTGTCCCGGGCGAATGGGTCATTGACAACATCATCAACTGTGTGGAGAGCAGCTACAAGACAGTGTTTGTACTGTCACAGAGCTTCGTCCACAGCGAATGGTGCAACTACGAGCTGTTCTTTGCACAGCACCGGGCCATCGATGTTCAAAGGGACTCCCTAGTGTTGATTCTGCTGGAGCCCATCCCGCCAGACTCTCTTTCCAGAAAGTTCCTGCGCTTGCGATCCTTGCTCAGGCAACAGACTTACTTGCCGTGGTTCCAAGAGGAGCCTAAACGGCAGCTGTTCTGGGCCAGTTTGAAAGCCATGTTGAGGACTGGAGATAAGAGTGTGGTTGCAGACAAGAGTGCAGTTTTGCAGCAAGTGGCAGGAGACATAGCAGATCTGTGCCATAATGAAACGGAGTATGCAGATCATGATCAGTTATTGAAAGACTGAAATATTAGATATAAATGCATGCATGTGTATATGATTTATTTTGTGCCTTGCCAATATGCATAATGTTTTGAAATCCAGTCATAAAGAGGAATTTTGGAAAAGGCAGGCAGCTTCATAAATTTGCCTTGCTTTGCCTTGCCTTGCCTTACAAAGACTCAGCATCACAAATAAATAAAAAATAGCCACTGATTGTGCAGATCTGATGTTATAAGGGAGGCTGTTCCAAAGCTTGAGTGCTCACCCCTGGTTGACTGTTTACTTTCTGGGACTAGAAATCACAGGTGATGTGCAAATATGGTTATGTACAGTGTAATAATGATGTAATTTTATATGACAATGTTGTAATAGATTAAAAACTATAAATATTTCTCTTTTTCTCTCTTTGTGTGTGTCTGTGAGTGTGTGTGCGTGTGCGTGTGCGCGCGTGTGTGTGTGTGTGTGAATGTGTGTGTGTGTGTCTGTGTGTGTGCCTGTGTCTGTGTGAGTGTATCAGATGTGTTACATCCACATGAGACTATACACGTTTCCTGTCCACCTTGAGTTAAAGACATATTGATTACACGTCGTGATTTGGAAATAGATCATGTCACACCCCATGTTATGCAAGCACCTGTCACTAAAATTACGATACACATCCTTAAATATGCATATGGGTCTCTTAAATCCCCCTTTAGATAGTGACATGCAATCAATAGTCACTCTCACCTACACACGGAACAGAGGACTCCTTGCTGTGTGAGACTGGTTTGTTGAGGGATAAAACCCTTACATCCCAGGGTATGTTGAGGGATAAAACCCTTACATCCCAGGGTTTGTTTACCTGCTTTCTAGCCTCACTGCGATCACAGCACAGATCCCAGAAGAGGCTTGTGTTCCATGACAAAGCAGCTATGGGAGCAATTTCTGAGGAACCCTAAATGCTGGGTGAAGTTTCTTTGCCCATACAAGAATCTTCTATGTGATCTATCAAAGGTGTGAGTGAGTGCAGGGCCTTGGTGTGTGTGTGTGTGTGTGTGTGGTGGATAGGTAATGCAAATATACACTTATGTTACTGGGATGACTCAGGTGTGGACGAGAGATTCATTATCCTTCAGATAGTGTTTGCAAGTGTGTTTATCTTTATTAACAATTATCAAGGATAATTATCAAAATGTTTGCCTGATGATTGTTAGGATAATTATCAAGATATTTGTTTGAAGTTGAAAATGCATGTTATTTTAGAAAAATTCAGTTCAGTTATTGAAGCCGAAGTTCCATATCAGTTTGTTAATGCCCAAGCATTTACAGCAATCCAGGTTGCACTAGGTTTTAGTCCTACTGTAGGTTTTGCTACTGATAGCCTGCAGAGCTGTTTACGTCTCACATTAAAAACCCACCTTGATCTTCAGAATGTCCAATCCAATCTACTTTCATCAGATCTGTATGCCTGTACCCCGTATATCCATCAAAGCAGGCATTAAATATAAATGAAAAGGATTGTATCATTGGGGATATAAAAACGTACACAGGGACATTAAGGCATGCTGGTTGGATGTAGTTCACAAAGACATCTCAGAAAGGGTCTCAGAAATATTTCTGATAGAAAGCACAGCTGGAATGCCATTTCATAACAATTGTCCTTATTGCCAATGATTGTCAAGAATGTGTAGAGTTGGTTTTGGCCATTTAGTTGTTTGACAGAAAAAAATCATTTAAGTGCTACTCTGTGTGGTCAAGGTGCCTATGTCATTCTAATTGGACAATTACAGTTAATCGGTGCAATGGTTGCATTTATATCTTTCTTCAGGCTATGATTATCATGTAAGGCATGGTTAAACACTACCAAGAAATCGCACCTCAGAATGTGTTTGGAGGCGAAATTGTATTGTTGATGAAGGAAACGAGCATGGACACAGCGCACGCAGCCGCTGAATGATTGTTTCAGAGGATCCAACACGCCACGCTGTAAGTGGATGTGGGAAGCCAACCAAGAGGAAAGACTAACACATTTGAAAAAGAAAATCGTGTTACTCCGCCCCCCTCCTCTCACATCCCTGTCCCCTGTCCGTCTACGAAGAGACTAAACTTTAGCGCGGTCTATCCTGTCAAGTCACACCGTCAGTGTCTCGTGTCTGAACTGGGCTGGAGCTGTCAGGAGTAACGTGGATAATATCACATTTAAGACACGAACGTCCTCTCCTCAAGGTGCGTTTACATTCATTTGTGTTTCAATTCGAAATGTTCCTCTATTTCAATATTATAAATTTGATCTATTTGCACGATGTAATGAGAATGTAAGTTAACTATTTTATGTAGCCTATCGACAGTTTATGGTAGGCTAATGATGAAATAGGTTAGTAACCCAGAAATCAATTCTCAGATTTCTGATTGAGACAAATATAATCCAGAATACAGTCCAATGTCCTCTGTAGAATAAGAATGCACTTAGATTACGTTGGATTATGTTATCTTCATAGTCAATGATTTAATGCATGGTTGTGTATAAAATCCACATACATTCAAACAAAATGGCTTGCTGCCAGTGGGTTTATGCTTTTCAACAGTGTTTGTCTTCTCATTATGTCCTATTGCCTCAATAGTGTGGTTATTTTGTACAAAATGTATTTGATATGAACCACAGACAAACAAAGGGTTATTACATGGTTCTAAAAAGGATGGGCTCAATATAGCCCCTTGTCACAGCAACAAGTGCATCTTCTATGATTATTAACCCTGCAAATGACCTCCCATGACCACACATTGTTCCCTGATTAAAGGAGTGAGTGAACATGTGCTCTGACTGACCAACCACTCATTTGTCTCAAAAGACCATTTTGATGTTAGTGAGACTGATTTCAAAAGACAGTTGTTGAGTCTTAGGGTAGTAAAATAGCCATCCACTGGTAAATTCACTTTATCATTTCTCCCTCCCCTATCCTAGACATCACTTGACGTGCATCACCTGTGGTGTACATTGTGGTCAGATCCAGGATTCTGCCAAGCATTTACTTGACAGGTGTGGAGATTGTGTGCGTGAGTGTGTGTGTGTGTGTGTGTGTGTACATGTGAGTCAGCAAGCAGAGACATCATATAACAGCCATCAAACTGCATAGCACCCTTGTATGAGCAGCAGACTATTGAAATGTCAGTCCTCTGTCGAGCCCGCTCGGGTAGGGGATATTCATTTTCCAAGAGGTGCTTTTTGCATATCAGCATTTCTTCGAGAAAGAAAAGGGTCTTTGTAGGTTGAATTGTAAGCTGAAACTTTTTTTTCATTTATGTTTTCATTTTTTTTTCTTAGCCATTGTATTTGTTGAGCTGCTTGGAGGCAAAAACATTTTCAATGCACTTGTTCTAGAATCAGGAATACTGCTGACGGGTCTATTCACACCAATGTCTATAAAGTCACTGATTCACACCATATGTGTGTCTCGTTATTTGATATAGTTGAAAACTATGCATTTTGCAACTTGTGCATTGAGCATAAAATGAACTGTCCTGCTGAACAAAGGACACCAAGACCATAGATGAGACATGATCAGTGGGAATGGTCCACATTTTCAAAATATATTTCTTCTATATTTAATGCATTTGCTTGTTTTGATATCCCCTATATGTTGTGTACGGCGACTGAGCCGGAGAAGAACTGGTGACTTTATGAGTTCTGTGTGATGGTGCTCTGCTGAATGAGCCCAGACTGATGCAGTGTGTGTGTTGCCCGTGCACCGACTGGAGCTTTATGTGTCCTGAAATCCTTACAGGGCTCAGTCAAGAGCAATGCCTAATCATATCACAGCATGGTCCCGCCTGACAGCAACGCAGATCTCATTTTGTTAGAGCCTTGAGACAAATGCCAAATACCAACATTGAGATGGGAGGGTGATGGGGGGGAAAACAAGGCGTCTGGGCCATGAGGAGAGGAGCGGAGAAACACATCTCTGGGGGATTCAGTGAAATGGGATTGTCAAACAGATACATCAGCCACCTGCATCCCACTACCCAACCCCTCTCCCCCCCCCAGCCCTCATAGCACTGGAGAAGGTCTAATGTGTCATTTTCTACCCTCTATAGACCTGTAAGAGTAGAGTGCCATGACCCATCTTCCCCTCACAGTATGCAATTAAATGAAATGGACAGTGAAATTGCCGGTTAGGATGTGCATTAATACATTTATCAGGGAATTGGTCAAATGGAGACCACACAGGCTGCTGGGTCCTAAAACATAAACAGTAGATTTCATACTAAGCCTCTGCCTATATAGCTCATAGCTCATCATTCATTTTTGTTTCACCTGACTCTCTACTTCCAATGTCTGTCCATTAATACCATCCTATTGGGGTTTCACAAATGGAAATGTAAGTTCTCTTTTATCCGTGTAATGAGTGATGCTCATTGTCTGCCATTTTCTGAGGAACATTTTTTAAAGCCTGTAATTAAGCTCTACTTAGTCCCCTTTTGAAAGGGAGGCGTGACCAAGGGCTGCCTCATGGTAACCTTCGTCGTAAACCTTTTTTTTAAAAATGTCTGTCCGTGCCCACCTGTAGCAGCGCTGCACAGTAAATTATTTGTATCAACCCAATCCTGTGCAGTTCAAGGCTCTGAAGAAAGCCATTAGGCTGGTCTATTAGTCCACTTTCCTGTTAGAGATGAGAAGTCCGTCTCTGCATGGCGCACTACAGTCCACCTCCACACACAAACAAGGGGAATGAGCGCTATTCTCTGCCCACAGAGGCACTAATCTCACAAATCATGTAATGCACATGTGCCTCACAGCGTCTGCACTTTTCTTTTACACAAATACCGTAGACTTTCGTATGCGGTTGTAACAAGTAAATTGGCAGAGGGCACAAAACAGAGATGCAGAAACCCAAATTTATTTGTAGTTGGCAGTTTGTTGAGATATTGCCGAAGGCCAAACAAATTTGAAGATGCGTGCTTTGTCATTAGTCACAAGATAACCACAGACAGATCATATTTTTTTTCTTCTCCCTAACAAAAAGACTGTTGACAACATGAATGAATAGCAGAAAGTGCTAGGAGCTTAAACCAAGACATCCTGATCATTAACCAACCCATTTTCTAGCCTTAAAACGCATTAGCTGAGCGGTGCTTTGCTGCACAATGATATGAATAGAGATGCGAACAATAATTGAATGAATGTCTGCCACTGATTCATGTGAAAATGACACAGAGCAAACCACTAGTATGAAGCTTTTACGTATGCTTTTTCTCTCAAAGACAGTCCACTGGTCCTATTCACTCGGTCTAAATGGTGACATTGTTCAGAGACAGTGCAGTGGTTGTTGTTCACCATAGATTGCCTCACTACTACAATGAGGTTTGAATGGAGATGTGCTGCTGCTACATAAAATGACTCACAATGTCTGAGGGAACAGGCACAGCTGGTTGTGGTGTTGAACATTCACAGTGGACAGGGGGCACTTCAGTCTGATGTCAGCTTAGACCCCCCCCCCCCACACACACACACACACACACACACACCGCACACACAACACACAACCTACTGTACATCAAATTCAGATATTTCCAGATTCCATTTTCAGGTGGTGATGCATCTCATGGAAAGACATGATGTGTTGCCCCATCTCCTCACACGGTGTACAAACACACACACACACACACACACACACACGCACACACACGTGGGTAATGACACATACACACACACACACACACACACATGCACACACGTGGGTAATGGTGCCCTTTGAGGTTCATTCAGGGAAATCTAGTCATAATGTGTTTTTGAAAGTGTAATTTTGTACTGTTCCCAGCTAAGCTTTACGCCTCTTTGGACCCAAAATGCTGGAGTTTACACTCTCCTCTCACAAAGGCTGCTTTCTTTAGGACTTTTCACTCAGAGATCACGCAAAATTTGCGTGAAGAGAAGACGGTTTTTTTGCCACATCGTGTGTCTGAAAACGAGTTAAAAATTTGCCGGCCTGCTGATCTGTTCACATGATCCGGCATTTTGGAGTCAGGACCAGCTAGCGAATTAAAACGTGACGTGCAACAGGGGGCGTGTAGAGTGACAGTCGTAGGCCTTATGCGTGCGCCATCAGATGCAGCAGGTGTGTGATTTTCAAAACCATGGCGGGAGAACCGACTGCTTTGGTTAGCTTCTGCGCACATTTTTAGTAGCCTACCCTATAAATGCAAGTGAAGTTGTTTTGCATTATTGTGCATGTGTCGATGCTTAGAATGTCGATTCTTGCAATTGCAATTGCGAAAAAGTAATTTCGAAGGGAAATTGAAGAGAAGCATGGATCTAAAACAGTGGCATATAGAAATATTCAAATGGGTGAGCACAGAAGAAAAAAACGGGTGGGCAAAGCGAATTTGACTGAACATAAGAGAGGCCTAGATTAGATACACTATATATGAATCATAGGCATGTTATATTTATGACATAAAAGTGGAACTTACTGAACGCATTTGATTACAGCTGACAAATTACACAGAAACATTTTCAACCGGAGCAAAACAATGCATGAATGTAGCTTTAGCACGTCACATTTAGCGCTTTAACGTTTTCACACTGGTGCCGGAACTTATCGATTCGGCAAAATGTCTAGGGTGCTTGGTAGTAAATTTGGCGAGACACTTCGTCCTGCCGTTCCGCCTCGGCCTATGTGAAAAGGACAGGTGTTCAGGCAACCAGTTCATCTTCACTCATCAGGTTTTCATTTTCACATACATTTCCTTCCCTTACTGTTTGTTGAGGCCAGAAACACTGTTGTTTTGAACTATTTTCCTTCTGTTTTGAGGATAATCAAGACAGTCTTGAAATGATGGAACATCAATCAGAGAGAGGATTAGTTTGGATGTTGATTAATTTCATTTATTTGGTAACACTTTACGGTAAGGGTACATGAATGAATTCATGATTTCTGTATTACCTCATTCCTTAATATCTCATGAATCATCAGGAATTGACATGAGTTAACAGCACATCACCTAAAGTGTTAGGAACGGTGGGCACATCATTATGAATTATGATTAAGCATGATCATGATTATTCCTTTTTCTGCCACTGCTCAAATTCTGATTTGAACACAACTTTGCAGTTCTCTAAACAAATGTTACTATTCACCACTTTAGTTGAGGGGCCACAGACATGATGAACTGTGAAAATACGGCCCTTGCAGTCCATACCCACACACAGGATGAGCGGCTAGGACTCACTGAGGTAAAGTGATGATGGGGTGAAGACACAGCAAGCAAACATGGATTTTGGTGGAGAGTGCAGATTTATTTACAGTGCGAAAACAGTGCAAACAAATAGCAAACAAAAAGACTTGACAACAAAACAAAATTAACCAACCGGTTTCTTAAGCACTAGCATTTTCCACAGTATAAACATTCCATATACAACCTCTCATCCAGTTGACACTCTTCAGTCTCTCTCTTGTGTGTGAAATGAGCCTGTCTAAGTAGGCCAGCCAATTATCCAATCAAGACTGTTAAAATTTTCCCTATATGAGGACACATATATACACAAGACATAGACACATACCCAACAACAAAATGACACCCTTCAAACACAGAAGTAAAGGGTGAGTGCATGTGAGTAGTTGCACAAGACAGTCTTCTAACAGTTTAAAAAAATACATATTTAGGGGAAAGGAGAGGTCTCCTTTTCACATGAACTCATGAGCAATTAACCTTAAATTCATGTAATCATGATGATCATGCTTGAAATCATAAATCATAATGATGTACCCATCGTACCTAATGCTTTAGTTGATGTGTTGTTCATGTATGAGGTCATGAATGAGACTATGAACTCATGTCAGTTCCTGATGATTCATAAGATATAAAGTAATGTATAAATCATGAATTAATTCATGCATGAATTCATGATAATTCATGTACCCTTACCGTAAAGTGTTACCACTCATGGTTAATTGCCTTGCTCAAGGACACAAAGGTGGAAGCTGGGAATTGAATCCACAACTTTACAGGCTACAGCATGCTAGCACAGCTTCTTAACCACTATGCTACCACCACCCATTGATTCCTTATGATTCCTCTGTCTTCATGATTCTTCTGTCAGTGAAATGAACATTTGCCCTATTCACAGTATGGCACTCTCACCCCTCTTTAGACAGCCTGCCCTCCAGCTGCTATGGATGACAGCGGAAGCGGGTGGCCCATCAACCTGCTGCCATCCTGTGGGCCAGCTGGCTCGTGCGTGGGCATGGACAACACCAGCGCGGGACAAGTGTTCGAGGTGGCCGTGCAGCAGAACGTCTCGTCCAAGCACAGCCCCCAGTTTGTCGGGGTGGAGCTGCTGCAGTCCTTCAAGAGCCTCATCATCCCCTGCTATGCCCTGGTGGTGCTGGTCGGGGTGTTCGGCAACTACCTGCTGCTCTACGTCATCTGCCACACCCGTAAGATGCACAACGTGACCAACTTCTTCATCGGGAACTTGGCCTTCTCCGACATGCTCATGTGTGGTACCTGTGTCCCCTTCAACCTGGCGTATGCATTCAACCCCCGTGGATGGGTGTTTGGACGGTTCATGTGCTACCTGGTGTTCCTCATCCAGCCAGTCACTGTCTATGTGTCTGTGTTCACTCTTACCGCTATTGGCATTGACAGGTAATGTGGGAGTGTGCGTGTGGACGCCTGTGTTTCAGTGTGTGGGAGTGTCCAGAGGAACATATTGCTGCATACAACAGCTGTCTTTGTCTCACAGAAATAAATGAGCTCTTATTAAGAGATTACGGAATTCTTACTTGTTTCTCCTAATTCCACTTTAGGAGAAATAAGGAGCATAACCATAATATTATAAATATAATATTTAGCAAAGGCGTGTTGAACTTAAATTGGACAAGAGGAGGGCTTCTTCATAGGAGGTGAAATTAAGAAATATGAGACAATAGTCAAAATCTTATATTGATGTTAAATTGAGTTTGGTTGTGTCAAGGGGATATAGGGATGCTGGACAAAAAGGTTATTTAGATTTTTCCTTTCCTCTTGGTGTATGATTTCATCTAGGAGCTTAAGGAGCTTAAGAAATCCAGGTATTATGTGATGGCTTTGTTTTTTAATAAAAACATTTTCAATCACAATCACAGAATGTGGTTGAAATGAAAAAAAAAAAAAAAAAAAAAACTAATAAATCCATCCATTTATCCTGGATGTAATTATTAGATTCTTATTATTATCATTCTAACTAATTCTGTGCATTATCTTTTTTGCATGTCTTTTAAAGGAAACTTGAGCTCTGTCCTTCTCATTTTTGTGAACTTTACATAATACAAAAAACTAACTTATTGTCTCATTTGAGTTTCCATTGGTCACAATGAGATCCTAATATGGGAATCAAGCTCACTTCCACCTAGGAGTATTGATACAAGGCACCTTCCATACTCATCCATCCACCAATCCCATCATCCACCTACATCAATCCATTCTCCTATCCACTCAGCTATCTATCTATCAACATCCATCCATCTATCAACAGTCCACATCATTCATATATCTACCATCTCTCCATCTATCCATCTCCCCATCTAACTATATCCATTCATTCAATCATGTATTTATCTGTCTAGCTATCTATATCCATCCACTCAGCCATCCATCCATATCCATCCCATAATCATCAATCATGAGTTGGTCATACAGTGCAACCGGAAAGTTTTCAGACCCTTTTAAGTTTTCCACATTTTGTTATGTTTCAGACTCATCTAAAAATGGATTCAATTATTTTTTTCTCATTAATCTATTCTACACACAATACTCCAACACTCAAAAAACAGGTTTTTGGAGTGTTTTGTAAATTTATGAAAAATAAAAGAAATATTCCATTTACATTCAGACCCTTTTTGTTATGGCGCTTGCAATTGAGCTCTGGTGCCTTTTTCTCACAATGAAAACAATTCAACTTTGATGGGGAAATAAAGATTAAGACTAAGATGAATCACCAAAATGTCATTTTTTAATACATCTATTTACTGGACTTTACCAATCTATTTATCACTCATCCATCCATTTCTATCTATTTATCCACACCAATCCATCTTTCTACTGTATCTGTCTACATCCATTTTCTACCAACATCATCCATATTTCCCTATCCACCCATATAGCTACACCTGTGTATCCATTTCTCTATCTGTAATCCATCCATCGGTATATCCATTTATCCATACTCACTTAAGGCGTCCTTTGTCTGTGTGTCTTTGTCTTCACGTGACTTCTCAAGTAGAAGTAGTGATTAGAGGGAGCTTCCCTAATCTACTTGTTTTTCTTTCTATCTCTTGATACATCCAACGTTTAGCATGCAATGGTATTTCCTACAGGAAATGCATCTCTAGTTACTCTCTTTTGAACTGACAGGAAAATTATTCATCAAAGGTTTCAGCTGGTGTGAAAAGCAAGCAGATGGTTGGCAAAAGCCCACAGGAAGTCTAATAGATGTTATATCTAAGCTTTGTTAAGACATGGTTAAGGTCATTTTCAACCACTCTCTCTAAAGCAGCCAGCTGTGCAACTCTAAATGACTAAATCACTCTCTGACTGTTGTGCTGACGACTGTTGTCCTTGACGCTTTTTTATATTATCTCACTAGATACTATGCCACTGTCCACCCCCTCAAGAAGCGCCTGTCTGTGGTGTCCTGCACCTACTTGCTGTTGGGGATCTGGCTACTCTCCTGTGGCCTGGTGGCCCCGGCAGTTGCCCACACCTACCACGTGGAGTTCAAGGACGAGGGCTTCACCATCTGCGAGGAGTTCTGGATTGGCCAGCAGCGCCAGCGTCTGGCCTACGCCTACAGCATGCTCTTCGTCACCTACGTGCTGCCGCTGTCGGCGCTCTGCGCGTCCTACCTGTGCATCTCGGTGCGGCTGCGCAACTGTGTGGCGCCGGGCCACCGCACGCAAGGCCAGGCGGCGCAGCAGCGCGCGCGCAAGCGCAAGACCTTCAGGCTGGTGGCGCTGGTGGTGGCGGCGTTCGCCATCTGCTGGCTGCCCATCAGCGTCTTCAACGTGCTGCGCGACATCAACATCGGCCTGATCGACAAGCGCTACTTCCTGCTCATCCAGCTCCTGTGCCACCTGTGCGCCATGAGCTCTTCCTGCTGCAACCCCTTCCTGTACGCCTGGCTGCACGACCGCTTCCGCGGCGAGCTGCGCAAGATGTTCACGTGCCACCGGCGCATCGGCATCCCCTCGGCCAACCACTGTGCCACCGGAAGTGTGGTCCTTTGATGAGAGCACGGTGACAAGGAGAGCGTGGCTGTGAGGTTATGATATTGCTATTATGAATGTGCTACCACTGACACTGTAGCAATGATATTGCTATTATGAATGTGCTACCACTGACACTGTAGCAATGATATTGCTATTATGAATGTGCTACCACTGACACTGTAGCAATGATGCTAAGTCCCAGCCCATAGACAGACAGACATTCAGTCTTTCAAGGCTTATTTAATGGTATTATTCTTTGGGAGGATGATTCAAAATGAACTGAAGTTGGCTGACCTGGGAAATATCCAAGCAAGACCTTGGATAAAAAAGCAGTGTTAAATACTTTGTATTGAGTTTGCATTGTAAAGATACTTGTGCATTAGAAGGTTGTAAACACCTTTGTGTGCGAGACATAGTCAGAAACCAGAAAATACAACGTGGTCGGTAATTGACAGTGAAAACCTTCAAATCCACCCAGCTTGTTTGGTGTTGAAATGGAAACTGTTAGCTGAGAGCTACCTTGAGGCAGAGGTATCAGTAACAATTTACTTGACAGTATTGACATAAGAGTGACATGACACTGTCATGAACATATGACACTGTCATGACACATGAACCCTAACCCTAACCTCTAACCCTAACCCTAATGAATGTCACTTAACAGAAGCGTTATGTCATAAACGTTTATGACTTGTTTATGACACATTCATGACAGTCTCATGTCCCTCTTATGTCGATACTGTTAAGTAAATTGTAACCAAATTTTCTTACAGTTGTATTGAATACACATCTTGGCAGATTATTGCTGTCTTATTTATTGGAACCCCTAATTGAAGTCTTTTTTTCTTTTTGTATATTTCAACATGAATGCAATCTGAGGACCATAGTTACACTCTGGAAAAAAATATATAATAAGGGAATCCGGGCGGAACTGAGCTCTGAAAAAACTACAACAGCAGATTGAAACCTTTTCAACTATAAATTGGATGAGTCTGACATGGTCATGACATGAAACATAATTTCCTGTGAGCTGCGAGATTCATCATCAGAGACAATGAAGAGAGCAGAGGAGGGAGACGTGTGCAACAAAAAGAATAAAAGCAAAAAGAACAAAAGCTGTAGACATCTGTTGGAGTGGATCTATCTTTTCATCTTGTTTAAGGTGTTCTGATCTTCACATTCGAGTTGAATCTTGTTTTTTTATTTGGAGATGTTCTGAAGTCATGCTTGCATTTAATTTACCTGTATAATGGCCTTAAAAAGCAAGCTATTTTCATTGCTATTTTCATGAAGTGGTTTGTAATCACACAGGTAGAAACAGCAGAGATAATTTATATGTGCAGATGAACAAGATGTATTTTAGCTATAAAAGATAAACTGTACATGTAATGATAATACTGAACCCAGCTATTGTGGTGCAAGTATATGCGTACGATTTTCAGAACCACATGTGGACATAAGGGCTGAACAAAGGCTTAGGATATTTCCACTCAAAAGACATAGAAAATACCCTAAAATGTTCATGAAGCTATTTTAGTAATGACAGTTGTTGTTTTACTATTACTGTTTGATGTGTATGTATTTGTGCTGTATTCGATACTGAGCTGTTGCTTGATGCGAACAAAATTTGTAGTGTTCTTTAACATCTAAAGTATTTTTCTGTCTTTTACGTCAGAGCATCTAATTCATGCCATGCATATTATTTCTAATTCTAGAACAATGACATTCGTCATGTCCTCACGGCAAAATGTATGAAACAATTTTCTGTCAGCACTTTATGGATTGCTTGTCTTGATGATTGCTTGGGACAAAAGCATCTGCCAAATACCATGACCATAAACATAAACCATGAATATGATAAGATGGCTAATAAATGTTTTCTGCCCACCAACACCTCTCCAAAACCAAAGATAACTTACATATACATCTGTTCTGCATCTGTTCTGCTTTACTGGTGGTGTGAATCTGGTGTTTGAATAACACTTTTTTATAAACAGTCTGTGTTCAGACCTTAATAAACACACGGATGTCTAGGCCCGTATAATGGACCAAACACAGTGCATCCTCCCGCCATCTCTCTTCCGGCCTTTCACTCGGACTCTCTTTCTCACTCATCTCCTGCCAGGTTTGTTAGATGGACAGAAATTCAATGGTGGGCATTTCACATACATCAAAGTCCAGCTGTAGCCTAAGGTTGGTGACTCAGCTGTGGTTGAGATAGATAATCGTTATAGGTGTGCACAAGCTCAAGGTTTGACACCCACACAGATACAGCAACTCACTCAAAAGCACACACGCTGGCATTATATATCAAAAGCCATTCACTTTACTCATTTATCAGGTCAACACTAGACACAACACTCAGTACACAGTAATAGATAAGAAGCTACCTGAGGCAACACGATTTTGTTTATCCCTTGTAATAATGTAACACACTAGAATCTAGATAAATACTGCAATATTGTCTCAGTAGAAGTGAACAAATATTATGCCAGATTTTTGTGACGAGAAGGGTTTGGGTTAGAGACCAAATCCATAACTTTTTGATCTTGCAAGAAGAAAAAATGATTTGTTTTCAGTATGAAACAACTGAACCAAATATTCATTCAGTCAACATTCATTATATTGGTTCTACAGCTACTACAAAAGTAGACAACTTGTGTTTTACTTTTTGGGTGAGAAAACATTTGGGGAATCCAGGATAGGCTCTCACTGAACAGATTCTACCATTATTCTTAATAGACAGAATTAACAACTTGCAGATATTACTATGCCAACATTGATTGTTATTTAAATTTTGCAGTAATTTACACAAATAAAATGTTGAATGTCTTTGAGGAATAGGAATTTCTTTGAAATGATGAAAATATATGGCAAAAAAACAAAGTTTGCTCTCTCCATAAGTCCAGATAGCGAGGAAATTGCACATAAGGAATTGTCACAAGACCACTGATTTATCCTACATTTAAAAACTTTAACCTTTTAAGATGTTGTAACTTTCAGAAGCAGTTTCACACCTTGGTGTTCGTGGTTACTCTGCATTGCTTTGGGATAATGAAAAGAGTTTCTCTGGATGGAAAAGATTTGAGTGGCCTTTTACTAAAACATATCCTCAGGGGTGAGTTTCTCCTAAGCCACAAGAGGTCCGGCAAAATAACTATTCAATTAAGCTAGATGCACCCACAAGTTGGAAAACAGAATGTGTTTTAACAGTGGTTACGAATTTATGGAAGACATTTAAGTGGGATCTTTCAAAGTGAGTTCAGCCAATGACAATTGTTGTGCAGATGCATGATTGCATAGAATCACTTTATTCATACATTCATCATTTCATCAAGACTGTGCTCATCAATCTATATTCGAGATTAAGTCCAGTGTGAGATCTACAAAGTGTTACAAAGGCATGATAAGAATTAAATAGCCATTTTTAAACCAATCAAAATAACAACGTATTAACTTAAGATTCCATGTGAAAAGTTAATTTTATCAGTGGATAGACATTGTATTGCATATGTACAAACAAACAAGGCACGGTCCCTGACATGATAATGAGACTGACTTAAGGCAGCATGACTCTACCTTTAGGTCTGAGATATTACAAATATTTTGGTTAATTATCAATTCACTTTAAATCAAATAGTGTAACATTAAAACTCAATGTAGCATGTTAGCATCATGTTAGTCATTCAAAGATATTCAGTGTCCCTCAATAAAATGCACAATTTCATCTAAATAATTGGATACTTGACAGAGCACCAGAACAAAAGACAAATGTGGAATGATTTGGTTGAATTAGCATTTCCCAACAGCCATTACTAACACAACCAGCAAGTCATCATTAGTCATACAACAAACAGCAAAGAAATCATGTCAGACACTGATATCCAACATTCTTCAAATGTAAGGCCAAGGCAGGAACACAACCCAAAGGCCCTGAAAAAAAAAGTGTTCCTAAACCATTAGCTAAATTAATTTTTGGTACCTGAACAGTATAATAAAATGTATTGCTATAAAACGGGCATGACCTTACAGTGAAATAATTTATATGAAGACAACATTAAAACTCAGCGTTGCTATTGCTGAACAAGAGAACACAAACTCAACCAGAACAATCAATCTGATGCATTCAACATTGTTCGACCAAGCACAAGACCAACACGTTACTGGTAAGGCCTGTATATCATCGATGACCGCAGTAAACAAGAGAAGCCATGTTACTCATGATCAAAAGATAATTAAACATGCTGCAGTAGTGACACTGGCAGACAGCAGTAAGCCTTAGAGCAGTGTAATAAATATTAGTGATCCTTCCAGTTTTATATACTCTTAAGGACACCTTCCAGCACAGCCATTCAGTCAAAAGCTACAATTAAGTTAATAACCATTAAATGTCACAAATGAACTGTCTGCCATTTTGAGTGTTACAATTAAGAGCACAAGGTGACACAGTTTTCATGTACAAGTTTCTGAAATACTAGGTCAACCACTTAACTTCGGTAGAAACAGAAACATGTAAATAGTCAGTTTCTTTATTATAGATTTCTGACACCAGTCAGTATCTTAGAGTTTCTTGATTACCACCACTATAGATTTCCACTCCTTCATGTACTAGCCTTCATGAAAAGTTCATTAACAGATATTCCATCAAAAGTGCATAATACAGCCAAGGGTAGTGCTAGAGAATGATACTCCAGCTGGAAGCAAAATCCTTGTGCAAAGTTTGATTTAAATCCCCCCAACACAAACAAACAGAAGCCTGACAGATAGTGAGAGATAATTAAGACAAGCCTTCAGGCCCACAGTTCCCATTCACACAGTCGACCACTAGTGGGAGCCCTTGGCGGCTGCAAGTGACATGAGAATGCTGGGCTGCTCCTCGATGACCCGCACCAGTAGGTTGTCAATGTACTCCTCCAACTCCATAATCTTCTCATCTTTCCTGGTGAGTTCAGTCTGCTGCTTGACCACCAGGGTGATGAGCTCCTCCTGAGTGAGCTGAGTATATGGACCACTACCAGTACCCTAGAGAGGGAGAGCGAGAGATAGAGAGAGCATTACGAGTTTGAAGTTTGAATTTCAACTACTTTGTGAAAACATTTGTGTCGTCATGGTTACCCTAATTATGTAAGACTAATAAGACTATTACTGTTTAATAATATATTTCTGTTTCATAATTTATGGTGAAATTCATTGCCATTAATTTAGCACCAATGTCAGAGCCCTACCTTGACCTTCTCTGGCATATCAGTGATGCTAATGGACTTGAGGTCCTTGCTCACTGCAACGCTGCTGCTGCTGCTGCTGGGGTGCTGGCTTTCTTTAGAGCTCAATGGTTTCACTGGGTGAGGCCTGTGGAGAGAAAGACCATCTGTTCATTCTTTTTTTCAAACCAAGAAACAAAACATATAACGTCACAAATACCTCAAATGAGTGTCCATTCCATTGCCTCCTGTGATTAAGTCAAGTAAAGTAAAAAAAGACAATTATATGGCCTCAAGATAAAAAATGATTAGAGTAGAAGACGATGTTGGAAAAGGATGAGACTATTACCCATGTACAGATTAGTGTTCACAGCAGAACTACCTGTTACATTTTGCTCCAATGCAAAATGGGATGATCACAAGCATTGCTCAAATCACCACAGATTGATATTCTGGTTTAAAAACTGGCTGAGAACAATTGGAAATAATTCAAATTCAAATCAGGCAAAATAAACAAAGAAAAAAATATAATCTGCTCAGCATTATTCAACTGTCCTTGCCCAGGCACAGTACATTTTGACAAGCAAAGTGGTGTACTTAAATATCAGAGAGAAGCAGAAAGTAAAAATGGAAAAACGATACTCACTGGTCTGTCCAGATAAAATACATGTTCTAGTCTACACACAGCAGAGAAACTCCATCACTCTTTTTCTAACCAATTCAGTTCAAATTAAGTGTAGCTGTCAACATAGGCAGGTGGCATAGATAACTACAGGCATGGCAGCTGCTACATCTTATGTTAATATATCTCACATTCCCCTCCTAAATGTGCCAGACGTATTCTAAACCCCATTACCCTTTCTTCAAAAATGTCATGATGTGTTCCCACCCAGAGAAGAAGAGGGAAAGGTGAACTCCAGAGATAAGACACAGCAGTGGGCTCACCTGAGTGGGCTTGATGCCAACCCCAAACCAATGCCATCTGGGACACCAGCCTGTACCTCTAACGGTGAGATCCGGGCATACACAGGGGACTTAGCTCCAGCACACAGGGGTGAAAAATTTTCACGTCCTGCCCTATGTGTCTCTGTTGTGGGCATAGAAGGTGGAAAAGTTGCTTTTGGGGGAAATGATGTGGGGAAATTATGTTCCCCCCAAAGGTTCTCTTTGGGTCTGACTACAGTGGTGTCTTCCTCCAGGATGGCATCAAGAATCCCATTGGGCTCCCATTGCAATATTTTTCCTGTATTCTCTGGTACAGGTTTGGAACTACTTCCTTCATCGGTTGATGCAATATGGAGCTCAGGCACTTGGGGAGAGTGACTAATTGTACTTGAAATGTAATTGTCATATTTATTTTGATGTGGTGACCTTGTAATGTTTGTTGAAATACAAATTAGAGATTCCTCAGAATCGCTATCCCAATGAGCATCAGAAGTGGTCATAGTGGGGGCTGAGAAAGATGGGGATGTGCCAAAGGTTTTTGCATCCCATGGTCCCTCCATGCCTCTGCCATGAGAGTTCTCATAACTGTGGACAGTCTCCAGGGTGTTATAACTGGACTTTGGTTTCAACACATGAGACATAGGTCCTCCACTGTATTTTTCTGAATTGGTCTTAGACATACTCTCTGTGACGTGTGAATTCAAATGAGACAGGTGGTCTACAGATGGACTAATTTTTGTTTGGTTTGGAATGGGATACATTTTATCCTGTTGTGTGTGAGAAATTTCAGTAGGTGTGTTTTTCTCAGATGTAGTTGTAATTGCCAATGACAAGTTCTCTTCTTTCCATGGATCTGTATTTTGTCTGGACACATTTGAGCTAGTCTCTGGTGTGTCGGGTTTGGCCTCATAGTGTGCACTGAGGTTACCATGATGTAATGGGTCTTGATGTTCCTTTGATAAAATGGGAGGGGAGAGGCTGATATCTGGGATGATTTCCACAGTTTTCTGCTCTGAAGATATAACAACATCGCTATGAGAAGATACAGAAATCAGATCTCTAGGAATATCTGTTTCACAATTCCTGTCAAACTCATTTGGGGACAAACCAGTTTTGTCTGTATTTATCTCTTCCTTTGTGTTATGTGCAAATGTGTCATCATTCTTGTCATGTGGTAAGTTCCATGGGTCATTGGAAAGGAGTACACCACTAGAAGGAGGACCACATTCAATGTTTTCTGTGTCTACATCAGGGGCATTTTCCAATGACTCAATTTGACAAAGAGTAACATGCCGACTGTGACTCATTGGAATGACCTCCATCTCTTTCAGCGTCTTCTCAGCAGGTTTCATCACCATTTCTATGTGATTTGGTGTAATACCAATTGCCTCAACCTTTCTCCTTAGAAAGGCCCCAGGCTGTGATGACAAGGATGTGTCCAAGGATTTTGTATTCATTGGTTCCTCATTGGGTGTGACTACAACAGTCATGTTCAAGAGGACGGGATCCAAAGTAATATTAGGCTCTGACTTCTGCTCATCTGAATCGATTGAACTCACAGGAGGTGATGGTACCGGTTTCTTTGGGAGATTTTGAGGAACAGGTGTACCACCATCTATTATAGCCATGGATTTATTTTGCTCAGATAACTTCTTAGAACAACTGTCAGAAAATGAATCTGCTTGAATATTTGATCCAAAAATATTATCAAAGTCATCCAGAGTCAAACAATCATCTACTACTTTTGTGTTATTTGTCTCTGTCCCATCTGTAAAAATACAGTCATCATGTGTGTTCAGTTCTGGTATATTCCATGGGTCCTTGAGTGGGATTGCATCACTAGGAAAAGGATCAAGCTGGAAAGTCTTCTGTGTATCTGCTGCTTCATATACCTTTTCCATCAGCTCAACTTCAATGACATCTGTCTGATTATCCTCTTTCAATGTCAAAATCTCTGTAGCAGTTCTTATTGCAGTTTGACTGACATATTTCTTGTGTTGGGTACCTCCTGGCTCATCAGGTTGAGGCTGACTGGTTTGCGAATGTTCTGCTTCAACTTGGTGTTTTGATGTTTCAGCAGTTGTAGTCTTGGTATCAGTTTCCATGGCATCAGAGGATATGTCTATGTGTCCTACATTCTTTTGCTCCTCATTACTTGTAAAGGAATTACTATTATCCATAAGGATGTCATCCTTGGGTGTAACATCAGACAATTCTAGGCAATTTTCTGGTTTGGTGTTAATCCTGGAATGGCTTGAAGTCACCGGAGGCAGAGGAGCTAGATGTTTCTTTTGGGTAATTTGGGGAGTGGGTGTGACAACTTTGGAAATAATCTCTGTAGATTTCATCTGTTCAACCATATCAGCTGATTTTGTGTCTAGCACTCTTTCTGTAGCCACACTTTTCTTTACATTCACATTTCTTTTCTGAGCATTTTCCAGTGCTGACATCAGTCTCTTGGAATTTGCTTGGGGACGTTTCTCTGCAGAGGAACTGGTTTGTAAATGTTTTGGTTTGGCCATAAAGTCAACCTGTTGTTTTGATGATGATTCAACAAATGCAGACTTGGTAGAACCTGGCTCAGTAAATGAGGGTATGTGAGTGTTTTCTGTATTCCCCTGCTCCTCACTAATTATAGAGGAAATACTATTTTCCAAGATATCGTTGTTAGTTTTAATATCAGACTCCTGACAACTTTCTCTTGTGTGTCTTTCTAGTTTGGCCTTAATGCTGATACTACTTGAGGTCATGGGAGGCAGGGGAGCTTGACATTTCTTTGGGGTAATTTGGGGAGTGGGTGAAATTATCTCCACAGACTCGTTATGTTCAGAAGGCCCGGTCAAGTCATTTTTGGAATCATTTAAGAATGGATCGTTTGGAGGATCAGATGCAAAAGTCTTAACAAAGTCATCAAATCTCTCACTCAGGTATGCTCTCTTATCCTCTTTTATTACAAACATTCCATCATTTACATTCCTCTGTGGTAACTGCCATGGATCATGGGAAAGGAGCTGGTCACAAGGGAAAGGATCCTCTTCAAAAAACATATCTGAATATGGCGCCTGTGTGTTCTCTATCAAATTAAAATGTTTTGGTGGTGAAGATTGACCGTCACAATCTGAAACCACCTCCACTGGTATAGTGGAACATTTTGACTGCTGATTTTGGGTTACTCTTATTGGGTTTTTGGTTGGCATCATAGGTTTGGAATTAACAAGGGGCCCTACTTGTGTGCCACTTTCAGTTTTGATCACACCTGTTGGGCTTGTGTCTGAAAGCACTGTTGCAGTTGACACAGGTTGTTCCTTTAGATGATCAGGGTCACTGACACCACCAAGTGCCTTCTTTTCATTTCCATTAAGTTGTTCTGGTTTTGTATAACGCAAATCTCTCTTCTGGATATTTTTGAGTGCAGACATCAATACTGTGTTAGGTGCTTTAAAAGACTTTTCAATAGTTGGAGTAGCAGGTGAGTTGCTGGTCATGGTAGTCACCTCAACAGTCTGCCAAGGTGAGACTGGCTTGGGAGATTGAAGTGCTTGTTTGGAACTGGTACCAACCATTTTATTAGGGAAGACTGGCTTAGGTGGCAGGTAAGCTTGCTTGGTACTGACGTCAACATTTCGATCAGATAAGATAGGCTTGAGGGGTTGGAGAACTTTTTTGGAACTGGGGCCAATCTTTTTATCAGAACTTTCACCTAGAGTTTCCTGTGATGCCAAAGTACTCTGATGAGACAGAGGAGGTGGACAGGTAGCTTTTGATTCATCATGACCACTACCACTCGTCTCTGCCCCACTGCAGTTAAGAGATTTATTCATCCGCCTTTGATTCACCTCTGCTATGATGTTATCCCAGCGAGTTTGACCCATTACTCCATGCCTCTTCTTTGGAAACAGTGTTTCGTAATCAGGGATGGGCAGAACAGGCCTCTCAATTGTTGATCTTTCATTTGGTTTTGGACCTGAATTTTCCATACTGACCGGTTGGTGATGCTGAAAAGCTCATCAGACTTCCTGTGTCACCAGAGAGAAATGGTACTGCCCTTCAGAGCATGTACTGAAAGGGATGATTCAGATTACAGCAAAGAAGGAAGGCCCCTGGTTTAGGTATGGGCAGTATCTGTGGGGATGGGGGATTTGTTATTTACGTTTTTATGGTTCTGACAACTGCCAAAGAGCATGCACAAAAACATACCATGCACTTGAACATTCTACCTATCTGTAATTCATTATTTTTTGTTTGCATGACCTAAAATAAAACAATGCTTAGATAATACTAGTGCCACAAGTGGCTGCAGAGTCTATACTACATGCCAAGTGCCCAAATTCTACCCCATCTCCCTCTTCTACTTGCTTTCTGCCGCTCTTTGCGGTCCTATCTGAATAAAGGCAAAAGCCCAAAAATACGCATTAAAACGTTATCTAATAGTTGTGCAAATAAAAGTATAGTAAGTTTCCATCACCATTTCTAAGATTTTTCCTTTAAAGATGTATGTAATGAGGGTTTGAAGCATGCCCAGTGGTTATGCAGTAAATGTTTGGGTTAGCAGAGAGGTCCATGTTCTTCCCAATGGTATTATGGATTTTTAAAGCCTACGGAACATGTGTGCATTATGCTTGCTGATTTCAATCATGATGTTTATTTGCATGCTCAATATGGGAAGCATTGCCAAAACATATTTCCAAAGACTGACAAAAAAAGTCAGCAGTGATTTTTTTGTTCTTCAATTCAAATTTTCCTGATTTTATATTTACATTTATTCATTTAGCAGCAGGGTTGTGCAAATTTCGAATTGCAATTCTGCTTCCTGTTTGCTACCTCAATTGAAATGCAAGTGAAATTCAAGAATTTAATTGGAATTTAAGAGCCAGTTTCAATTCAATTCTGGAATTTTGCACAAGCCTGTTTAGCAAACACTTTTTCCAAAGTCATATCATATTGCAAGGGCCTTGTTACATTGTCCCCAGAGCAACTCGGGTTAAGTGTCTTGCTCAAGGACACGACGGTGAAAGCAGGGAACTGAACCCACATCTTTTCTGGCTACTGCATGCATTACACCAATTTAATCAAAAATGTATTTCCATCATAGATCAAGAGTGCAACTATAGTGGTGGTATAGTCCTGAAAAGTTGAGCATATTAACCATGGCATCTTTAAACCACTCATGGCCATGCCCTAATGAAACATGCTAAATATAGCCAGGGCTAGAGCAATACCAAACTGAAGACACAGAAATCTCAGAGTGGAACTGTTAAATGTTTAGAGAGGCTGAGAGAAACACATGTCTTCAGGTAGTGAATGTAAATATTTTGCTCACTTCTATCACAGTAAACTGAATAATATAAAAGTATAAAAAATATATTTTAACATTAACATTTTTTGACGATAAGGTAATTTGTAAGATATGGTGATGGAATGCTTAACACAACATATAAAAGCGGCCATCTAACGAGCAACAGAAAATGACTAAGAACCTTCCTTTTAAATGCCAGCATAAAAACAAGTCTACTGTACACACTGCTCTGTACATTCCCTAGAGGATATTTTAAGTTATCAATGATAAACTGACTCACCATTGGGGGAAAAAAAACACATCCAAAAGCAGAAATAACAACAAAAATACAGAGCTCCGTAAGCCAAGATGCTGCTTTGACTCAAACAGTGTACACACTGTGAGTTAGTCACTTCTTTGTGAGCTTCCAACATCCTGCAACAACCAGTTTTGCTCCATACCAAAGCCACTGAAATTGTGTTGTGCATAACATGAACCAAAAGTCACCAAACTGGTCAAACTGGTCAACAACCACATATTTAGGAACAAACAATTCCCCTTATCACAGTAAGACTGTAAAAACCGAAATAAAATGACGATTGTGTCTACAAGGTGAGGAAGATTCCTGACAGCTACATACAATGCTAAAACTATTTGTATGAAAAGAAAGGACAAATTATGCAAGGAGAAAAAACCACGGACTGTTGTGAAAACTTGAGTACACAGACATGTGGACAGAAACACCATTCACAGGAATCCAGCAACCAGGGTTTGCAGACCTGTGTAAAAAATAACCCACTAATATACCTGTGAACATCTCCATTTAAAAATCACTTTTTGTTACTCATGACAGTTGACCATTAACACAGCTGGGAAAAAGGTTTAAGCATTTCATCACAAATAACTTGAAATGTCACGATTACTTCAGATAAACAAAGGAATACAAAAGAACACCTGGCCAAGGAAGTAAAAGTGGGGTAGGAGAGCTGCAATTGCTAATGGTAGTCTTGTCATTTCTATGATACACTGAGGGGAGGGGGTGTCCATTTTAATCAGCCTTATTTTTTCATCAGCTTTCAAGTCAATATCATTTTTAGCCAAAGCGACTAACAACATGGTAAACAGTTTAGGTTTTAAAGCAATTCTCAACAATTTTAGGACAATTTAAAAAACGGTAGAGTACAGTAAAAATAAGTGCATCAGTGAGTGCTGTTTTTAACAGTTACGTGTCAGTTCAAGACGGCTGGTGAGTGCTAGGATCAGCAAGACTTGTTGTAAGTGGTGCTATGAGAGGAGATGTTCTCTAAAGAGCTGGGCCTTCAGGAGTTTTTTGAAAACCACCTATGGCTGAGCAAAATATGCAATGATTTGATTTTGACCAAATGCTTTGATTTTGCCACATGCTATACCTATTAATGATGCAGAGGAAGTTTTCAGAAGTGTGAGCCTAAGTGGTTTATGTGTTGACATACCCTCCCCTAACAGAATTGGCTGTATATTGGTGAGCACTGGTCTGATTTGCATGGTGTCTCCTGACTAACATGGGAACACCTAGTAATTTGTTTCAGACTTTTTTTAGACCAAAGTGTGTGGGTCATTTTTTAAATTGACTTGGAATGACCCAAATACATACTGTCAGCTAAGAGATATTGAAATACTAAAAACAATGGTGTTGTAGCGGTGCCAGATCATACCTCTGCCTCCCAAGAATGCAGCTGGCATGACCAAACATATCAAAAATTAAATGATCAATAAGATGATTTGGCAGACAAGAACGATGGAAGGATTATTTGTATAATGCACACCACAAGGCAAACAGCACCACACCTAAATACATAGGTATATGCAATATAAAGCAGGTGGAAGTCATTGTTGAGAGACTGAGTGCAGAAAAAAAAGACTCTTGACCAAGTCATGGTATGTGCATTATTTCTCACACTGGCTGACATCACTTGACCCACTTCCCTTTCCTTTATGAAATGCTTTTGATAGTTCTTGATACTCTGCCAAGTTAAAATACCAAACTAAACTCCAGCAAACAACAGCCAAAATTACTCACCTGCGTAGTGTTGCCGGTGGCCCTCCACCACTACTCTGAGTGGCAGCAGGCTGCACATCTGAGGGCGACACCCAGGCGCACGTAGGGGTCTTCAGTCCCACGGGATGGGTTGCAACATCTCCAGCCCCTGTGGTGGGGCTCTCTGGTGTGGCATTAGTAGATGTGGCTGGAGGGCCGGAGGATGTGGAAAAAGGCTCCTCCTCAGGTCCCGTTGATTTTGGCCTCTCACTGAGGACAGCATCCTGGGTCTTCATGTCAGGCTTTGACTTCTGAGTATCATACTGTCTTCGTCCAGAATGTCTGCCTACTCTATCCATAAACATGTTCCTAGTATCGCTTAAGCTCGTAGGAGGTTTGGGGGCTCGACGTTTCTTTTGGAAACTTTCGGGGGAGGCACGGACCTCTTTTGGGATGGCTTCCGTGGGTTTGTCTTGCTCTGTAGATCTGGCAGAGCCAGTCTGAGAGAGGTTGGGAAATGGATCTGATGGGCGAGCGGATTCGAATATTTGGTCAAGATCGTCTGGAGTCAAACCCCTCTCTTCTAATTCCACTTCCTTCTTTGTGCCTCCTGAGAAAAGGTCATCTTGACCTTTGTTCGGCTGTGGCATGTTCCATGGGTCTTTCAACTGAAGACTACTGTTGGGGAAAGTGTCATGTTCGTCCATGTTCTTATCTTGGTTTGCCTTGGTTGGCTGGATGTGGTCCGTTGGTTCTTTCATTGGTGGTTTTTGCCTGGGTTTGACTGAGGGTATCTGTCTGTCAGTCTGTGAGACATCTGTTGATTTCCTGTCAGAATCATTCTGAACCTGACTGGCTCGGCTTGCAGGTACAGGTGGTCCTTTAGGTAGATCATGCTCTATGCTAATCGAATTTATTTCATTACCTTGTGAATGTCTAGGTTTGGCAACAAGTGTTCCTCTCTCGGCCTGTTGTCTTGGCATTGCTGCAGCAGTTGGCTTGGGAGGCTGAAGGGCTTGTCTGGCACGAGATACAGTCTTTGCTTCGGGGCTTTTTTGATGCATTTCCACCTGCCTCCAAGAGCTTTGATTCATGCTTGCTGTGGATCTCTTCTGAAGGACTGCAGTTTCTAGAACAACTGGAGGCTTTTCGCTGGGACCATCAACACTCATCTCTGGCCCACTCATGTCAGCTTCTCTTTCTAGTCGTCTCTGATTCACCTCGGCTATGATGTTATCCCAGCGATTCTGGCCCATGACTCCATGCCTCTTCTTTGGAAACAAAGTTTCATAATCAGGAAGAGGCAAAGCTGGCATCTGGGCCTGCTGTTGTCCCACTCTCTGCTCATTTTCAATTGGGTCTGGTCTTGGTTCGTTCACACCAGGTGAAACATTAGGTGGAGCCACGGAGGAGTGGGAGCTGTAGTACCGGTACATATCTACAGAGTCTGATGGGACACTAGAGAAGGAGGACCCTGAGAGTAGGGAGGAGTGGGAAACCTGGTCTTGCTCTTGGTTTTGGGTATCTGTAGTATTGGTGGGGGAGGGAGGATTACTTAAATCAGTTTCAGGATTCTGCCACTCTGCCAATCTGCCAGGGACCAAAACAAACAAACAAAACAAAAAAAACAAGAAGCCTACACATCAATTCCTTTCCACAAACCACCAATTCCTTTCCACAGACAATCCATTCCTGGCCTTCATCACCATCCTCGCAATAAACATACTAAAAGCTCAACACCATTTATGTTTAGGTAGAAGAATGCATTAAAATATATCTATGAAGAGTTTTAAAACACCATTGTACATTTATTTTTGTAATATTTATTTATTAATTATTGATTATTGGCTAAAGCCAGACTAAATCAATTAAATGTAATTTAATTGCAAAAGGTTTGACATAATGAATGTGTGCATTTGTACTGCTTAATCACATATATCTAGTGAAACACATTCCATAGTCTGTACCAGGCTATGGCCATTAATTGAAATAGAATGTTTAAATGAGAACTGTGTCTAGTCAGAACTTCAACTTTATTTTCATAAATGGTGTTGGACCATAGCATACTGTATATTAACTAGAAACATTCAACAGAGTCTGACCTATACCTGAACAGGTGAACTATACAAACCTGCTAAACCATGAATCGAAATTATACATACCACATTGCTAATAACAAACACTCATGGGCCATTATAAAACACAACTAAAGTTTAATGTTAAAAAACAATTTTTATAATTTCATATAAAACTTATGAGAACAAAACTGAACTGACTCACCATTTGAACGACAAATAGATCCAAGCTACAAGTAAACAACTAGAAAAACCAAACAGATCTTCAATCCCAAACTAGAACCTTCACTCTCACAGAGTGCAAGTTAGTAACTGTCTGCGAGACCTCAACATCCTTAACCAGTTCTACTCCATACCAAAACCACTGCATCTCAGGCACACCCAGTTGCGTTCCACCACCATGGACCAATCAAAACAAGCCACAAAACTAGTCTGATCAGTTGCTCCCAAGCCAGACAGAATGAACTGAGCCATTAGAGCAATTCATTCCATTAATTAGTCTAAGCTAACACAATACAGTCACAAATAATGAAGAGAGCCTGCAGTGAGCTAGTTGACCATGAAAACAAGTTCATTTCTAATCATCAGGCCTGTGAAATTAACAGAAGGAAGGAATAAAGTCCATCAGGAAAGGAGGAGGTAAAGAGGAAGTATATGATTTCTGTATGAATCAAATGAATGTCAAGCCAGTGTGAGAACACAATGAAAAAGATTTGAAGAAAAGAAAACATTTATACTGGTCTCTTGATTACATACATCAGTATGGTACATCAACGGTCATTTCACTTTATTAAGCACACACATGCATTGCCCACATTTTTTTTGATTTCTTGAAATAGGTCTTTAGTATGAGCTGTATAACCACAAGACAGAGGATGAAAACAAGGGAAATTTGTTTACACCTAAAAATAAAACCAAACAATCACATTGATTGTTTTGGGGAGGAATATAAAACAAGAGCGAGATCAGCCTCTGCTGATGTGATATAATGTTGTGACACCTGGTGGTAGACATGAGTAGGTGTGCGATAGTGAAGGTTTTTTTTGTAACTTTACGTTATTTATTTCATTCGGAGTCTAAATGTTTTGTAAATCAACTGTTTTTATAAATATTTTTCAGGTGGTTGATCTCTTTTTATTTTTCTGTGATCAAATCATTTTATGGAAGGAATAAAAGAAACAATTTAATGAAGAAATAACTGAATGAATATTTTACAAAGATCCCTCAGTAGTTGCTTCTACCTTGGAAATGGCTTTCACATGCCTCATCTTGTTAGTAAAGATTTACCAGCATTGCACTTTTCTGTATGTGGACAGAGAAGGCTTGTGACCCAGCGTGAACCAAAGCACACCTCTCCTCAGTAAATGTAAATTGGCTGTTACTCATATTGATAGCAGAGGAATTAAGGATTTGATTGCAGCAGCTCCCAGCCCCACTGTACTCTCCACATGACTAACTAGCATGACTAGATGATTGTACTTACCCCTCATTATGCAACTTCCCCCAACTGATTGCAGGCAATTGTTTCTTGGCAACATACAAAACACCATTCATTGGAGAGACATATATGGCTTTAAAAGAGAGACACTCACCTTGGCTTGACGGCAGACACCTTGGCTGTGCGACTGGGGAAGCCACTGCTTGGGGCGTGGGGGTTGAGGACTGCTCTTTGAGTCTCTGTTGGGCCCTGGACAGTTGTGGCTGGATCTGGGCTCAGTAAGACCTCCTCAAAAGGGTTTGCAGATGCAGGGACGTCAAGCTCTTTGAAGGAACGGCGAGGAGCGGCAACCGGCTGGTTCTCCTGGTGCTGTTCCTCCTTCTTTTCCTCCTTCTTCCTCCCGAGGCCAAACAGAGACGACAGCCTGTCTGTTACTCTGGTCTCCTCGTGGTGCTTTTGCTCCTCAGCTCTCCGCGCCTCCTCTTGCCTCCTCCGCTCTTGCTCCTCTGCTTGCTTGGACTCCTCCTGGCGTCGTCGCTCTTGCTCTTCCAGCTTCTTGCGCTCCTCCTCTTCTCGCTTCCTCTTCTTCTCCTCCTCCTCCTCCACCTTCTTCTGACGCTCCTGCATCCGCTTCTTCTCCTGCTCCTCCTGTCGGTCCAGCATCTCCTGGATTCTCTTTCCTTCTGCTTGCCTGCGTTTCTCCTCTGCTTGCCTCAGCTTCTCCTCAGCCTGGCTCTTCGCCTCCAACTCCTTCTCTTCCTCCTCTTCTGTAAGGCGCTGCGGTACACTGGTCTTCCTTTCCTGTGTTTCTGGTTTGTAGCTGGGGATGGTCAGGGCCTTGAAAGAGTCGGTGGAGGCATCAGAGAAGTTCCGCTCATGCTGTCTCCTCACATCCTCCACAGAGCCCTTTCCTGAACTGTTCAGGCTGAGGGTGGAGCCTGTCTTGGGTTCGTGCTCCTCCGAGTAGACGTGGCTGCCATTGATGCACATGGTGTTCTGGTCAGAGGCACTCTGCTTGGATCGGCCCAGCAAGGAGAAGGGGCCCTGGGATACCTTGCTGTCATTACTTCCTGTGCGTTTATGACCAAGCCCAAACTTGCCAAGACCGATCTTCCTTTTCACTGTGAAAGGCAGGCAGAGGGGGGAAAACATTAATCACGGTCTTCACTGGTTTCTCACACAAAAGCCTGTTACTGCTACATAACAGAACTGGCACTAATGTCAACTACAAAGACGACACACTCACCATCAGGGGACTCAACATTAAGGCCAGAGGATCGGCTACCACTGAGAGGAGAGTTCTTTTCTGGGAGGGTTCCCAAGACGGACATAGATTGGGAATGGTTGCGGTGCAGGTTGCTCTTGGGGGCGAACAAAGACTTAAGTTTGGACTTCTTCTTTGTGGCCGGAGATTCTGAGTGGGCATCCCCTTCCCCGTCGCTGTCCGTTAGCACCTGACTGACTGAAGGCACAATGGCAGACGCTGAGTCAGAGAAGCCATCACTCTTCTTTCCCCGGACCTTGTCCTTAAGCTTGCCAAGGCGGGAGCGTGGTTTGTCCTTCATGGAGAGGTCAAACATGCTGGCCGTCATGTTGTTCCTCATGAACTGGATGTCCAGCAGAACTTCCCCACGATCTTTGTCTGCCTTCCCATTTTTATCCAGCAGCTTGAACCACCTGCAAGAGTGACAGGGAGAGCGAAAAACATAAGACTAAATAACTCATGGGTCATTCAGTAACCATATATCCACTTTAAAAACAGCTGCTCCAAAGTCTCTGGTAAATGCTGCCTTCACTTGGTCTCACATGACAACCTATGTTTGTCAAATCACCCGGGTGCAGAAAATGAAATGAAGATGAGGGGAAAAAAACATGGATGATCTCAATAGTTTTGAGGTCAAATCTTGAAATAGACTACACTCCTCCTAACTCTGGCCATAATTGCTAAAGTAATTATGTTACAAGGAGAACAGGGACTTTTCTGTGTGTCCTATTCAATATCAGACGAGCATACTCTGTTGCCTTCTGTGAAGGTCCCCCGTTCCAGTGAGCTCCGGGGCCACACAAGGCTGCCAGCTGATAAAAACAGACAATTAAGTCTTTGTGTTGCCTCTACACTGATCCTCCTCCCCGGGTCAATACAATCAGCATTGAGCCAGCATGCATGGCAAAGGTAGGGCTGTTCTGGAGAGCTCTTTTCATAATCGTGACAAAACATGTAATTATCCAACAACACCGTTGTCAAAACACACTCTCTCTCTCCAGTGACTCCAGGGATCCTGCCGTGCACAGAAATTAGAAAGGTGTGGACAGAGGAAGTTCAGTGAGCATGTGTTTGGATCTGTAGTCATTAAAAGAGTAGCTGTGGACTGCATTTATGTACCAAATAATGTGTAGTTTTGTGTAGATGAATTTTCACTTTGAAAGATAACACTGTTGTCAAGCTAAGAATACCACAATACTGAATCAACCGATAACATGTAGATGGATTTACTCATGTTTACATGTATGCAACAAACTGCTATCCCATGTAAATGCAAATCCAATAGCTCTCTCTCTCACACACACACTCACACACAAACGCCCATACAAAATGAGGTAGAGAGAACTGAAACATGGGACTTTACATCAGCCTGACTATCAGCAGGCCTACAGAATATTCATATCTGTTCCGATCATAAGAACTAACGATGAAGAGTTGACTGAAACACTTAAATATAGGCTTAGGTCCATTGCTATGCTCACTGGCAATCACCAACTGACAATCAACACCGCTTTTCGTTGCTGTGGGAAAGTGGTGTGGGACGCAAAAATCAAAGCAGTAGACCCCTATTTTTTCCATTTACATGTACTATTTCAGCAATAGTATATTAAGCTTATTTCTAAATAACCAGACGAGTCAGAATTGAGAATACAGCCATGATTGGTAGACCTCAAAAACTCCTAGGACATAGCCGTTACCACATTCCTTACAAATGGCCCAATTTATTCAACCTACTGAAGGAGCAGACATCCATTTTATAAAGCATGACAAATGGAAAGTCAGTAGTAAATTCAAATATCCTTGCACTGGAGGAGGATACCATCAATATTTCATGGTTAGGCTATCTGAGACAGCGCATCCTCACTGCCGCCAGCAACCATGATACTTTCTGGAGTCAGCAACCCTCAAAATTGCTCTAATAAAGCAGGAATAAGTGCTGCCTTCTCCGAATCATCATTCCATGGAAAAAGGAATTCAGCAAGGGAAAAAGGGAATAATAGCAAACCTGCATTCCAGTGTGCCCCACAGCCCTGTGGAGAGGCCTTCATGTTAGTTTTACAGAAACGGCCTTTACAGGGTTACTATTGCGAAAGGCCTTATCTCTCTCCTAAGGTCAGCTAAGCAAAACCAATATACGACTAAGAGAATAACACAGGCCCATCCCCCCCACAACCCACCATTTTTTTACTTGTGCAAGACCGTACAACAACAGTGTTCCTGTTTCAGTAACTCATGGTTTTGCCCTTCCATTTCACAGCGTTAAAGAGAAACACAGCACATTGGGAGGCTTAATATGAACTAGGCTATGTATTGTCTCCCGTTAATACCGCGTCAGTGTTTGGTAGTTAAACATAGCTCCATGTTTACTGAGAAACATGAGACTGAGGGCTCCAGTGGAGAGACCTTGATACCTCTGCAGTTCTGTTCCACCAATTCTATGAATGAGATTATAATACATTAAACTATCTGTTTATAAATGTTATCCTCCCTAAACATTTGTGTGGTATAACTGAATGACACATTTAAATAAGGTATTTCTTTGTGAAATGTGTCAAATAAGTAGCCTAAGCCTACATAGGTCCCATCTAAATACCACATCATACCATAGTTTGATCCATGGTAAGCCAGGTAGGTTGGTTACTTTTCTTCTGTAATGACAGTTTACTCTGTATGAACTGTGTGTTCAATTATTAACAATCATCCGAGACAGTCTTAGTTTGAGCTTGTACATCCATTTTGAGCACTGGACAATTACCAGTAAACATAATTTCAGACACTTAAACATATACCGGTACTTATTAAAAATGCTGTTCTATACAAAGCTAATTATTTAAAAAGTAGAAGTACATATCTTATCAATATGTGTTCCTAGGAAGCAAATTCATGACTTAGGTGTTGTTCACACACCTTGCTTTACTAAAAAACAGAAACATCACAGGAACAACAAAGCTCAATAACAACAGCTTTCACCTTTTGTGGTATAAAATAAGGGGGTCACTTTTGTTTAACATAGTTAATTGATTATCCTCTGAAACCCATTGTCAACACATTCCACTCTGCTGAGCCCATGTATTGTGAGAACATGCCCTTAGCTGAGTCATATCAATCATCGATACCAAAGTATGGAATTTGATCTCAGATGTTGTACGGCCACAATGTTTTCTCAGCGTTTTGTCCCACGTTGAGGGGTGAAAATACATGCAGCTGAGTTTCCATGAAGGACAAAAGAATCGTAGCGATGAGAACCAGGCCCTCAGTGTCAATGTCAAGTCCTGGGATATCAACATTACACTCAAGTAGGACAGTAATATGATGCCAATGACTATGGGAGAAAAGGGCGGAATTTAATCCTCCGTGAGTGTGTGTGTGTGTGTGTGGAAAACAGCACTCATAAAACTGCTGCACTCAGGAAACATTGTTCATGAAACATGGAAGGCAACTGATAAAAAGACTAGAGCACTGTAAACACAGAGAAGTCATTTATGACACGCAACGCCCTTGGTACATCCTGCTGTGGCAGCAACAAATGAAGCAGCAAGTAATTATGAAGCCAGATTAGCTTGACTTAACAACTCCATTACAAAAGCCTGATAGCCATTAGTCCAAATGACAAACAACCAGTTTGAGTGAATACTGCTGAATATATTTTAAAAACATACAGCTTAACACAAACATGTAGCACATTGAGATTTCTTGAAAATGTAAAGTGTGTTACAAATAAGCTTAACATCTTTATTATTATTAATATTACTAATATGTTGTTCAGTCATACAAAAATAAAGCTCTCAGCAGAGAAGCCATCGATGTTCACGGTCTGGTCCTTCCTGTTCAGCACGTTATGTGAACTAACTAAGAATCACCAGAGGCTTAACACTGACAAACCCAAACACATCATCGAAGGTGTGTGTGTGTTTTTGATTTGTTCAATTCCATTTCTAAAAATGTGGCATCATTTGTTTATAGATCTTCAATACCACACCCACTGAAACACGTCAGGGTGTTACCACACTGATTCACTCTGAGCTATATTAAGGCCATTACATGGATGTCTCGGGTGAACTGGCCACCTACACGCCTCACATAGAGCATACTGTAACTCACAAGCCCAGGTGACTGATGTCACTTTTACATGAGACAATACTATGACGGAGAGACTATCCGGAAAATCCAACGCAAGGAGAAGTATGCAAATACAGGGAATTGGCTGCACGGTGTGAAACTGCTGGAAGGGTGGTCAGCCTTACTGCCAAGCTAGGGTAAACCAGGGCATAGGCATAATGCCAGCCAATAAAAACACTCTTCATTACCTTCAAAAGAAGACAAAATAAATGCATTCAACATCATCTACACCAATGTTGGACTTGACAGCAATAAGTTTAGCCATCCTCATGGGGATATATCAACACATTAGAGCTTGTGTATCCCTATTGTGCAGTTTCTAGGGATTTGGCATCATGCATTTCATGGTGTGTATGTAACGGTGTGCATGTTTACTTCCAAAACTAAAACCATGACACTGCCATTTATATTCATGCTCAACTGCTGAACTCCCATCCATACTCTGATGTATTCAAATCATGAGTTAGACTCTGTCAGGCCATTTGCTCACACAAGAGACCATCAGACCGTGAGCAAGCCTTAAAGGGAAATACCAGTATCATCAGAGGTCAACAGGAAAGCCAGTCTTGGCATATTTAGCCTATCTTATCAGGCCAATACAACACGTCCCCATCAAAAGAACAGGATGGAAAATGAACAAGAGGCAAGAAGGAAGCAAGTAACTTTTCTGTCATTAGAAGATTATGTAAGAACCTCTTGCATGCTTTTCAGCACAATTCCAAAACCTTATCTGATGCATTTGGAGACTCAATAGTGAAACACTTTATGTTTAGCCGACACAATGACACATTTAAGCAAGTTCTTCAACAGAGTCCACTTTGTTTCCTGGTAAAACACTGGGGTAAGGGTTAGCCTGGGATGTTGAGGGGGGCCTTGTTAAAATGCCTATTTAATGAAGTGTAGCTGGGGGGGTTCCTGTAGGAAGCCTTCAAAGTCGCAGGTCCCAAAACGTCTTATCAAGGGGCATAACCTCTGAGTCACCCTAACTTTGATTGTTTGATTTGTTGATTAGAGTTCTTTCAGCTCTGTTGGACAGGGGGAATCCACAAAGTTCAGCATAAAATGAATAAATAAAAAACAGGAAGCCCACCCCTTCCCTATAAACCCCACATATATAGTTCTGCCATCTTCCTTCTTGTAATAGTTTAGCACAGGCTATCAGACATTGTATCTTTACTAAAAGTAGTCTTTGACCTCAAGGACAGCACAGTTTGGGATTCCTAGATTTCATTATGATGTCTTTGGTGAGGCTCAGGTCTAATAGCATCCTGGTGGAATGCTGGAATGTGAGAGGGCAGTGCCCGCGGGGGAGTGCTCGGGGTGAATGTTTGCGCATGAGAGACTGCCCTTGACGCGAGTCCAATCTGAGCACATCAGAGTCGTCTGAGTAAAAACGGCAAAAAAGCCAGAGATCAGCAAAAAAAATAAAAGTTCAAAACAAGCACGCTCTGTTGTGGATTACTTAAGATGGGTTGTTGCTAGATCATACTCTATAAAACCATATTGCTAGGTCAAATTCTTAGAACATTCTGGCATTATAAATATTATAGCCAGTGAACCTAATCAAATACATTTTTGTAAAATTCAAGGAATTCCCTCACTTCTTGCAGTTGTTTGTGTATGTTTGTTTGTACACAGCTCTCTCTCTGCAAATGAAAAATCAAAACAAAAACAAAGTGGCATTGATGAGGCCAAACACTATTCAAGCCAATCCAGCATCCAGCATGCTTCTGGGGCACACATAGGAGGGATGGAATTTGAATGGCTATTTGACTTAACATGAACAAGAGACTGTGCCTTTAACACCTTCATATACTGCCTGTGAGGACAAATGTTTCATTGTTGACATTGTCCGACCTTTTTAAGACATATGCAGGAAAGGAATCATATTACTTGTGCTAAGCTATAGGTAGCACAGATTCCCTACAGTGGCCGATCATCAGCCAAGCCTATTTCACTTTACACAGCACAACGTGAGATACAAAAAAAGACAGACACACGGACACAAGTCCCAGACCTATTTCTTCAAAGTAATATATATATCAGCCCAACATCGATATCGGCAGATATCAGTCTTGTTGACTGATATCAGCAAATTTATATGACAGTTACTGATGGCAGTGGCTGATGTTTATCTATTATAATACATCAAGTCTGCATCGGCTAAATGCTGTGTTATGCATTGACTGAGGTATTCAAACCTCAGGCCCGAAAGACTGGAAAATGGTTCTGTCATTTATTTTAATGTTTGTTATGTTTGTTTCCTTGCCGCTAAAAGCTATGATTAACAACAAAAATGAAGTAAACAAACAAATATCACCAACGTCATTTGCATCAATTATCGTCCAAATGGTTTTAAATTTTAAATATCAGTAGCCTATCCGTGTCAGTACACTTTATACAAGACAAAGTTACTCATGAATACAGCAATGAATTCCTATGAATAGAGAAGTAATGGTTTACCATTACAGTAAGCTTCCAGTGGCAAACTTCCCTAATTCTGACCAAAATATTTGGGTGTGTCTGGATGACACTTTAGAACATGTTTTTGTTGAGATTCAGCACAGAGTAGACAAACAGGGGAGTGATGGGAACGGGAGTATTAAAATAGTAGGAGGAGTTCAGCTAACTGGTGAAAGGTGTAGGCCTATGCCCTCAAGGCACACAGGTAACAGCCTGTTGTTGCCCAGGAGCCTGTTGGCTCAGCCATCCACACCATTGCCTGCTAGGCCTTTTCACATACAGTATGAACACATAGGGAAAACTGAGCGTGTTGAGAATACCAAAACAAAACAAAAAAGACTTAAATTCATTTCTGGTGCCTCAAAGGCTTTCATAACACCCTTTTCATGTTCGTCTGACCTAAACTATTTACATAGGCTACATCCTCCTTCGATTAAACTAAAAACACTCACTCGCTCTTCTTCCTGGACTTGTTATCTTGGAGGTCCAAGAGGTTGATGACTGCCTGTCCAAGTAGCTTATCCAGACCCACCAGCGCCCGGTGCATTACGATGACATACAACGTGCAGCGGTCGGCGTTGCCATGGTGGAAGAGCGGCAAGTCAAAAGTGGCTTCCTCCTTCCATATCGGTGCCACACATTTCTCTGCCACTGACGTTGAAAATTTGTCTTTGGCCACTTGCATGATGGCATACGCGTCGTTGGTACCATTCTTCCCTTTGGTTTTCAAGTTCCTGGCTTGGAACACCGTTACCTGTACACTTGTAGGATACCATTGTTGACTTTGGTCTGCTAAAGACATTCTCCAGGCCCTCAGTTCAGATCAAAGCGAGGATCCAGCCTATTTATTAAAAGGCCGGTAATGAACAGATATTACGTATTACTTGAACGCGTTCGAATATAACGTTCAGAAAGCGAACACCGACTGTCCCGTCCGACTTTGATGCACATCGAGTAGTTTCGCAATTCCAGCGTAGGCTACAGACTCCTCCTTCGCAGGTTGGATCATGAAAGCATGATTAGTCCGGTGACGTAGACGATGAGGATGTGGAAATTATACTAGCCTACTCTTAAACTGCATGAATCACAGATTAGGTTACATTTTTCAGTGGTTTAGTAGGCCTAACCATTCATTGGTCTTATTGTTAGTAACGGATTGTACGCACACGTTTTTATCGTCTTATAGCAAAATGTAGCCTATGACTGAAGTAGCCTAGGCTAGAGACTATAAACACACCAAAGCGATTCAATGACCAACAACGCCTAGGCTACTTGATTCCAAATTTGTTACGCCTCTCCGTATTAATTGTTGATGCTGTATCAACTGACTGAACGTGGCACTCTCATGTCTTATGGGTTAATTGAATTAGGCTACACTTGAAACACTTAGCCTATATCTGTTCATAATCTAGTAGCCTAACAAAAATAGCTGTGGCGCGTTCAGAATAACAACATGGTCGACAGCTTCCCTACCTGTCAAGCCGATTAGTCATACATTTGGACATCTAAATTTAAAGTAATTGCAAATAAATTGTAGTCACTAAATACCCTGAACACAGTCAACGAGGTGGCAGCATTAGAAGTTTACGCAGGACGTTAACGAAATCTTGAAATGTAGGTTATGCAGAGTAGGCTAGGCTATATGGGGAGGAATCCCCGAAAATTACGTCCTATCAGTAATTCTGGTAGGACACAAGCCACAGAAGAAGATACTTTCGTCCCTTTGTTTGTTGAAATTCTTCCTGTCTCGTCATACAACGGTTCTGCCCATTCCACAGAGCTCAGCATTTGATTGGTGAACTTCATGTCAATAATTTCTGTCTTTTGCAATTGGTCTGCCAAGCAATCGGATAATCCAAACATGTTGTATTTTACATGGACAGACTTTACGCACGACATAGAATGTGTTAGTGCCGGAGAAATGTTAGGCCTACTCTGTCAAATACCATGCCTTCGCTGGACTCCTAAAATGTGGAGACTGAAGCAAGCTATTACAGGTTACATTTAATTGTTGATTGTTGGGTGTTGTTCAGTGTAGAGAAGTCAATAAGTCTATGCAAAAAGGCTGTGAAAAAAATGGAGACGTGAACAAATCGACTTTTCACAATATCTGTTCATAACCATTTTATCCTCGCACTAATACTAGCCTATTTGTACGCTATTTCGCTATACCCAGGAACAAATGAACTGTAAAATTTCACAGTAAAACAGTGAAATTTACAGTTCAACTAATTTTTTTATAGTTCTACCATTGCCTTTACAGTTCAACCACGAATATATCATAACTTGACTATGAACTCTCCCATTACTATGAACTTCATGGTCGCACGTCTGATGCGGACTTTAAAGTTTACAGTTAATAAGTAAAGATGATGGTTGACTGCAATTCAGTCAGACTGCAGTCTTCATAATTATGAGGTTTACTATGAAGTTTACAGTGCTATGTTTACTTACTCACATGTTACTTGTATCGACTAAAGTTTAACAACATGACAGAAAAATGAACTTTTGATTAAAGAACACAGTGTCATCCATTATCACTATAGCTATGACACCACATGTGCAGGAAGACCATCTTACTCAATTTAGCTCTAATATTCTCAGGGTCCTTAACTCTATAGCACCTGCCAAGGTTAAAAGTAAACCTAAAACACCATGGAGGAATATCACAACAGTAGCAAATCAGAAGAGAGAATGTAGGAAAGCTGAACGTAAATGGAGAAATACTAGCTTGAGTTACGTAGGGCCAGGCAATCTTCATTGATTGTAACATTATTAACACATTAATAACTCCCGTGCTCTTTTTGCCATTGTTGATAAGTTAACAAATTCCCCAACATAACAGAGCTACCTCAAGATTTCAAGTCAACAAAAAAATTTAATGACGTTGGTTCTTTTTTTCCATCACAAAATTGAAAATATTCACCACAGTTCACCACAGGCCTAGACAAAATGTAGCCTCCTTATCTGTATTTACTGCTATTGATGGCCAAACCCTTGAAAAAACTGTGCTGCAACTTAGTTTTATCTACCTGCTGTCTTGACGCTCTCTTTAAAAGTGTTTTCAGCTGTTTGGCATTTGAGCTTTTGTAAATTGTGAACCGTTCTCACCTCATTTTCCTAGCAGCACTTAAGACTGCAGTTATCAAACCTCTCCTGTTGTGTTTGCTGTCAAATGTGACCGATTGACAATTATTTTCAAAAATATTGTTACCTTATTCTGACTACCATGAGGTGCCATGACTTAACACAGGGCATCTGAACACACAAAACTATTTTTGATAATTTTCATGACAATTTCAGTGTTTTATTTAACACCCATGTGTATTCCCGGCCTCAAATATGACCGGCCATTAGAAATGAATCTGTGAGAAAATGGTCAGTGTATAAAATTGAGTCCAGACACATACTTGTTGATTGATTAGATGGACTGTGTGCTTCTGTACATTAAAACACACACACAAACACACCATCACTCTCCCTCTTTGCTTCTATGCCAGCCCCCACTGGAACCTTTCCCCAATAGAATCTTCCCCTTTCTGACTTGCATGAGCTCAGGTCAATGAGGCCTACAGGCCATAAACAGCAAATGAAAGTTCAATAGGTTATATATTTAGAACACACGTTCATACAAAGGTCTATCACACCATTAGATGATAATATATGTTCTACTATGGATTTATAACAAGTTATAATGCAGTGGTCATTTCTGACCTGGAACACAAAACTAGTAAACATGAAACGAACATAACAGGAGGGTTAAAAAAAGAAACCTGGATTAATCTATACTTAACCATTACAGGCCTATTTCAAGCCTCCCCTTTATAGATAAGGTTATTGAAAAAGTAGTTTTCAATGACAACCTCCAGTCAGGCTTTCCTCAATACCATGCTGAAGCAGCCCTAGTCAAGGTCGTAAATGGCATTCACCTGAATGCAGACTCTGGTAAAATACGGTACATACATTTAATAAATTCAAGTCCTACCTAGTAGACAAGGACTACTTTGTTTCTATCAGCACCTATGTATCAGAGAAAACCACCATGCCATATGGGGTTCCACAGGGATCTATTCTTGGGCCCCTTAACCTGTACCTGTTTAACCTGTACATGCTCCCTCTTGGACAAAGTACAAGGTAGCTTATCTATGCAGATGACACCCAGGTCTACCTTGCTCTCTCACCAAATGATGTTGGTCCCATTGAGTCACTGGGCCAATCCCACAGACTATGGTGCACATTCTCGCAAAATTTGTAAGGGCTTAGGGCTGTCCCAATGCCGCATTTCAAAAAGCGTGAGGGTTTGAGTATACACACTTACTGAGCCCCTTTCCATGAGTCTGCATTGGACCTCACCACAGGTAATTACCCACAGTTCAAAGTGTTTACCGCGGAGACCAGGGAAATCCAGAAATTACAAAGGTAAACAACACGACACACATAGTGCACGTGTCAGCAATGTCTTTGTTATTAACCATTGTGAAGTGCTGTCCCAATTCCATTTATACCTATTTGAGCCCATGTGGTCTCACACACTCACTCACTTAGCACCTGAGATAAATTAAGTCTGTGAGTCCTTAGTCCTCAGGGCTCACTTTGGGATTGGCCCATTGTTTCTATGTCTTGAAAAAGTGAATTGCTGGATGCAACATAATTTCTTACAATTAAATAAAGACAAGACAGAGTTCTGTTTTGGAATTGAGATTGAAACTCAGCACCTATTTGGAATCTAGAGCACTTCAAACCAGAACCTGTGTCAAAAACCTTGGTGTAACAATGGATGGAGATCTTAGTTATAATGAGCACATCAAAACAATAACTAAATCAGCATTTTGGTACCTTAGAAATATAGACAAGATTTGTGTCTAAGCAGGATTTGGAAACAAATCCATGCCTTCATATCATGCAGGGTTGTTTATTGCAATACTCTCCTCACTGGCCTCCCCCAAAAGTCTATCAGACAGCTCCAACTAATACAAAATGCAGCAGCCAGAACAAAGAAAGGAGATCACATCACCCCAATCATCAGGTCCTTGCACTGGCTCTCTTAGATCTACTGACGCTGGTCTGCTGGTAGTGCCTAAGGTCAAAACTAGGTTGAAATGGCATTTAGCCATATGGTGCCCACTGCTGGAGATGCCTAGAGATCAGATTAATATTTTCTACTGCCTTAGATTAATCTGATGTCTTTAGGATGAGTTATAAAGTGAATTTATTATTATTATTATTATTATTATTATTATTATTATTATTATTATTATTTTGTCTTTATAGTGCTGTTTATATTAGGCTACTGTTTACATTATTGTGGGCTACATATTAATCTTGTGTCATTAGCCTACATGTAAAGCACATTAGATGACCACTGTGCATGATAATGCACCACCTTCTTTGTATATCGCATTGCACTTTTTTGCACTTCTGATTAGACACAAACTGCATTTCGTTGTCTCTGTAGCCTACTTGTACTCTGCACAATGACAAAGTTTAATCTAATCTAATGTGCTATAAATAAATTTACAAACTAGAACCTTAGAATGTAGGCTTCTAAACAAAGGATGTATGTCATTAGGTTAATTTATGCCTATCAGATATTAGCCTAAATAATTAAATGTCAGATACTTTTTAATAATTATAGTTGCCAATTAAACTATTTTAGCTTCCTTAGTTCTAACGTGTCAGCTGCTTTTGGCGCCAAAATCTTGACGCTGTCATCAAAGACGACACTGCCCTATGTGTAAAGAAATAAATGCAAACAATACTCAAAAATAGTATTTTAAAGTAGGCTTGGTCTACAATTAGAGGATGGGTAGTAACTAGCCTACATTTACTTGATTACTGTACTTTTAAGCAGAGGTGTGGACTCGAGTCACATGACTTGGATTTTCATGACTTCAGACTCGACTTGACAAAATTAGAAATGACTTGTAACTCGACTTCCATGCTATTGACTCGAGACTCGACTCTGACTTTGCCCCTTTGACTTGTAATGACTTGACTTGCGGCATATGGGTAAAATTTTATAAAAACAACTAATTTCTGCCCATACCAACTTCAGCAGCCTCAAGTTCATCGTTAATGTTACACCTGCATTGCAACGTTATTTTGCATGGAATGCAGGTCTCTTATCTATTGTGAGAAGGGGTGAACATCACTGAACATGCTACCATTTGTCGTCTGACTTGGATCATGTGATATTGTGATGGATCCTCTGATCCCTTTAATGTGGTTCGATATAGCCTAAACAATCTAATTTGCTCCACGGAGCTAACCGAAATGATCAATAAATCATCATCAATGACTGATGGCATTTCAAGCTTACACCCATATCAGCGTTGTGTTTTGCAACATTAAATATCAAGCTTTCATTTGCGGTTTTCTATCGCTCATTTGCACGTCAGTGGGGGCCATATATTCTGTACTGGAGCATGTGCTTGCTGCTGAGAAGCTCTCACGCAGAGGTTAGAAGGAGGATAATTTTGCATTATCTACCAAAATACTGTAACGATTTGATAGCTACACACACAGTTGTCCAATCAAATGTTTACTCGCGGAAGCGGGAATCAGCCAAACACATACCAAGACACCATTACATAGGAAACACAAGGGAAGTCAATAAAACAAGCACGATACACAAACAGGGTTGTCACATACAATACACCGGGTAAAACACATGAGGTAAAACCTAAAGAAAGACTACACAAGCTAACACATACATGACAAGGAAAACGCAATTACACTCACTAAAACCGACATTACACAAACCAGCATTCACACACATTGCATTCTGGGAGGATAGCACTCAGTCCAAACCACACCGACGTTACACAGCCCCCTAGCGAGCTATTGCCGTCCTTGGCAATATCTCCTCACTTAGCCATTGCCAGAACGTCGGTGTGGGCATTCACTCGCTCAGTCCATCAGTCTGTGATACCGCCAACAACACGTTGGGTGCTGCACACGCCGCAGGAGCTCACTCAACGGGGAGCCACGCTGCTAGCAATCCAGTGCGGGCGTGCTAGCAGCCACGTGGCCATCCCCGCTCGTCACCAGCTCCCTCTCAGCAGCCGCCCTCAGGCTGCACTTTCCGCGGCGTGTCACCGCGGCACTCCTCCTCTCCAGACGGGGCCCTAGGTGGCCTTACTACCGTAGACTGTGGCACCAAGCACTGGAACTCACGGGTCAACTGTCGCTGCACCTCCGTCGCTCCACTCCACAGTTGCACCGACCAGGATAGGCAGGCACCAGCTCCGCTGCAGCCAGACCACGCTGAGCTCTCAGGCCGTCAGCTACCGGTTTCGGCGTCCCTCTTCGCGCTGCCTCCTCGCAGAGCTGTCCTCCTTTGCTCCTGGCCCGCTCCACTCCGTCATGGTCGCGACGAAGGCTTGACCCCCCTCTTCTGCCTCGTGCTATCTCCCAACACAGCGAGCCTTTCTTTTTTTTTCTCTGACGCCGGCCAACAGGCCAACTAGAACAGGCGCCCACACAGCACAGTGCCTCTCACACACACCCAAACGTTTTAATTTGATTTGATAGCGACACGTTTTAATTTGATTTGATTTGATTTGATAGCGACACACAGTTGTCCAATCAAAAGTTTATTCGCGGAAGCAAGAATCAGCCAAACATATATAGCCTACCAACATACCATTACATAGGAAACACAAGGGAAGTCAATAAAACAAGCACGATACACGAACAGGGTTGTCACATACAATACACCGGGTAAAACACATGAGGTAAAACCTAAAGAAAGACTACACAAGCTAACACATACATGACAAGGAAAACGCAATTACACTCACTAAAACCGACATTGCACAAACCAGCATTCACACACATTGCATTTTGGGAGGCTGGCACTCAGTCCAAACCACACCGACTTTATAATACTTTAAAGGTGTGTATTTTTGTAGTTTAAAAATACTGCCAAATATTCTTGGTAAAACCAATAGCAGAGGTGAACAAAGTAGCCTACACAATTCCTTTACTTAAGTGAAAGTAGGCCTACAGATACACCTTGTCAAATATTACTCCAATACAAGTGAAAGTTGCAAAGTCAAAATGTTAATTGAGTTGAAGTAGAGAACTGTTTTTAAAAATATTCAAAATTCAAAAGCACAACCATTTTTCCTTTTTAATGTAATATTTTTTATACACAATAATAAGATGTAAATCCTTTGGATGGTCAATAGGTCGTCACTAGCACTGTGTATAACATGAGTGCATTCACACTGATAATTTTGACAACAAAGTGCGCTGCAAGTAGGCTACACGGATGGTGCACTCATAATGGTAAACAAGTGGAGCGCTGGACGCTCTTCGCCCTCAATGATCGCATGACCACGATGATAGAACACTTTGTTTAATACTAATGGTCTAAAAAATTGTGGCGATCAAACCTGACCCCCCTATAATAAAATAATATAATGAAAACATGGCGGTTACATACTGGAGATGGTCAGCGTCTATAAATAACAGCCCAGGTAGCGCTGTCTCCGCCTTTCTTGTTTCCCTCTACCGGTGTTTCGTCTGCTGTGTGTTTGGTTCGCTGGTGTTTCCCTGCGTAGGCTGAACGTGACGACAGGTAAAGTGTTTTGCCGAGAGCGGCCTGGTTTGGTCCTTGTCTCGAACGCTCCGTGAGTATTGCCTAGCCTCAAAGAACTGTCTTTCCATTGTTCGGCAGGTTGATAACTCCACCGAGTTGTTCAAAGTTTTGTGCGTGTTTGGTCTAGTCCAAACCGAGCTCCGTGATCGCTTTGCAATAACGAACTGTTTTATCATTGTTCAGCAAGCGATTACGGCAACAAAGTTGTTGTTCCTGGCCTGTCGGGTCTTCTGTCTTGCCCCATATGGGGCGCCAAATGTAACATGCCTTATTTCGTGGACAGAATGACTTTCATGTGACAAAACCATGTTACATCGTAACGCCTTTTGTCCACGGAATGCACAAATTGGTTTGCATTGTGTCCACGAAACACTGAAGCGAGCACATCATTTCGTGGACGAAATTGACTGGTGGCCTTTTCCTTTCATGGACATAATGCTGAATGCAGTATTCACTGTCGTAGACGAAATGTTTGGTCAAAAGTAATTCTGTCTACGTAAATACGGAATGCACCTACACGCATCATTCTGTGCATCCTATTTCAATTTCGTCCATAGAATTATTGTGTTGTGTTACAGAAGGCATTCTGTCCACGCAATAGTAACTTAACAACTTACGAAATGCATTCAGTGACATATGCTTTTATTCTGTGAGCAGCGCAACTTAAGTTGAACATAGATTACATAGGCTACCGGGGAGGGTTTCCTTAGGGCTTTCCTGGGGATTATTATTTAGTCTTTTGGGGATATTTTTATTTCTACATTTTCCTTTCCTGCGGCGCCGGCCTACCTTTATTGTAATTAATCGCCTACCGCCTCCTGGCCTGACCTAAAAATAGGCTGAATGGACTGCTACTGCTGTTGTGGTTGTTTGTTTGCTTGTGTGGTGTTCATATGTGTGTCCTGAACAATATATTCCTTTTTGAACACACCTGTTTGCATTTCTTAAAGTCTTTTAGTTAGAATTAAAACCATTTAATGTTTTGTGGTGCTTTATAAAGCCATTTAGTTATTATTTCTTAACTTTAGTTTATCTTCACTCTGTCTGAGTGGTGGTGGATAAATCCACCTGGTGCCCAACCGTTACGCTACCCCACTACCGCCACAGATATTGGCGCCCAACGTGGGGCTCGAACTATTGCTCAAACTTTACTTATTGTACTTATTTTTTAACTCGGAAGTGTTTTAAATTTCATTGTTGAATTGTGTATCATTCAGATAAGAGCTTACAGGCCTGTTTGAATTTGAATCTATGTGATGTGTTGCATTTGTATTGACTGTAGCATTGTGTAATCAGTTTCTGAATTTGCTTACTGTACTTTTGATCTGTGGTACATTAGAGTAAAATAATGGAACAGCTTGGTCCTGTTGAGACCATATCAGATTCTGAGGATATGTCCCTTCTACTAGCCCCTTCTATTCCTACACCTGGTGTACGGGTAGAGTTAGACTCTAGTTAGATGTAGAAAATCCTGTTTTTCCACCACCTCCTCTAGATAATGATGAGGGCACAATAGTTGATCTTGAGGTTTTCTCCCAGGCCATTGATTCTATGAAAACAGTGTTTGAAAGCACCATTGCCTGTCAGAGACAATGGCTTGAGGAGGGCTTGAAGCATGTTTCCAAAAGAAGCTGTTGAAGCTAAAGGGGATGTTTCTCGTTTAGTGGAAAAAGCGAATGATGACCTGCTTAATACTATTGCAGAGCGCATCAGAGAGTTACTCTCAAAATACATAGAACACATTCCGTGGAACTCTAAGCAGATATCAACTGAGTTCCAGACCCTGTTAAAAGAATCACACACTGGTTTATTGGATTCTTTTTCTATTTCTGTCTCTGACCAACTGAATAGACTAGTTAAGCCTGAGCTGCAGGACCTGCAGTTACAGATTTGTGCCATCAAAGATTCAGTTGAAAGTCTTGCTGAAAAAGTGAATGAGTTGAATGTTACACCAACTTATCCACCTTCAAGAGTCGTGAGCTCTTTTACTGGTATCAGTTCTCAAGAGGTCTTCTACTGATGTCAGTAGAGGTGGAAGCCTGAAGCGACGGAAGATGAGATTGTTAAAATGCTTTTTAAAACAATGAATCCTCAGTTAGTTAGACAACTGCGTGGACGCGCGCACACTGTGGATGAAGTTGCTAGACTTGGGAAGCAGCTTGAGAAAGATCTAATACATCAAAGAATGTATGAGCAGAAGGTCCTTATGACTAAAACTCCTAAACCTGAAGCCCCTGTCCACGTCTCAGAACCGTCAAAGATAAGTCAAAAAGCTGATTTCAAACCGCCTGCTCCTCTCTTGTGCTGGCGTTGCCAAAGCGCACACCCTCCTGGAAGCTGTCCGCAGTTTCAAGCTCAAAATCAGCCAGTAAAAAGCTTTGTTCCTCATCAGGCTAACCCCAATAAGGGTACTGTCTCCACGGTTACGAGTCGTAACCAGCCCTCCTTTAAGTCTCAGCCTGTTGTTAGGCCCTAGACAAACTCCATGCCTCCCCAGTCTGGTCCAGTGGTAGTATTGAGGCAGCTGGCAGTGCCAGTCACAGTCAGACGCTGCCAGGGCAAGGCACTGGTAGACACTGGAGCTACATACAGCTTAATGAGTTTTGATTTGTGGAACAGAATTAAAGCTCCAAATTAGAAACTTGAGCCATGGCATGAAGGGCCCCTGTATCTTGCAAACGGTACAAATACCCATCCTGTAGGTTGCAAGGTGTTAGAGTACAGTATGCATGGACATAGCTGGAGTGTTCTAACTGCGGTGCTTGCTGTTAATGTCCTCGCCTATCCTCTGGTGCTTAGGTTGGATTTCATTTCTGTTAGTGGAATGCAGCTTAATGTGAGAGATCAAGCGTATTCTATTTTGGGGGACCAACAAGGTAGAGCCTTACCTTTTCACCATCTTCCCTTTGTTCATCTGAGCCTAGTAGCTTTACTCCTGCTGATGAATTCTACATTAGTTGGGGCTTGCACCCGCCATCCTCTCTAACCACGACTTCTGCCACTGTCATAACCACTATGCCTCCATTTTCCAGTTTGGCAGAACCTAATAGGTCTATTCCTGCTGAGGACCTGCAGTCGCTGTTACAAGCTGCTGTGAGTCAGAGTAGTTTAAGTGGTCAAAATGCAGAGAAGTTACAGACTCTTCTGTTGGCAAATCCTGAGGTATGTACCACCAAACTGGGTCACACCTCTTTGCTGCAGCACAAAATAAAGCTGAAGGGTGATGTTGTAGTTACTCAAAAGCCATACCGCCTGCCTGTTCACAAACGTCAGGAAGTAAAGGCTCACATTGAAGACATGCTATCTCAGGGAATCATTGAGCCTTCCCATTCCCCATGGGCCTCACCTGTTGTTATGGTACCCAAAAAGGATGGTAGCACTAGATTTTGTGTTGACTATCGTCGTTTGAATTCCTGAATGAAATCCTGGAATCACTGGTAGGGTCTGCAGTGTTTAGCTCTTTAGATCTGAATAGCGGCTATTGGCAAGTGGAGGTTGAACCTGCCAGTCGTCCCATTACCGCTTTCATCACTCCTTTTGGCCTCTATTCTTTCAAGAAAATGCCATTTGGTTTAAAAAACGCGCCTGCTAGTTCCCAGCGGCTCATGAACAGAGTTCTACAAAGTTGTCTTGGAAAATGCTGTTTTGTGTATCTTGATGATATTATCATATATTCTGCTGACCTTGACCAACACTTTGAAGATATCCAGACTGTGTTTAATTGTCTCAGAGATGCCGGCCTCACCCTTAAACTCAAGAAGTGTCACTTCTGCATGCCAGAATTCCTTGGTCATGTTGTGAGTAAGGAGGGAGTGAGAGCAGACTCTGAGAAAACCGAAGCGGTGAAAGCCTATCGAGTTCCCACAAATCTGAAGGAAGTTCAGCACTTCCTTGGATTAGCTGGATGGTATCATAGGTATGTGCCGAATTTTTCTGTCGTTGCGGAGCCTTTGAATGCTCTAAAGAGAAAAGGGATGACATTTAGATGGACAGCTGAGTGACAGAGGTCGTTTGACACCCTCAAACAACATTTGACTGCTCCTCCGATCCTTGGTCATCCTAACACTGACTGCACCTTCATTGTTTACACAGATGCGAGTGCCATAGGTCTCGGTGCTGTACTTGCTCAGAGATCGTCAGCGTTGGCTGATGAGGAAGTGCTAGCATATGCGAGCCGGTCACTCTCTGGTGCAGAGAAGAACTATTCAACCACTGATGGTGAGTGTCTAGCTGTGATGTGGGCGCTAGAGAGATGGAGACACTACTTTGAGGGGAAAACCGTTTGTAGTGGTGACCGATCATTCCTCTCTTCTTTGGGTGTTCAACACCACTTAAGCAAACTCTCGTCTGGTGCTTTGGGCCTTACATCTGAGTTTTGTTTCACCATAGAGTACAGGAAGGGTAAATTGAACGCTGCTCCTGACATGCTCCTGACAACCTTTTATGTACCATGGACCGGTTTGATTCCCAATTTTTTTTCACGGACCGGTGGGGGGGGGGGGGGTTCGGGGGTTCCATGTTCCGTGTTGTGCTTGCATTACTTGAAAAGAACTAGCTCCAGTTATGTATGAACAGTGAAGGTAACGAACTCTTAAAAATGTGAAAAACGTGAACTTGAAGTGAAAATTGAACAATATGAACTATGAAAATTGAACAACTTGAAGCTACATCTATCATGTGTGAACATGCTTAACAAAATATGGTAACAAAACATGGGAACTAAACGTGCATTACGAATATAATCAGTGGGAGCCTGCAACAAGAAGGTTCCATCTGGGGGGGATGGAAGACAGTGACACCCTCAGTGTGTTTGAAATGTCCAGTCAATTGCGCAATTTGGTCTTAGTTGCAGTCATTGCCGAAAACCTGGCCTCGCATAGATACGTGGTGGGAAATGGTAGCAACGTTTTCAGCGCTTTTACGGCTATCTCGGGATATTCTGCTTTGGTTTTCATCCAAAAACCCGCCAGAGAGGTTTCCTCATAGCCTACACACTCTTAAGACCATAGTCATTTGCAATTTCGATCAACTGCTCTTCCTCCTGCGCTGACAAGTTAGGACTATTCGGGATATTGACAAATGGGTTACGGACCCACTCATTGGTTTGCCGTGGATGTTTGGAGGATGGGAGGTAACGCTCAAACTCATTTAAAAAAGCGCAACAAGGTGATCGCGCACCAGCTGCGAGAGAAAGGGCCCTGCCTCAGTCTCTCCCAAAACCCCCACTACTGTTTGGAACATATCAAATACACCCCGATCCACTCGTCGTACCCACAAATCAAGTGTAACCGGCAGACTAACTGCTGTACCAAGTTTGTCCTCCTGTTCTCACCGTAGCTCCTCTCCTATCGGTCACGCCCTCCAGTTAGCTTGCAGGTGGCTATGTACTCATTAGCGTCAATGGCACTTTCTATAAGACCGGCACCGGAGGTGGGCTAGTAAGTGATCCCTAGGCTCCGTACATCCTCCCTACACTGTGTTCGCTGTGCTGTCACCTATGAAAGGTATGTGCCAATGCTCCTTTTTCACTGCAAACATGTTCTTTTAGCCAGCTGTGTTTAAGTGCAACTGTTTGACAACAGGTATTTGGCTGTGTACCAGACGCTTCCGGGTAGTGTTTTGTTGATCTACCGAAGGTATTTACAAGCACTCTACACCGTAGATGATTGAACTGTATGGTCCTTTTGTAAATGCCTTCACGCACATTCACAGCAATGTTTTTAATGTAGGTCTTGACTGAAAAGACGCCGTGTACGCGCAGGTTGCACTGTCTATGGGGAGATGCGTTAAGGTAACATTGGCTGTATAGCTCAGTAAGGTTTGCCATGTAATGTGTGTGCATGTGTATGTATGTTTATATGCATGTTTACAGTAACTGGATCTACTATAATGTGTCATGTTTCGCTGTTAGTCCTTGTTATTTAACGAGCCAATAACCTTTTATTATGTTGTATGTGGGCTATGCTTGTGTGTGATTTTATGTAGGTTTGCGTACTGGAGAGATACCAGGGGGTCCCATTTCCATTCATGTTGAGTGGTGTATTCCTAGAGGTAAAAGGAAACCCTGTTGTATTGTATCTGTATTGCTTGATATTGGTTTAGTCTGTATTTTCCATTAAACAATGGATTTTAACTGCGTTTGTTTACCCCTTCAGAAAGATTGCCACTGCTGCTTTGCCTCCGGTAGATTTAAGTAATTGTAGCTCTTGCCTCATTTTGTTTTCTTTATTTTGTTGTTTTGTTTGTCCGATTGATTTGGCCTAAACATAGGCGTGGCTGTGTTCATTTATCTGCCCTCCGTCGTGGTGTGTAGGCAACAGGTGTGGTATTGGCTGCCCCAGTATTTTTCTGTGGTAATGTGTTACGGTGGTAATGCTAACATCTAGCTTTCTTGACCCAGCCAGTTATTGCCAATAGCAACCATATCTTCCCTTCTCCCCTCCAGAGAAACAGAGTGTTGCAGCTGTTCCGCGGGGCAGGTCGCCGGATCTGAGTCCTCCTCTTCGCGTACTTCACACAGTATTTGTAGTGGTAACGTGCACCTCACTATTTGCAGTGATCACTCTTTGTAGTACCTGTGCCTATGCGAGTGTGTCTGTGTGTGTGTGTCTGTGAATAGGCAACAGAATCAGCAGCACGGGTGGTGTGTCGGTCTCACTCCTCTTCCAGGACAGGTAACCTCTCCCGAACAGCTGATCAAATTAACCCTATGTGATTACATGTAATATTCCTGGTGGCAGCCACTACCTTCCTCTTGCTGGCCTATTGGGCCTAATATGTATTGCACTCCATCCTGAGAAACAAACCCAAGACTGACTTTTTACTGAATTGCTTGTGAATAAATATTGTTTATTTTTCCATTGAAATACCACGTCTCTGTCATTACTTGCTTATCTGTGTGCGAGAGCCCTCTTGTCTAAATCAAGGTGTTGGAGGTCTAGCTAAAGTACATCTTGGTGTGAAAGGCCCCAAGTGGCGTAGTCGAGCACCCTAGAGTCAAGATTCTTGTCATCTGACTCCTGTGGTCACACAAGCTTGGCTTTAAATGCAGCAACTTTATCTGCCAGTTTAAAGACAGTCGTCATTCTCCCCTGCAGTGACAGGTTGAGGTCATTAAGCAACCCGAATATGTCACACAGGTAAGCGAGTTTTGACACCCAGCCCTCATCACTAAAATATGCAGCTAACGGTGACTTTTTTTCTGTAAGAAATCTCTGCAGCGGCTCTCGCAACTCAAACACTCTGACCAGTGACCTGCAACCAACCAACTTGGATAGCGTACCACGGTGACCCATTCACCCTCTCTAACAACTGTGCCTCAATATCCTCTGACATATCATCAATTCGCCTATTGACAGTGCTTGCAGAAAGCGGTACCTGAGCTATTTTTTTAGCTGCAGCCTCCCCAAGGAGTTCATTGCACATGCCTTTACCAGCAGGCAGAATTAACTCTTTCCATATAGTAAAGGGCTTCTTAGATTTAGCAATCCGACTAGCCACTATGAGACTTTTAGCGCAGCCACGTTCACCGATGTGGTTGCTTTACGCACTAGTTTTTTGTCCTTCTTGCTCACGTTTCTTACGCTCAAAGAACTCAAGGGGTTTGTCTTTAAGTGTAGGATGCTTGGACTCTAGATGTCGAATTAGCTTTGATGGTTTAATTGCTTCGTTTGACAACTTATCACCTAATACCACAAGGTGGTGCATGCGAGTCACCGGTCTCTGCGAAACCATATTTTAAATATGACTCGTCATATTTCGTATTGAAATTGAGTTTATTTAGTTTGCATGCATTTTTTTAAATCTCTTGTCGTAGGCTACGGCCCGAGGAATGGCCGGTGGTTGGGGGCCGCTGCCTTAGAGTATGCAATTGTGGAAGATAAGGTCTATCGTAAAACTGTGTATCCTCAGCGGGGTACACATTATCAGATCTTTGTCCCCAGACCATTGCGTGACTCTGTACTCAGAGCCTACCATGACAGCCCACTGAGTGGTCATTTGGGTCGTTATAAAACTCTGAAAAGAGTAATGGATGTGGCTTACTGGCCAAAGATGTGGAAGGATGTTGGAGATTATGTCCAGACCTATCGTGTTTGCCAGACCCATAAGCCAGAGTGTGTCAAGCCTGCTGGTTACTTGCAGCAGACTGAAGTTTCAGGACCATGGCAGATGCTTGGTCTTGATCTAATGGGTCCTTTGCCGCAGAGTTCTCTGAGGAACACCCAGTTACTGGTAGTGGTAGATTACTACACAAGGTGGGTTGAACTCTTCCCACTACGTCAAGCCACTGCAGAGGCAATTGGCAAATGTCTGCTTAAGGACATTTTCACTCGTTGGGGTGTCCCGCAGTACATTTTATCAGATCGTGGGCCGCAGTTTGTGTCTGATGTCTTTAAAAACCTTTGTAATCGCTGGGGTGTGGTGAAAAAACGAACAACTGCTTACCACCCGCATACCAACCTCACTGAAAGGGTGAATCGTACCCTTAAGACGATGTTGAGCTCGTATGTGGGTGATCAGCACAAACTATGGGATAAACACCTCCCAGAACCGCGTTTTGCCATCAACACTGCTGTGCAGGAATCCACTGGCCATTCACCTGCTGAGTTACTGCTCAGAGGTAAAGTAATGGGACCGTTTGACAGGGTGTTACAGCCTCAGTCACATCACAGAGCTCCGCGAGATCTTGAACATCTCCGGTTGCTAGTAGCCAAGAACTTGGCAAAAGCAAAAGAAAAACAGAAAAGAAATTACGACAAAACTCGTCGGGAAATTACCTACGACAACAAAGAGAGAGTGTGGATGAGAGCTTATCCCTTGTCTCAACCCAGATAGCAATTTCCCTTGGGCCGGATCCGCATAAAAGCCTTTAGATCCGCCTGTAGCGGACATACGGTATATGGCTGTGGGCCAGATCTGCTCCTGATAGAGGTTTCAGCTCTGCTAGTAATGCTGTTTTATCACCGGTTTACAGATTTGTCCCAGGTCCGATTTCCGCAACTCAACTGGAAGTCAGGAAATGCGTTTAAAATACAAAACACTGATTTGGCCCAAACCTGTGATACGGATATGAACCGAAGGACCATTTTTTTTTCACAGCAGACCCAGGTGGTAATGATATTAATTAAGGTGCTGATTCTGCTAAATTGACTGTCCTTTCCCTACTTCATTGTCAACTGGCTGCTAAAGAAAAAAAAAGGTATTTTGGAATGGCACAAATTTAGAAACCATGGGGGTGCACTATGTTCCCATGGCCACTTCATTTCTACAGTAAGGCTGGAAAAGAAGATATAGTTGGCTCAATATTGATCATATGTTCGTTTCATTATTTTTATTATTACCTAGCAGTGGTAAAAGTAGTCAATTGTTGTTTGTGTCAGATCTAACAGTGCTATGAGACAACCCCATATTCTTGCCACGCATGCAGAAGTCCAAGCAGTATTACATTAATACACAGGATTAGATGTTAAAATCCCTTGTGCCAAAATCCAAGGTAAAAACACATTCAGAAGCCCCTGCTCAAGTTTAACTTTAAAAAACACACTACCCACAAATCCGCCAACAAATGGTCACAAGCACAATGCAAATGGCCTATCCAACAGCAGTAGCCTATATAGTATGCGGCATGTCATTGGGGTTATCAAGTGGGCACCCTCATTCACCGATGTTTCGTTAAGTTAGGCCCACGACACCTCATGAAGGCTTAACAGTGACACCAGCGTCCTGGAGACACTCCCCTCCATGCTACCACCATATTACCACATTGAAATATCCAATACTCAAAATACTCTTAACCAGCCCAGGCATGGTCTAAGTTGGCTAGGTCGGTCCGTCCCGTTGATGTGGACTGAACCATAAACCATAAAGAACCTTAGCCAAGTACCATCACCCTAGGCACAGCCCATCACAAACACAAAACAAATTAGCCAGTTAGCTTAGCCCATTATCTTAGGCCCCATCCCAAACACAAAACAAATTAGCCAGCAGTTAGCTTACGCCCCATGCTGCCCCATATTACCACAACAAGCATCCAAATACCCTTAACCAACCTAGGCATGGTTTAAGTTGGCTAGGTCGGTCCGTCCCGTTGATGTGGACTGAACCATAAACCATAAAGAACCTTAGCCAAGTACCATCAACCTAGGCACAGTCCATCACAAACACAAAACAAATGAGCCAGTTAGCTTACCTTAGCTTGCGCCCCAGGAAGGGTAACTTCTCCTTACCCACGACCAAAACAAATGAGCCAGTTAGCTTACCTTAGCTTGCGCCCCAGGAAGGGTAACTTCTCCTTACCCACAACCATTCGCTTGCCCGTTCTGCTGCTAAGGACATGTTACTAACCACCTGCCTTAGACTTCGACCACAAATGCCCAATTCAGACAGCAAGCCAATAGCAGATCTGGCCACAAACCCACGAGCACCGATTTCAATAAGCCTTAATCGTGCACTCCAACCTCGCTTAGCTGCCTCCTCTGCTATTTCAGTATATTTAGCTCTCTTCAGCTCATTGGCCACTTCCACTCTGTCTTCCCAAGGAACAGTGAGTTCAATGAAGTAAACTATCTTCTCTGAATCCGACCATAGAATTACGTCAGGACGTAGCTTAGTACTCACTATATGTGGAGGTACCGCCATCTGCTGGCCAAGATCAACCTTCATTTCCCAGCCCGCCCCATTTTTCAACTGGCCGGTTTTGCACCTGGCCTTCGCGGAACAAGGTTTATCCCCCTGACGTACAAAGTTAATTTGCCTTACCTCTTTACTAGCTGCTAATGAATTGACTTCTCTTCTTTTATCCTCTATTGCCGCTGCCACACATTTCAATACCTGGTTATGACGCCACGTATACCGCCCCTGGGTGAGACTTACCTTGCATCCTGATAGGATATGGTGGAGACTGCCCACACACGAGCAAAGTATGCATTTATCATCCTCACCAAACCATTGACTTAAATTCTTGGGAGATGGGAGCACATCATATGTAGCACCTAACATAAATCTGATCTTACTAGCTTCCATGCCCCATAGATCTTTCCATTTAATCTGTCTTTTTTCCACCCCTTCCCAGTTCACCCACTGCCCTTGTTTTGCCTGCGACACTGCCTTAGTACATCTTACAGCCTCCTCCTGTCTATGCATTTCCTCCACTACCATTTTCCTCTTTTCTCCTGCAGAAGCCTTACTCCACAAGGGTTTACTTGCACCCACCCCTAGACCCCCCCGCCCGTGCTGCACATGGCCCATTATATCTCTATGCTTCAATGCTGATTGAGCTTGCTTAACTGCCTGCTCTGGGTTCCACTTCCTCCCTGCATTAACTGAGGGTGCAACTTTCCTCACCACTGGGTCCTTGGACTGAGTAAGAGTCAATTCCAATCTAGCCTTAGCACACTTAAATTCCTCTGTCAGACTAGATATTGGCAACTCTACAATACCCTTCCCATACAAGGCTACACTGCTTAAGCAGCGTGGGACTCCGAGCCATTTTCTGACAAAGGAGTTGATCATTTTTTCCAACATCTCTACCTTTGACAGAGGAACTTCATAAACTGTCAATGGCCACATTAGCCGAGGCAACAAACCAAACTGCAAACACCACAGCTTGAGCTTACCTGGCAGCCCCGACTTGTCAATTTTTGCAATACCTTGCCTAGTGACCTGTCTCAAGTCTTCAACCTGTGATTTATCACTAAGGCTTGCATCATACCACCTTCCCAGGCTCTTCACTGGTTTCTCCAGAACTGTGGGAATCACCTCCTTATTTATAGCAAACTTCTTATCTGTTACCTTCCCTTTAATAATTGAGAGACTCCTAGACTTACTTGGTTTCACCTTCATTCTGGCCCATTGCAGATTACTATTTAACTTACCCAGCAACCTGTTGGTGCATGGAACGGTTGTCATCAAGGTTGTCATGTCGTCCATGAAAGCCCGAATCGGGGGGAGGCGTGGCCCTCCCTGCAACTTCTCCCCGCCCACTACCCATTTTGAGGCCCTAATAATGACCTCCATTGCCATTGTAAAAGCAAGTGGGGAGATGGTACATCCGGCCATGATTCCTATCTCAAGTTGTTGCCAACCTGTGGTGTAATCAGCTGTAGTAAAACATAATTGAATATCCAGAAAGTATGCTTTTACTAGGCTTTTAATGCTACCTGGGATTCTGAAATAATCAAAGGCCTCCCACAACAGACTATGCGGCACAGACCCAAAAGCATTAGCCAAATCCAAGAACACAACGTGCAGGTCTCTCTTCTCACGCTTTGCTAATTGAATTTGGTGCCAAATCATGCTGGTATGCTCTAAGCACCCGGAGAAGCCAGGAATTCCAGCTTTTTGCACCGTGGTATCAATTAGTTTATTCCTTTCAAGGTAATTTGTCAGTCTCCGTGCCACCACACTAAAGAAAACCTTCCCTTCAACATTCAGTAGACTGATTGGCCTAAATTGATTAATCTCCACTGCGTCCTTTTCTTTGGGAATAAATATTCCCCCAGCCCTCCGCCAAGCCTTGGGAATACTCTGCTTTTTCCAAACTATCTTCATTAATTGCCATAAAAATCTTAAAACATCTGGTGCACTCTTATACAACCGGTAGGGCACTCCATTAGGTCCCGGGGCTGAAGAGGCCCTTGCACGTTTTATTACTTCTTGCACCTCTTTCCACCTTGGTGGACTATCGTCGCATTGGCTACTTAATTCACCAATAGGTGGGATATCAGCAGGAAGTACCATCTCCCTGAACCTCTCCCTATCTTTGTGCACTCCCTCTAAATACTCCTCAAGCTTCTGCTTAGGTTCCAAAAGACTACCACTCTTCTGCATTACGAATAAAGACTTAACAAACTTAAATGGGTCTTTATAGAATGCTAGTCGGGCTCGTGATTTCTTCTTCCTATTTTTCCTAATATTTTCAGCTCTTCTTAGCACTACTAACCGCTCCCTCACATCTGCCTGTAGACAGTCAATACCTTCCTTCTCATCATCTGTAGCTTTTCTCCACTGCTTCTTAAGCTGCCTCCTCTCCTTGATAAGTTTATCTATCTCCTGCTGGCGCCTAGATTTAACTACCTCATGTAGCCGTTTTGTCCTTCTCTCAATAGTCCCAAATCTTTCCTTACCATAGCTATAAATAATGTCTCCCATTTTCTCTAATTTGCTTTCAGCCGTCCCCTTGAGCTGACCCAGGATACTGACCAAATCACTATTAACATCTTCCCACATTCTACATTCTGCTGCGCCTGGCCATCTAACCCCAGGCCTATGACCATTAATCTTCTCCCTCCTTGGCTGACTGGCCTCTCTCTCTGCCTCAGTGCTAGAACTTACCTCAACAACAGGGGTACTGATGTCCTGCGAACTGTGGGTTTCTTCCTGTCGCTGGACTTCAACCGACTGACTTGATGCACTTCTTAAGAAATAGCTATCAATGCGGGGACCCTGTGTTCCCTCTACCAAGCACTTCTTTTTCCCTTGATGAATTTTCAGGCCCTTTAGACTTGTAACCTTCTGCCAACCACACACACACATCTGCAGCTTTTTCTCAGTTTTCTCTGAACTAGTGGCTTCCACAAACATGTTTTCCTTACTCGTAATCAAATTCGTTCCAGGGTCAGTCTATCACAAGTGAGTCATCTTCCGCCCCTGCTCTCGCTGACTCTAGGGGTATTTTTTCATTATGTCGTACTGTAGCTTAGTAGGGTGCAGCCCATAGCTTAGTGAAGCCTGGGCTACTGCCACAATGAGCTGCTAACCCATTGTAGCCCCGGCGGGGTCTATTCCCTCCTGTCAGCCGTCTTTCCGTGCTGTCACAAGGTCTTTCCCTAGTTGCCAGCTGCCCTATTCACAGCAGTCACTAGCCTACGCTAGCTTCAGCATTACATTAATACACAGGATTAGATGTTAAAATCCCTTGTGCCAAAATCCAAGGTAAAAACACATTCAGAAGCCCCTGCTCAAGTTTAACTTTAAAAAACACACTACCCACAAATCCGCCAACAAATGGTCACAAGCACAATGCAAATGGCCTATCCAACAGCAGTAGCCTATATAGTATGCGGCATGTCATTGGGGTTATCAAGTGGGCACCCTCATTCACCGATGTTTCGTTAAGTTAGGCCCACGACACCTCATGAAGGCTTAACAGTGAAACCAGCGTCCTGGAGACACTCCCCTCCATGCTACCACCATATTACCACATTGAAATATCCAATACTCAAAATACTCTTAACCAGCCCAGGCATGGTCTAAGTTGGCTAGGTCGGTCCGTCCCGTTGATGTGGACTGAACCATAAACCATAAAGAACCTTAGCCAAGTACCATCACCCTAGGCACAGCCCATCACAAACACAAAACAAATTAGCCAGTTAGCTTAGCCCATTATCTTAGGCCCAATCCCAAACACAAAACAAATTAGCCAGCAGTTAGCAGTTAGCTTACGCCCCATGCTGCCCCATATTACCACAACAAGCATCCAAATACCCTTAACCAACCTAGGCATGGTTTAAGTTGGCTAGGTCGGTCCGTCCCGTTGATGTGGACTGAACCATAAACCATAAAGAACCTTAGCCAAGTACCATCAACCTAGGCACAGTCCATCACAAACACAAAACAAATGAGCCAGTTACGTTAGTAACGTTAATCAAGGATCTTTGGTTTGCTCACTATCAATCTTTTGACATGATTTGCCAGCCTGGGGTTGGACTAGGACAGCCCAACTTTTCAAGGTAGGTTATCTGCTTTTTATCTCTGTTTTATTCAGAGACAACAACAAGCAACCGAGCGATTGATAACTTTGAGGTTATACTTTCCAGCAATATGGGCTAGCCTACCTTAGACATCACAATAACTATTTTGGAAAAAACATTGATAACGCTAACAGGATCACTGATGATAAAAAACGAGTGTAATTGTGACTACCTATTTTCAAAAAGGAATAAATGGCTAATGTTTATTTTGTGTTGTTTCAGATTGACCATGGAGATGACTGAGGAAGACAGCCTGAATATCGATGGGAACAGTGGAATTAACACCACTTAAACTTTGTCTGGGATTGCACTTCTACAGCCAGGTTGTTGAATAAAAAAATAATTAGACACTTATGTGTAAAGTTTTTTTTACCCCCCTCTTGTTTGTAGCCTAGCTTATGTTTATCAGTTGAGCTGTTGGGAAAACGTTACGAACTTTAGCCTGGGTGAACCTATAACGAACCTGTTAGCAAATGTGTAGCAAACCGATTTTTCAGGATAATTAGGCCTAATTACCAATCACATTTCACATGTCAAATAAAGCCAGCTGATGTCTGATAAACGGGTCCGTACCACACACAATAAGCGGACCCGTATTGCATATGATAAGCAGATCTGGAACACGTCAGTAACACAGACTACCATACGGAACTGGGCCAGTCTTAGCCCTTATTGGTACCAGATCCGTCAAACGGATCCAGACCAATTTTGGACCGATGTGCGTTTGGACGCCGGATCAGGTCCATTATGCAGATCCGTGCCGGACGTTGAGGTAGGTGTGGCCCAGTTCCGTCCCAGTGTATGTTTGCTATCTGGGAAATTATATCCTTTAATTTCATGTTTCCATATCATTATGACCTGATTCGAAATTATGTATTTATTCATGAATTAATTACAAAAGATTTAACATTTTCATTTTATACCTGGCCATAGCCCTTTTCATCTCGCGTACCCCCTAGAAGCAGCTCGCGTACCACCGGGGGTACGCGTACCACAGTTTGGGAATCCCTGCTCTACATAGCCTACATAACATGTGTTGCTGGCTGCACTGCATTCTAAGCCATTCTATTCTAACATTTTGAATGACAAAACAGCTATGGGGTGTGTAACATAGAATGGCTTAGAATGCAGTGCAGCCAGCAACATATTTGGGGACATTGAGCACAAGGCTCCAGGCATCTTGGAGGAGAATGCACTGTAGGCCTAGTTCTTGACTTGTTAGGGACCAGTTGCTGAGATAGTTTCGATCGTCAAAAGGTCAGAATCGCCAAGCATCTTGTAGGGGCTGTTTTTAAAGAGTAGCCTAGAGATTGTCTGTGCTGTGGCGAGTGAGACAAGGTAGGCTATGTGTTGCGTGATATCTCTGCACCCAAGTAGCAGTGCTTCGCCCCAATATACTGTAGTCTCAAGTCAATATATCTGCCTAAATCGCCTCGTCTTCTTAATCTGCATTGCCTACTCGTTGTGAATACCAGGCCACAAGTAATTAGGGATTTTTTTATTGGCTCACTTTGCTGACACTCACTAACAATGCAACGAGAGATTCCATTCACTAAGCTATAAGACAATGCATGTAAGGAGACAAAAATGCTTTTGCTCACCTATCTAACTCTAGGGGAGATGGTGAATAGGCTAACCCAATTCCACACCACATACATATCACATACATAGGCTATCACATACATATTCCATACCACATACATATCGCACGTATCGAACTCTGGGAAACACGGCGAATGAGCTAAAGTCACATTCACGTGCGCATATGAAACTTTCGCGTGCACACATGAAAGTTTCACGTGAGCACATGAAACTAAACTTTATATTTTATTTTGCTCATGTCCCCTTAGGGGCTCCGTACTTATAAGTGTTTTAAAACACTTCAATATGTCAAGTATGATATATTGATAAGAATGATATATAGAAAGCATGATTGATGACATATTAATATGCAGTAATAAGAAAGTGACTTGTTTAGGACTCGAAAAAATAAGGACTTGGATTTGGACTTGGACTCGACTTGGTAATACTTGACTTGGACTTCCTTAGGACATCTCTGTCTTGACTTGGGACTTGACTTGGACTTCAGCGTTAAGACTTGAGACTTACTTGTGACTTGCCTAACAGTGACTTTGTCCCACCTCTGCTTTTAAGTATTTAAAATGATTTTTGAGTAGCCTATCTGTAGGCCTACTTACTTGAGTATTAATAATTACAAATTATTGTGACTTTTACTCCACTACATTTGAAAGACAAATACTGTAATTTTGACTCCACTACATTTGAAATATGAGCATGAAGTATTCGTTACTTTTAATCACATTTGAGTCTTTGAATTCAATAATGCGATTGACCATCTTGAAGTTCATTTTTTTTCAATAGTCCAATTTGAACTTGGCTGAATTGTCTGTGATAATGATGGTGACAGATTCTACACAAAACTGTTTGCTCTTCATCAGAATATCCTCCATGTAGCCTGGGAGAACTACAAGAACCTGTTGGCAATAGATTCTTCATTCAGAACATCCTCCATGTAGCCTGGAAGAACTATACACAAACCTGTTTGCAATAGATTCATCAGAACATCTTTCACGTAACCTGGAGAACTACACAAACCTGTTGGCAATAGATTCTTCATCAGAACATCCTCCATGTAGCCTGAGAACTTAATGAACCTGTTTGCAATTGAGACTTGACAAGTGGTCTGGTGTTAACCAGGTTATCCTCCATGATCATAGTGAAATTGGAATGAAATTAGACAATCATCTGACATTCACCCATCAGCGTACATCATTACATGATAAATAATTTACTCAAAATTGAGTTATCTGGTTTAGTATTCGGCAGTTAAAATGTTTTTAGATTTGTGAACACAGAATGAATAATGATTTACATTTTATTATTGCATCCATTTGAACAGTGGCAAAGTTATGAACATAGGTAAAATGTTTTTGTTGGATGTAAGTCCTATGAGTGACCAAATTATGTATAATACCCTATTACTGTAGTAACCAAATAAACATTACATTGCAATACATTAAAAAGGACAAATATGTGTACTTCTGAATACTATTTTTTAAAAGCAAGTACTTGTTACTTGGAGTAATATTTAACAAGGTGTATCACTTAAGTTTCACTTAAGTAAAGGAATTGTGTACTTCGTCAACCTCTCGTAGTCGTATCTAATTCATTTGATAAATAAAATTGAACATCTATTTATAATTAATTTCATCAGCCTACTGTGCATAACATTTTAGTTTGTACAAAAGTAAAAAAAAAAATGTTTGAAAGATTGCTTCACCCCCACAGACAATCTGACTGCATTTCTGATTAGGCATTCATGATAACAAACAGTCTATGCTGTCTCCAGCTATATAATGTATATTTGTGGAGGTCTAAACAAATATACAATACATAAGATCAGTCTAAACAATACAGTACCCTCCAGAATTATTGGCACCTCTACTAAAGTTGACTAAACTCAAGTATAAAAAGTTTGATTTGATAATCTGAGTGATTTATTGTAATCTCACAATGAAAACAATAAGGAAAAATCCAGTTTTGAAGGGAAGCAAGTTTATTCTGAGAAAAGGGAAAATATCTTAAATAAATTAATATTTTTAACAAAAACTCGCCTGCCACAATTATTATCAACCCTGCTTGTAATACCTTCTTAAGCCTCTCTTTGCCAATACAACAGCTCATAATTTTCTTTTATGACATCCCATAAAATTACCAGGGTCTGGATTTTCCAGGCTACCATAAAATTGGAGAATACAAAGCATGGAATTTAACATCATTCATCTTTACACAATCTCCCAAGATCATCCAGATAGGTTCACACTTGTGCATTCTCCTTTGACTCACCCTACTGTTTTTCTATAAAGTTTAGATCAGGGGACTGAGATGGCAATGGCAAAGACTTGATTTTGTGTTAAAGCATTTTTGTTTTGATCTGGACATTTGTTTTGGTTCATTGACCTGATGAATGATCCAATCATGATCCACTTTTAGTGTCTTGGCAGAGATTGACAGATTTCCATTGGAAATGTTCAGGTTTTTCTTGAGGTTCATGATACTTTGCACCTTAATAAGGTTCCCAAGGCCTTTGGGAATACAAACAGCCGCACAATATCACAGCCCCTCCACCATAACTCTCATTAGACATGGTGTTCTTTTCAGTAGGCCATTCTTCTATGACATGCAAAAGCCCACGTAAAGTGTTTCTTGCAAAAGAGGGCAATTTTCATTTCATATGACAATAGACCATAATTCAAGACAGTCACATTTACATTTGTAATTAAATGACAGAAAAGGCTTTTACCTGGCATGCCCTCTAAGTAATCTATTAGCATTGATGTCACTTTAGAAGATTTTCTGGCGGACTTGGTGACCCCATGATACCTTTTTCTGTAACTTTCAAACAGTGATTCTAATGGAATTTTTTGCCTCTCTTACCATCCTCCATACTGTGCGTGGGGGCAAAATAACCATGGGTCTTTGTCCAGCATGTTTGTCACATTTTCAGTTGATTATAACCTTTTAATTATTGTTTTAACTGTATATGTTACGGAAACTGTAATATGTTTAACCAAGTAGTTTTTATAGCCTTACTTACACATTTCAGCACACTTTCCTTTCATTTAAATTTAATGTATTCTCTTATCTTTCCCGTGTTGAAAAATGACTAAGGGATTTAGCCTCTGTATCACTTTATTTTCATTACTTGGTAAAAAAGAAAGTCATTAACTACTTCTGAAAGTTCACAGACACTCTAATTAACTTAAATAACTTAAATAACTTAAAAGTTGAATATAAACAGGAAAATGCTTCTGTTACATTTTGTATACAAGATTTTCTAGGGGCGTCAATAATTGTGGGCGACCTGTTTTTGTTAAAAAAAATATTTATTTCTTAATGGGATTTTGTTTAGTTTTTCTCAGAATACATTTGCTTCCCTTCAAGGTTGGATTTTCCTCATTGTTTTCATTTACAATACATCTCCAACAGATTATATTTTATACCTATTTTTAGCCAACTTTAGCAGAGGTGCTAATAATTCTAGAGGCTACTGTATATAATATGCTATTTAAGAGCAGTTACCATTGAAATAATGACATAAAACAGAAGGGAAATCAGGACATTCCTTTGTAAGGGTACATTGGCCTTCATAATGTTCTGCTGATAGAACATCAAATGCTTTAGACGTGCATATAATGGGTGTACTTGTTCTAGTTCTAGTTCAGTCTAGTCAAAAGAAGGAATCAGAATGATGGGCACTAAAAGTATGACTATTGATTATAAAAGATTATCACGGCTATATTCCAACTGGTCACACATATCTTTCCTGCATTTTTTATTTAATGTTATGAAATATCAGCGTTATGGCTCTTAGTCTTGCTGCTATGATACTGCTAACTAGCACAAACTGTGTGTTCTTTATACATAGCTCAACAATAAAATAACAGAGGTTTTTCAAAAGTCTTTATTTTGCATCAGAGTTTGATAAGGCACGGTTTGAGTTTCTAGAACAAATATATTATTGAATAATAAACAATTATTATTTTACTATTATTTAAAACTGATGCCATGACAGATACAAATATAAATACAGGTAACAATTTGATTTCTCCCTTTACACTCTGAGATGAATTTGGACATATGTTTGTGAAAACCTCACATGTAACAACCAACATTGAAATGCAGTTTTCAGTGCACAAACACTGGCAGGTATATTACTTGTCTGATAACAGAAGTTCCAAAGCTACCCACTTTGAATTCCACGAAACACAAACAACCACCTAACAATGTATGCAGCTAAATCCATATGTTTAACAAAGCTTGTCTAACCATGACTTTTGAATATTGACTGTCATACCACACTCAAAAACCATGATACATGCCACCACATAACATAGACTTCAAGGGAGATGTAAACGCTAAACTAAAACACTCAGGGGATGACACATAATATGGCACAGAAACTAGTAAAATACTGTGGCATTGAGGTTGTTTGTGAACAGTGAACCTTTCTTTGGCACGATATTGTCCCTGAACACACTAATACACTGTTCTGGTAATACTGTAACATGGATGGTGTGCAGTTGTGAACTGATCAGAATGTCCTCTCAGGCTCATATCTACTACGGCAGGCCATGACTGGAAAATCAATTTGCATATTAACATGTAAACAAAGTGGGGAAATAGATAATTAGGCTGTGGGGAAATGGCTGCTTTGCACATGAATCACAATGGCACTCGAGGATTCAGTGAATGAACACACAATAATTACCTCCGTGGACCAATCAAAACAATACTGATTAGATAAATGCCTCATCCAGAGAGACATTTTAACATGAACATTTTAACATGAAATCAGGTATTCTGTTGACAGCAGTGCAAACATAATTACGCCCTCTGTCAAATATATGGATTTGTGGGTAAAAGAGACTGACGTCTCAGGCAGGCTACTATGTCTGCCATGATGTATAAAGAAAATAAGAGCCACAAAGATCATCAAAAGCCAGAGTTTGAAACTCTAATTTCCTTATGTATCAGTGCATGATCAGTGATGCCTTATGTCCTGTAGATGGCAGTGGTGAGCCATGAATGCTGACGAGAAGCAAACCGGACATTCCCAGCAAAATGGAACCGTCCAGGAACACAGACAGCCACTTCCTGCTTCACAAAGTTCACAATGCCACAAATTCATTCAACAGAGTAGTTGAGGGTGGAGGCCCATTCACTCTAAATACAAAGATCCATATGCTTATAGCTTGGTCTGCTTGCAAGAGGCAAAAAAGCTCTATTCAGTGCTGGGGAAGGATTGACTCCATCTTAATACTTAAAATGGTTAAGAAGAATATATACACTTGGAGTTCTTGCTCTCTCTCTCATGCGCACACAGACACACAGACACACACACATGCGCACACGCACACACACACACACTTTTTATAAACACATTGGCATGCTTGCACGCACAAATACAAGAGAAAATGTCCTTCACAGAGGAGATGTTCATAGCAAAATGGGCTATCTTTGATTCCATTTCCATGCTCTCTTTCTGATGCATAGGGTGAAGCATTCAGACAAAACAGATAAACTCCAAAAGGGTAAAAATGTTCTTTTCAACAAATTCCTTAGTTATCTATGGTGAAATACCTTGATATTAAAACATACAAACATACATTTTTGCATATTTCATAGCAACATCAAACCTCGAACTCCAACCTACAGTTCCATGCTCCATTGTGTTATCCCCAGCTAAATGACAGGGATGCAAAGACTGTGTTGACATAAACTATATATCCTTCCCCATGTTTGTTTGCAACCTTCAGTTCAGTTCCTCGGTTGTTTACTTTTTTTCTAAGGTCAGCTGACATTGACAAAAGGTGCGTTTTTTTACATTTTGAATAGGGATGAGTGTCTGATTGGTCACACTGTGGTCTCGCTTTTCCACACGCCGCTCCTCATGCCCACAGAGCTCTGGGAGTGGTCAGTGCCACTCGTGTCCAGCTCCAGTACAGAGTTTTTCAGAGTCCCGTTGGGCGCGTTAGTGTTTGCGTTAGCCGCTGACGTGGCGTTGGTTGTGGCCGACCCCGTGACTGTTCCCATGGCCGCGTTGAGCGGGAAGGAGCTGCGCTTGGCCTCCCTCTCGGCGGCCGCGGCCAGTTTGAGGTTGTCCCGGCTGGCACAGCGCCTCTGGGCGCCGCCGTGCTGCATGGCCACCCGGCTGGCCACCGACGGCAGCAGGGGGAAGGGCTTCCGGCAGCCGCTGCTGCCCCCGTCGCTGCCCTCCGAGGGGCTGGTGGCCAGCGGATCGCCACCGCCGCCGTGCCGGCCGTTGGTAAGCGGGCCTGTCTGGCTCTCGGAGTGGCTGTGGTTGCGCAGGCTGCCGTTCTCGCTGGAGGCGTGCTTGTGATGGCCCACCTGGGAGAGGCCGAGCTGCTCCAGCCCCGGGGGCCCCAGGGCGCCCACACTCCCCCCGCCACCGGCCCCTCTCAGGGCCTTGAGGCGGTAGTGGCCACGGCCCTCTCCACGGTGGTGGTACTGAGCACCGCCTGTTTTAGTCCTGCTGCTGGTCTTCCTCCTCTGAGGCTGCACCGGGGCCGCCAAGCTGAGGCTGGGCAGCGCATTGTTTTTGGGCTTGCCGTTGTTCTCCGTGCTGGTGCTCGTGTTGGTGTTGGTGTGGTTGTTGGCGACGGCGACGACGGCGGCCGTCCGGGCGGTGCTGTTGCCGTTCTCCTGGGCCACCTGGAGCAGGTTGGTGAGCTTGCAGGGCCCGGGGCCGACGCTACTCGTGCCGCTCGGAGTGGACGAGGACCGGGCCGAGGAGCAGTTGTTCGCCTCGCTGGGCGGCGCGCAGCTCACGTAGAGCTGCGAGCCGCGCTCTGAGGCGCTTGTGTTCCCCGGGCCGGCCGCGCATGGGTGCCCGTAAGCCTGCATGGGCTGCGAGCGCCGGTAGGCTGGGCAGCAGCCGAGCCAGGCGGCCTGCACGTCCAGCCGCCTCAGGCAGTGGTGGACCACCAGGAAGACGCCCAGACCGACCGCGGCCACGCCGTACAGGCAGCTGAAGAGCAGGCTCTCCCGGCCCGTCTGCCACACGGCCATGGCCCCGCAACACCACAGCACCAGGAACAGGAAGTGAGTGGTCACCAGCGCCAGGAACTGCACCTTCAGTGAGTACTGGTCCTCCACCGGCGGAACAGCGTGTCCGGCTCCCGTGGCCGAGTCCGTGGAGAGCAGGCTGTTGCTGCCGCTGAGCGCCGGCTGGCTCTCGGGGAGTGGGGAGGAGATGGACGATGCCGCCAGCTCCTTGGTGCTCTCCGAGCCTCGGCGCCGCAGGCGGAAGATGGTGCACAGGAAGTAGATCCAGGTCACCAGTACCACCAGGCCGGCAGGGACAAAGAACGCCCCCAAACTTGGCCGCCATACCAACCAGCAGCTGCACAAGGGGTCAGAGGCAATGCAAAGGTTAGTTGGGGTCACATGCTGTCTGACAAAGCCCATGTCAGGAACACAAGGACACCTCTGTACGCTCAACCCGCTCACTCAAATGGGTCTCACAGGAAGAGCCCTGCTTATATCAGCAGTAAACATGAGAATGCAATGACCTGGGTCACATTGCCCGTGGGCAGAAAGTTCAGGCACTTACTAAGGGCTGTTTTCCCCATAGTTGTTCATGTTGACCGCTGCCGTTATGCCACAAATGATGAGAGGAACTCCACCAGCTATCAAATAGAACCTGAAAACAGGAAGATGAGAAAAAAAGACATGCTGGGACAAAGTGACAATGAAGTGCAAAATAGAAACTGGGAAATGGACTCACATCCTGTGAGACACCAAACACTTTCACTATGCTGTACTACTGTACGTTTGAACAAAATTGTGTCTCTCTATGTGCATGGGTACAATTAGCCAAAAACATACATCATGATTTGTCAGATATATATTAGATTCAATTAATACACATATATACATACATACATACATACATACATACATACATACATACATACAGTATATAAAGATATTATATATATATATTTATTTACACTGTATATACGTATATATATATATATATATATATTGGTTCCAAAATGCTATATCTCCATTTTTTAAAACATTAATAAGTCATGTTATTTAATTGTGTATTTCAGGTAATTGCAGTTGTGTTGTTTTAATTGAGTAAAATGTAAAAAAAATGATTTATGAAAATTCATTAAAATGGAGGATATAGCGTTTTGAAACAAAACTCTTCATGTATATATAACACTACTATATACCCAAATAGATTTCTTTTGCATACATACTGTACATACATACATACATACATACATACATACATACATAAAGGAAATTTGGGTATATAGTAGTGTTCTGCATGTTATTCTTTGTTCTTCTCTTCTTGGTTATGTTGATCCCCTGGGCTTCAGCAATCTACACTACACTGCATGCACCCTGTTGCTTCTCGCTTATCACCACTGCCTGAGGTTTGTTCTCCAGGCAGTAGGGCAGGGCAGGGGCCTCTGCATGATTTATTCCCCAGTCCAGACAAGCCCCATTCAGGAGTTGACCCCGGCAGGCTGAGTGGGTGACACCGGGGGGAGGCCGAGAGGTCAGCAGTACAGTGTGAGATCACAGGCTCCATGGGACAGCTAAGGCATTCAGGGGGGTCTGGTGGAGGACTGAAGTGGGCGGGGCATAGCCGGCCTCCACTCAAACACACTACTGCCTCCACTCAAACACTCACTGCTGTTTAGCTTTATGGAGGTGCACCTTTGTGTGGTGTGGCATGATTCCTGGCATGATTCCTCTCTGCATCTGGTCCTGGCTTCTCAGCTATGTCTCTGAAGTTTTGTTTTTTTTTTATTCTAGAAATGTCCTTGCAGAAAGTTGTCTTTCTGTCTAGTTTTCCATTAAATAAAAAAAGAAATGGAAAAACAAATGGGCTTTGGTTTTTCCAGGACAATGGAGCTTTGATACCGGAGAGGTCTATATCACTGGTGGTCCATTTTGTCCAGGCACGCTCATTGGAGATGGTCCTTCAGAGCCATTTCCCGTCCTCTCACAGGCCCTCTCGAGCACTCTGAAAGTCTCTTCCTGTCTCAACCTGATGACATCACTGACCTGAGCATGGGCCTCTGTGTGGGTGCTACCGCCATCTCTCCCTCCGGTTGCCGTGGCAATCGCAGGACAGCCTCTTTGTAGATGACCCTGGCATTGACCCCGATCCAGAGCAGGGTGGACAAGGAGGAGTAGTGCAAAGCAATGCCCACCTAAGAGGTAGGGACACACACAGACATACACACACAAAGGAAGAAAGCGTGAGACAGGGAGAGGGGGAGAGAGAGGGGCACTCAGAGAGAGAGAGAGAGACAGAGAGAGAGATACTCTACACTCCACACAGTGCTTACCGCTTGGCACACTATGGGGTAGCTTGTGAGGGTGATGCCTCCTGCAAAGACTGCTGTAGTCATGGCGATATGGAAACAGGTATTAAGGATTGTATGCCAACTTTTCCTGGAGACTCGAACAGAGCTGAGAGAGGGGAGAGCACATAAGCAGACCTATTAGAAGTTTACTGGACGTTCCAACACTGACATCCTAACTTGAGGAATATCCAATCCCAGGACGCATTACAAACTGCACTAGACGGTGGATGACTTTTTTGTTCATGGACAAATATGTAATCATTTATAAATATGTCATTGTAGTTACCAACTGAAGTCTTTCTGTGGCCAGACAGGACATGAGAGCAGTCTAATGTTCGCTTTGAAGAATCAAGTGGACAAACTAAATGTACAATGGAACAGACACTGTGCCTTCATGTGTGCGTAGAGAGAGAAAATTACAGGACTTAGAGAAATTCCTCTGACTTTTAAAGTCATTTGAGTATGTTTGTCTCAACATCAGCTACATTACAAGTACAGTGGCTTCTTCAAGAGATATTTAGAATCTCACTTTGACACAAAGCACTTTGAGTTCAACTTGATTTCAATCAGAGTTGTATGAAGTTCAATTATAATTTAAAAACACTTTTGTGCAAAGCAACAGTAGTTATTATCAGTTTGAAGTACCTCTGCAGTTGTTTTATTGCTCTTGAAGTGTGTTCTATTGCCTAATTTGTCTTATGTATCCTCCTCAAATTAATTTTGATGGTACAGTATATGGACATGGGTTAGACCTATGACTCATTGCCGTTGGTTGTTCACTGAGGGGTTTTGTAATCCAGATTCACAAAAATGCAAGAATCTCTTTAACATTATGTCATTGCCACATATCCCCAATATATCAGTTGGTAATCTAACTAGCTTTAATTAGTGGCAACTATGTTGTTGGTGCTTGGTAGTTTTAGACAAAAAAAACATACTGTTGCTTTACCTACAGATGTACTATTAGCTGTGCTAGCTGTGCCCTCCTCTACAACAGTGGGACAGAAACTCATAATCTAGTCTATGCACCACCTGTCTACTTTGTAAATCACATTGCACTTTACTGCTTTTTTGCACTTTTAGACAAAAACTGCATTTCGTTGTCTTTGTACTTTGTACTCTGCACAATGACAATAAAGTTGAATCTAATCTAATCTAATCTAATAATCTCATAGGCGCGTGTATGGTGAGATGGACGACAGGCAGCGCATACCTGTGGTGGAGAATGTATGTGATGATGATGGTGAAGAGGCAGAGCAACAGGAGGGCAGTGCAGGTGTACACCACCGGGTGAAGCACGTCTACAGGCAGGGCGGAGGGGCCGGGGAAGTCTGGGACATCCTGAAAGAGGGACAGAAGGGTGTTACATAGGGATGAGCGAAGAGAAAATGTATGATTGTACACACTAAACAGATTCTGGAAATGTCAAAGATTGAGGCATCAGATGTCAGATGATACGAAGTAATGATGACAACATACACTAAATTCGAAAAATCTTTGAAAACAAGAGTAAAGATACTGAATAAAGCATTCTATACAGGGTGCAAATGTATTAAATATAACATTCAATGTGCATTCCATTTCTAGTCTTTAACCGGCGTCCCACCTGCAGCACAGCGTAGTTACTGAGCAGTGAGCAGTGCAGAGTAGAGGTGGTGGTATCTGTGTGGACCAGCTGGCAGCCATCTTGGCTCCATCCTCCCTGTTTCTCTAGGCTCCATTGGGCAGCTATGGGGTCACTGCCCAGGGACAAATGGCGCAGGGACACGGTGATGGGCTCTGAGTGGTTCCACATGCTGCAGCCATCTGAGGAGGCATCGCACAGAGAATCAGCACTAACGGAATCAGGTTATCTACCATGGCACAGGAACTATTAGAAGTAGAAGGAAGAACTGAAGCTGATCATAGATACAAGTTATTAGATTTGTAAATAGAATTTGGAGATGATTGATCACAACCTGCATTTTATGAAGGAGGAGCAGATGTCCAGGTTTTTTGTGTAGCATAAACACTTTCTTTGTCTTAATGAATGACATTCCATTCTAGCGATAGCAAGCCAAGGGTCAAGAGGTCACAACATTTAAATGGCGTTTCCTCTGCGGTCGCAGACTGACCCAGAGCACAGATTGCTTACCGAGTCCAACAAAGATGACTGGCGTGTTGACGCTACGACGGCGGGAAATGTCCACTAGGCCACCGCTGGAGTTCCCCATAAAGGGAAAGAACCTTCCGGTACGGAATGCCACAAACTGCAGTTTACAGTCTGCAGGAGCATCCGGAGGAAACAGAGAAGGAGGGAGCGAGACGGAGGCCAAGGCCAAAGAATTCTATAAAAGAGAGAGAAGAGAAGAGAGAGAGAGAGAGAGAAAACGAAAACAACACATGAATAAACAACTATTATCAAATTTACAATTCACCAAAGCCTCATAGAAGTCTTGACCACAAGCCATTTTGAATGAAAAAACAGAGAACAGTTCCACAACAGCAGATGCTGCTTCACGTCACAACTTTACCTGCACTGTCTTACCACTTCAAAGCCCTTTAGATCTTACTAATGAATTTAATGGTGTGCCTTGTGGGGAAATTGAGATACAATCCAGATGCAAGGAGAAGCATCACAGCGAAAGCTCCATGTTTCATAAATAGTGCTCTCATGACATTTCCCATAGTTACCTTAAAGTAGCAGCACATAATAGACGCAGCCAGGTGCAACATAACCTAATATGGACAAAGTGGTGCCACTGGTTATCAGTCTTACCTTCTGAGGGAAGTTGTTGAGGGATGTGTTATGTGCTCCAGCCATGCAGCGGAAGTGAAGCTGCTGCTCGTGAGGAGACTCCTGACCCTCTGGACTATGGACCCCTAAACCGTCTCTCCTCTGATAGGCTGTGCAGCTCATGCCCGTGAACTGCGCCGGACGAATGAGGTGAGCCAACATCACAATGTTGCGTGAGACCTGACAAGCAATGCAGAGAGATAAGGCATAACCAGGCATCATTATTTGGCAACAAATAGACGCCACACATGCAAAACATTACATACTTTGTAACTTTTGTGTAGTGCAATACAGATTGACTCTCAATTGACAATTAGAAGACAAGCTAAGAGGAACATATGGGGATAGGTAGGGGTTGAAAGCATTAGCATTATAATATTCCACAGAGATAGGAAACCTGGATTCAGAAAGTAAAAGCTCCACTATGCATTGGTCCTACCTGTGCATCTAAAACAAGTCATTTCACCAATTAGCTCATCTACCAACCTGAAGAGTTGAGCTGATATGAATCAGCTGTTTTTTGACTTAATGGTTGAAAGAAATATGCGGTAGGACTTTTACTTTATGAAGCCGGGTTTCCCATGTCTGATATTCCACATGAATGTATTGATGTTTGGTAACCCAGAGGCGTGTGGGGTGTGGAGATGTGTGCGGGGTCTGTGTGAGGCGTACTAGCAAGAGGTCCTTGGAGCCGGAGTGGAGCTGTGGCCAAGCCAGAGTCTCCAGGGAGTGGACGATGGAGCTGCAGGCCCTCTCCTCACGCTGGGCACGCGTCAGGATCTGATCATCCACCTGCATCAAGTTACTGCCCATCTCCACCAGCACCTCGGAGAGCTGGCACACACACACACACACACACACACACACACACACACACACACACACACACACACACACAAATGTATGAACACACATAAAAACACAAACACAAACATTGTATACATGTAAAAAACTTATCACCACATAATGTTTATAATGTTTACCAAACATTATGTTATTATGTTTTTAATGTTTACAGGTAATTTTGCTTATAATGTTTACCAAACATTATGTTTATAATGTTTACCCAGACCCATATATTCTACCTCAACACATGCAATCTCACAAAAGCAATGCATACGTGCACAGATGGCATATTAGCCTGCCACTGTGAATTAGCATGTCTCAGTGACACTAAACACACCTCTCGTTGATGCTGGATGTAATTCATGAACTTGTGCATCATCTGAGCGATGTAGCGCACGTCCACCGTGTCCGTGAAGCCAGCCGCCTCCAGTGTGTACGAGCACACCTGCTGAGCCAGCGTCACTGCGTTGGAGGCGTTAATGGGCATCTGTGAGGCAATACAAGGACAAGACAAAACAAATACAGTCAAGAGTGTGATCATATCTTAGGTCTGAAGTATATTTTTCCCTAACATAGGGACTTTCCATTCAAATGGAGTGATCAAACCATTACGTTAGGTGTTGAAAAGAATGTAACAGGAAAGTCTTTTTTTGTTGCCATTACTTACTTACTTACTTCATTCTCTCTTCATTCTGATTGGTCAATGAAGTTGTTCAGATGTGTGCTATTATTAAACCACCATTATATAACCACTGTTCACCGTGCTCATGTTAGTTAGGCTGGCTGTACGTCACTCTTTACGTAATGTGTCACTCTGGAGGAACATTATGGGTATGGGTTGCTACTGACCATTATGAAGGTGTGAAGCACTCTGGTGATGTCATTGGTGTAGTGGCACTGGGTGTAGTCTCCGTCCTCCCAGCGGCCTAAGCGGTCACAGTTGCGCGAGGCCCGCTTCTCCTCCCCGATACCCAGCG